>NC_139625.1:77489920-77492420 GCF_964638095.1 Poromitra crassiceps
AGTGTCACTGTGTGACAAACTCCTCTATGTATCAGTGTCACTGTGTGACAAACTCCTCTATGTATCAGTGTCACTGTGTGACAAACTCCTCTATGTGTCAGTGTCACTCTGTGACAAACTCCTCTATGTATCAGTGTCACTGTGTGACAAACTCCTCTATGTATCAGTGTCACTGTGTGACAAACTCCTCTATGTATCAGTGTCACTCTGTGACAAACTCCTCTATGTATCAGTGTCACTGTGTGACAAACTCCTCTATGTATCAGTGTCACTGTGTGACAAACTCCTATGTATCAGTGTCACTCTGTGACAAACTCCTCTATGTATCAGTGTCACTGTGTGACAAACTCCTCTGTGTCAGTGTCACTGTGTGACAAACTCCTCTATGTATCAGTGTCACTGTGTGACAAACTCCTCTATGTATCAGTGTCACTGTGTGACAAACTCCTCTATGTATCAGTGTCACTGTGTGACAAACTCCTCTATGTATCAGTGTCACTGTGTGACAAACTCTATGTATCAGTGTCACTCTGTGACAAACTCCTCTATGTATCAGTGTCACTGTGTGACAAACTCCTCTATGTATCAGTGTCACTCTGTGACAAACTCCTCTATGTATCAGTGTCACTGTGTGACAAACTCCTCTATGTGTCAGTGTCACTCTGTGACAAACTCCTCTATGTATCAGTGTCACTGTGTGACAAACTCCTCTCTGTCAGTGTCACTGTGTGACAAACTCCTCTATGTATCAGTGTCACTGTGTGACAAACTCCTCTATGTGTCAGTGTCACTCTGTGACAAACTCCTCTATGTATCAGTGTCACTCTGTGACAAACTCCTCTATGTATCAGTGTCACTGTGTGACAAACTCCTCTGTGTCAGTGTCACTGTGTGACAAACTCCTCTATGTATCAGTGTCACTGTGTGACAAACTCCTCTATGTATCAGTGTCACTGTGTGACAAACTCCTCTATGTGTCAGTGTCACTGTGTGACAAACTCCTCTATGTATCAGTGTCACTGTGTGACAAACTCCTCTATGTATCAGTGTCACTGTGTGACAAACTCCTCTATGTATCAGTGTCACTGTGTGACAAACTCCTCTATGTATCAGTGTCACTCTGTGACAAACTCCTCTATGTATCAGTGTCACTGTGTGACAAACTCCTCTATGTATCAGTGTCACTGTGTGACAAACTCCTCTATGTATCAGTGTCACTCTGTGACAAACTCCTCTATGTATCAGTGTCACTGTGTGACAAACTCTATGTATCAGTGTCACTGTGTGACAAACTCCTCTATGTATCAGTGTCACTGTGTGACAAACTCCTCTATGTATCAGTGTCACTGTGTGACAAACTCCTCTATGTATCAGTGTCACTGTGTGACAAACTCCTCTATGTATCAGTGTCACTGTGTGACAAACTCCTCTATGTATCAGTGTCACTGTGTGACAAACTCCTCTATGTATCAGTGTCACTGTGTGACAAACTCCTCTATGTATCAGTGTCACTGTGTGACAAACTCCTCTATGTATCAGTGTCACTGTGTGACAAACTCTATGTATCAGTGTCACTCTGTGACAAACTCCTCTATGTATCAGTGTCACTGTGTGACAAACTATGTATCAGTGTCACTCTGTGACAAACTCCTCTATGTATCAGTGTCACTGTGTGACAAACTCCTCTATGTGTCAGTGTCACTCTGTGACAAACTCCTCTATGTATCAGTGTCACTCTGTGACAAACTCCTCTATGTATCAGTGTCACTGTGTGACAAACTCCTCTATGTATCAGTGTCACTGTGTGACAAACTCCTCTATGTATCAGTGTCACTGTGTGACAAACTCCTCTATGTATCAGTGTCACTGTGTGACAAACTCCTCTATGTATCAGTGTCACTCTGTGACAAACTCTATGTATCAGGGTCACTCTGTGACAAACTCTATGTATCAGTGTCACTCTGTGACAAACTCCTCTATGTATCAGTGTCACTCTGTGACAAACTCCTCTATGTATCAGTGTCACTCTGTGACAAACTCCTCTATGTATCAGTGTCACTGTGTGACAAACTCCTCTATGTATCAGTGTCACTGTGTGACAAACTCCTCTATGTATCAGTGTCACTGTGTGACAAACTCCTCTATGTATCAGTGTCACTGTGTGACAAACTCCTCTATGTATCAGTGTCACTGTGTGACAAACTCCTCTATGTATCAGTGTCACTGTGTGACAAACTCCTCTATGTATCAGTGTCACTGTGTGACAAACTCTATGTATCAGTGTCACTGTGTGACAAACTCCTCTATGTATCAGTGTCACTGTGTGACAAACTCCTCTATGTATCAGTGTCACTGTGTGACAAACTCCTCTATGTATCAGTGTCACTGTGTGACAAACTCCTCTATGTATCAGTGTCACTGTGTGACAAACTATGTATCAGTGTCACTGTGTGACAAACTCTATGTATCAGTGTCACTCTGTGACAAACTCCTCTATGTA
>NC_139625.1:77494920-77569920 GCF_964638095.1 Poromitra crassiceps
TTGGCACAAATCAAATAATACAAACAATACAACGTTCTCATAGAACACCAACAGTTATACAGTTAGGAAAACTGACTGCCCATTTTTATTTTTTTGCCTATAACCATAACTGCAACAAAAGTTGCTTGCTGCCGGTCTCACAACATCGAAAGATGATGAAAAAAGTGGTACAGAGTGTGTTTAAACGTGACACCAAAGGGTTCAGGGCTAAGTGGTAGGGACAAAGGGTGTATTGGGATGGGGCCTTGGGCAGGAGGCTAAATAAGCATTACACCTGTGATGGGACAGTTTCTGTATATATCCCCCCCAAATCCCCCCCTCACACACACACACACACACACACACACACACACACACACACACAAAGCTGGTTTGCCAGCTTCAAATATTTTGGGAGATTGTCGTGAAGCAAAAGCCTTTTCTCTGGCAGCAGGCGGGAGGCATTCAGTTTAGAAAGAGAGCTTCCAGGATTGTTGATGCTCATCACAGCGTCTGCCAACAACACACAGTGGTGTCATAGATTTACCACAGAGAACAAGGGGGGGAGAGAGAGTGATCATATAGATGTAAAAAAAAAGAAAAAGGTTGTCACCTTCACCTTGCGTACTTGTCATTCGCCCGGCGTCAGGTCATTAAATTCACATTAGGCGTCTCTCAGGACCCCGGGATGCTGTTAGTGCACCTAAAGCTGTGTGGCAGTGAAAAGAATCACCACGCGCTCCTGGAAAAGCACGCTTAAAAGCAGCTCCGCCGCACTCTGCATCCTGACACGGGATCATTACGCTCTCTCATGTCTGCCCGGGGTCCATAATGGAGACCGGGGGCACCAGAGAGACGCACGCCCGCGGCCATTTGTCCGTCCCCGGGAGGCCGCGAGCTCGATCCCAGTCAAAGTTTTAGACCCGCCGCCACAGAGATGGCATTAACTCTGTGTCTCCTGGGTCAGGGCGTGAATCATTTATTAAGCCAAACCTGCCACGGCCCGTTCCAAATGTCATGTCGCGTTAGGCCGCGCGAGCGAGCCACCCCGGATCACACCGGGCAAAAACAAGATGGCTGCTGTGGTGCTTTGTCACATGCTGTGCACCTGTCTCACATGCTGCGCTCCTGTCTCACATGTCACCACAAAATGTAAAAGAGAAGAAACAAAAATCACGCCCGTCATGAGGGCCAAGAAGCAACGCAAACCAGAGTAGGCTAATGAGGTGAAAAGCAGCTACTCTTGGAGAACAACTGCAAAGATGTAATATTAAAAGCGATGGTGTTTTGGCTGCAGGAGCCATCGTCAGGGTTACACATCGTCAACAAGGCAATGGGCAACCTCCTCCCCACACTACACAGCCTCACGCACCCAGTCTAGCTCCGTTTGTGTGTGCCAGGCGGCTCCCAGCGCGACAAGGAAATGCCAACCCGGACTGCAGGGAAAGGTTTGGCCCTTCGGCGTCGGGTGCTGCCTTTCTGGCGGCTAATCGTGTGAAGAAACTATGCAGACAGACAGACAGAGGCAGAGGAGCTCAGTTGTGTGCGCGGATTGACTGCGGTTCGGCAGACAACGTCAGCTGCAGACAGAGCAATCTATATGGCTCTGGCTGCAGCATGCATCGGTTTCTCTTTGATCACGGCTTTTTCCTCTTGTTTTCCGGACCTTTCTGTAATCTGGAGAGCACTGTCGCCACCTACTGGGTCGGTAAAATAGGTTATAGACCTCCAATAGCTACAATATTTGTACAGGAGATGTATCGGGCATTGATCCACGTCCCACCGTCAAAAAACGCAATTGACGACAATCGTCGTCTTTGGCACTCTACGTTAGTATTCGAATTGACGACAACTGTCGTCATTGGCACTCAATGAGTTAAAGATAGCTAAAAGCTGCTGTGTGGTGGGCTGCGTAGACAACAAATCACCAATTTGTTTTTTTGTACTCCCGAGCAAAACAAGGAAGCCATTGAGAATTGGCGAGAAGAAAAATGTGGATCTAGGGTCTCTATGGCATTCTTACTACAGTATCACAGACTATAAGAGCTCCAACACCTGCTCCACTGTCCACAATGCCTCCCCCCCGGATGAGCTCAATACATTCTATGGTCGCTTCGACCAGGACAACACTGACCCAGGGGTTCACTCCGCAGTGTAAGCACACTCGGAGTATGTACAGTATACTGGTCCGGACGGCATACCGGGACAGGTCCTCCGGGAATGCTCTGACCTGAGGTCTTTACCACTATATTCAACCTCTCTGTGTCCTAGTCTACAGTGCCTATACCTGCTTTAAGACCACCTCTATCATCCCTGTCGCTAAGAGATCATCACCCATTATGTCTAAATGACTACCGACCCATTAGTACACCCATTGCCATGAAGTGCTTTGAGAGACTGGTACCCCCCCCTCGGCCCCCACCTTCCCCACACACACACACACTTGACCCACATCAGTTCACCTATGATTCCAATAGGTCTACAGAGGACACCATTGCCACTGCCCTGCATTTTGCCCTGACCCACCTGGAACACAAAAACACATACACCCAGATGCTATTCATAAAAAAAACACACGATTTCAGACGGAAGCCCGTCTTTATTGTCACACGAACACACTACAACACATGCATGCGGCCACAACACACACTCATGCTGACGGTGGCCGGTGAAATATGTCCTCTGCATTTGACCCATCCAGGCTTGTCCTTTCCTCCGGGGGGGCAGGCCAGGAGCAGTGGTCGCTTTTTCTTTCCAGCACCCGGGGACCATCATTGGACCATCATTGGACCAACTTCAGATGTCGTCACTGGTCGGATGACGATCTTCTGCATGTTTTTAGTGGGGGGTTATGTACGGAGGAACCCCCTGGGGGGTACGGGGAGAACATGCAGACTTCAGCTCTGCTTTCAACACATCATCCCCTCCAAGCTAATCACCAAACTCCTCTCACTTGGACTTCATCACCCCCCCCCCCTCGCCTCTGTGACTGGATCCTCGACCAGCAGACCTCAGTCTGTTACGTTAGGTAACCACTCCTCCTCCACCCTGGTTCTGATCACAGGTGTGCACAGGCTGTGTTTCGAGCCCCCTTCTCTACTCCCTCTTCACACATGACTGTCTGCCCATTCACCAGTCAAGCTTAATAGTTAAGTCTGCTGCAGACACCACCATTGTTGCTCGAATCACCAACAACGATGAGGCGGCCTACAGGGACAAGATCCTGCATCTGACATCATGGTGTGCCTCCAACAACCTCGTCCGCCAATGTAGAGAAGGAACTGATCGTGGACTTCAGGAGGACCAAAAGGTGCAGCCACTCCCCCAAATAAATCAACGGGGTCGAAGTAGAGCGCGTCCCAACCCAAGTTTCTTGGAGTCCACTTCAGTGAGGACTTCTCCTGGACATCAAACACTCAGTTTCTTGTGAAGAAGGCCCAACAACACCTGCACTTCATGAGGAGGCTGAGGGCCGCCCGTCTTCCACCCATACAAACCACCAACTGCATGACAGAGAGCACCCTGAGCAGCTTCATATCGTTGTGGTATGGCAACTGCACATCAGCTGACCAGGGACCAAGGGACTCTCCATCAGCAGAGACGCCTCCCACCCCAACCACGGACTGTTCTCCCTCCTGCCCTTTGGGAGGCGCTACATGAGCCTTAAAACCCGTACCTCCAGGCTCATGAACAGCTTTTCCCCCAGGCTGTTACCCTCCTGAACCTGAACCTGGCTAGCCGCTGAACTCTTCCCACCCACTTCTCCACCCCCTGCTTCAAACTGATCCCCCCTTGATCCCGCCTCCTCCCCCCTGTTCCTGCACCCAATGACTCACTGCACTGTTGACTTTTTGCACTACTGCCAAGAACATTTGCCCATACAGTATGTTTACCATATATTGCACAATAGTACATAAGCTACCTCAGCTACACTTGTGATATGTTGTTATTGTTGTTGCTACTTTTGTTGTTTTTGTTGTCGTTGCTGTTGTTGTTGATGGCATGTTGATATTGTGTCTCCTCTATTGGACCCGTCCGCTAGCAGCATTGCAGAGGAAGATTAAGTGGTCAGATCCGTGAGTGGCTGCTGCTGGGATACAAGCCGAGGCATAATTAGCCTCAGCTGGGTCACCTGGGCGAGAGTGTATGATGTTGTGAGACCCCAAACACCCAACGACCCCAGGTTACATCACTGATGATGTATCCCAGTTGCATTTAGAAGATGTAGTGTGTACATATGTCGGGTTAGGGCATATTGCACAGTGAAGCCTGGCCTCCCCTTTGCCAGGTACATCTATCAGATGTATGATTGCACTATTAGTACTGTAGTAATATTAGTACTACTAATATTACTCTATTAGTACCCTCCTTTCGTTATCATGTGCTTGCACATTGTTAATGACAATAAACTTAAACTTGAAATGAAATGAAATGAATTGAATTGATGACCTGAGTACACTTTCCTATGAGTTCATGGTCTCATTTTTCAAGTCTTTGTCAATACAGCATGAAGTTCATTTAGTAAATTATGCTCCCATTTACAGTAAAATAGATGATAAAGCAGACTATGCTTTGGGGTGTGATTGACAGGTCGCCTGTCCATTGATCACGCAGCTCACCAATCGCAGACCAATTAGCAGGCGGCGCTGCGGCTCTGTGGAAAACCGCGGTCTCGCGTTAGCTGCTTCTGGCTCTAAATAACCAAGATGGCGACGGTCAAGATGTCAAACTCAAGGCTTCAAAACGGGAGTTCACAAACCAATGGGTGATGTCACGGTGGCTATGTCCACATTGTTAGGGTCTAGGGCTATTCTCCAAAAATAGATTAAAAAAAAAAAGTTTTCTCAAGCATGGAGACAAAGACAAGACACGATGACCAGGCAGGCTGGGTGGCGGTCAGGGGACTGGCCTGGCGGACGCTTTTGACCTTCGAGGTGTTCGTGTTTGGCCACGTGTGACATTGGCGTCCCCATTTGGCTGAATATGATTGTTTATGGTTGGTGTTTATAGGTTGTTGTTGGACGGACAGCTGCTGCGTTTGGCTGTTGACCAGCGGACTAATAACGTCGTCATGAGAGCGACATTACCTGTGAGCAGCTGCAGCCACAACACACACACACACACACACACACACACACAGCACAACAATAACCATCCACATTCCAATGGAGGCACTTATCATGATTTGAGCTGATTGGCATCCTTGGAGTAAAGTGCTGTTTGGAGTTTGTAACCTCTGGACAGGTTGCAACTCGTTCTCGCCCCCTACTGGTCAAACTGACGTTTGGTCAGAGCCCATTGGCGTCACCTTTTAAAACACTGGATACCTGCCATAGACATTAACCTAACCCCCTCCCCACCTGTGCCTAAGCCGAAGAGGTCCCCTCCCTAATGCCTAAACCTAACCTGTGCCACCCAAGGCCTAACTTGACCTTTGCCTCACCCCAACAGGTGCACAACAACAAGTGCTTGTTTAACGGTGCGCCCGTGGGCGTATCATATTTGCGGACAAGGATACCTGGTGCGCTCCATAAGATATATTACACGGCTGGAATGAGAAACAAACTGGAGGTCTGATCGCATCTTAATGGGCCTATTTCACTGTAACCATTTGTGTCTAAAAGGCAGGGTAAAGACAGGTGCAACCAAAACATTAATGAGGGCTCCAGCACTGGAACACCTAAATGGATTGGAAGTTGTAAATCCTCATTAATGTTTTGGTTGCACCCATTGATGTAATGTAATGAAGTAATAATAATAATATAATACAGTAATACTACAGTACTCAACTTTTTTGTAAGTATCTGTACTTTACTTGAATATATTTCTGTCAACTTTTACTTTTACTCCACTACATATCCAAAATAAAATGTATATTTTTACTCCAATACATTTCCCCTAAGCATCTTAGTTACAAAGTAAAATCAGAAGATATGTGGTCGCCTGCAAGCAAGCAGCTTTGGCCAATCAGTGCTGCTTATACATTAATCAATCCACACCCCCATTCCAGTTGGTGACTCTCATGTATCATAACGTTGTTTGTCAACCACTATAACTCAAGAAGAAGAAGATTTCCACTCAAGCCCAGGCATGTCTTTTGCTTGCTTTTTTTATTAACAGCATTTACTTGTATTTTTACTTTCAATACTTAAGTACATTCAATATAAGAAAATTGCATTTCATACAAGTACAGAAAATATCGGCTACTTTAAGATTTTTACTCAAGTAATATTCTCATAAGCGACTTTGACTTTTACCAAAGCCTTTTTCTGGCAAGATACAGTATCTGTACTTTTGTATGGCTTTCGAGTACTTTATACACCACTGTTGCACCTGTGTTTATCCTGCCTTTTAGACACAAAATGGCTGCTGTGAAAACAGCCTATTTCTTCCTCGCTCTCTGAAGGTTGTTATCACTGAAACCATGCTGCTGTAGCGTTTGGTCGGAATGAAAACCTGCAGAATGGACTCGCCGGTAAAACAAACCGAGCAGCTCGCTCGGTTTCCCCCAAAACCGCGACAACACACCGCCACGAATCCCGCCATTTGTGGAGGCGAAATGCAAACCGTCAAGAACTGCCCTTGATCTCATTCATCCATCACAGAGAGAAGTGCGAGGCGTCACCCCCCCCCCTCCCCCTCCTCCCCCTCCCGCTTCATCTTTACATCATTTGTTGACACTCTCTCTCATCCCAGCATCCAGCATGCAGAGGTCAACACCCCCCCCCCCCCCACACACACACACACATACATACACACTTACCTGCATGGGCCCCCCACCCCACGGCCCGCCCTGCCCTGCCCTGGACGGATGTGGGGGGTGGGGGGGGGGGTTCGTGTTATCGTTAGCCCCAGCATGTAGTGGCGGGGCTAATGGCCTCACGCAGGAGGCCAGGCTACAGCGGTTATTTCGGTCTTAATTCAGCCATTAACATTTCATTAATGCACCGTCCTGCCGCTCGCTGCCTGCCTGCTGATGACTGCTGCAGGCTGCAAAACACCGCATCACTCAAGGTGCCTCTGCACAAGTGTGTGTGTGTCGGCGTGCGTGTGCGTGCATGCGTGTGCGTGCGTGCGTGCGTGTATGCGTGCGTGCGCGCGTGCATGTGTGTGGCTGTGTTCTCTTAGTTGTTTCCCCTGCATCTCTTCATCATACGTTTGTGTGTGTGTGTGTGTGTGTGCGTTTGTGTGGCTGTGTTCTCTTAGTTGTTTCCCCTGCATCTCTTCATCATACGTATTGGCTGATATCATATCATACATGACACATGAAATATTTGAATATGTGCGCATGTTTTTTTATGTAGTTAAAGTCCACTTTGTCCAATCGGCAATCACCACTGACCAGAACGTGTCACCCAGAGATGGGGACTTGGACTTGAGACTTGACTTGAGATTAGACTTGAGATTTTAACCATTTATTGCATAAATGGAAATACAGTTATGTTTGGCATTGAAGGCTCCGCTCTTTACAGAAGATGCTCCTCCCTGAACCGCCCAACAGCATGCTACGCCGAGCAGGGAGTGCAGCAAAATCCCCCCATGGCGATACAAGATTCCAGGTACATTTAAGCCATAGTGAGTAACTGAGGGAGCCTAAGCAAGCACATGGAAAACATGTTCACTTTTTGAGGCATACAGACTCTAGAGCTAGAATACATGATTAGCCTTTGAGCCATGCAGACTGAGCTAGAAAGGTGGAGGCTGGGGTGGTGGAGGCAAAGCATTGCCAGCAGCAGCGGTGTGAGGTAGCATGGGTGGAGCAGGCCGAGAGGAGGCCGTATTTAAGTGGACCGCCTTGTTGTGAGAATGGCTGTGATTGGTGAATGGTTATGGTTAAACGAGGATCCAATCAGTGGCGGTCAACTGGTTACCGCTGGGGCGTAGCCTATGACTTCCATGTCTTGAATGAATTAACGCAGGCTTAATTTATTGGCCACTGAACTATGGATCTATGAGGCCATTTACACCTGGCATTAACATGCGTTTTCTGCCATCAGATTGCAATCCGATTGTATTTTATCACTTGAAAGTACAGGTGTAAACACCCCCAAAACGCATTGAAGAAGGATTGCAATCTGATCGGCCAAACCACCTCCGGAGGTGGTCAGGGACGCATTATGACAACATTTAACACAAGTGTAAATGCAATGCGTCCTCTCAAAACGCATTCAGCAACTACCATACGGAAATACACCGCACCGGTGTGTGCCCTCATCTCGCCGCTGTGTCAAATGCGCACACACACAGGCAGCCTGTCACCATGCATGGACCGGCTAAAAATTCTCTTTCCCCCCCCCCCCCGCTCCGCTTTTGCACAACACTCTCTTTCTGCTAGGTAGCGTTGCTTCAAAGTTTTGCTGCGGAGGTTTTGCCACGGCTTATCGAACCCTTTCTCCCTCGTTTTCCTTTCATTTTCCGCTCCTTTTCCAAAGGAGAAGTGTTGATATAAAAGTGAAATTATGCTCTCAATTGTATAACATTGTAATTTAGGATGTTACCTGAACGCAACACAGGTGGTTACAGCCAATGACATGCACGGAAAACGTATGTATGTGTGTGTGTCTCGGACCCAGTGTCTCCCAGCTCCATGGGAGAAGAACCTACAGAGAAAACTGCTATATCGACACGTCTGAAAAACTACCGCATGAGAGCGCAAAAGCTTTTTGCAATATTTGGGAGGTTTTTCGAAATTTACGTGTTTGCATTACCCGATTTTTATTGCGATATTTAGTAATGGAAACACGGCTTACAGACAGGCCAAGGCAAGGACAAGAACAAGAAAAGTGGCAGGGGCAGAGCAACGTGTCCTTTTTATAAAGAAATAGATGCAGTGCTGCGTGATCGGCCATCGTTTTGTCCAGGTGAAGGGGACGTTCACTGTGCATTTGAGCTTAACAATAACCTCTATTTCCCTGTGCATGTATGCAAACATGCATGCACACGTTCAGGGGGCGCGCGCGTGATGACGTTCGAGCTGGAGAGCAATCGGATTGCAATCTGTTCACCCAAAACGCATGTTAGTGCCAGGTGTAAATGGAATCAGGCTGAAGTGATAAAATACAATCGGATTGCAATCTGATGGCAGAAAACGCATGTTAATGCCAGGTGTAAATGGCCTCTCTGTTTGAAGAGCAGTCTGTATCTGGTGATAAAATTACACATTTGCAAAATGATACTGTTGTATACAGTATGGGGAGGGGAGGGGAGGGGAGGGGGACTTATTCAAAAGAAAGAACAAGAAGAAAACAAGAACAACAAGAAGAAGAAAAGCAGAAACAAATGAACAATGTCATCTGTTGTCATGGTGTTGCTTTGAACTTTGACCTCCTCACTATC
The DNA here is from genome assembly GCF_964638095.1 of Poromitra crassiceps. Lineage (NCBI taxonomy): Eukaryota > Metazoa > Chordata > Actinopteri > Beryciformes > Melamphaidae > Poromitra > Poromitra crassiceps. Next base: position 77,504,236 of record NC_139625.1, read on the forward strand.
GGTTGCTTAAGAGCTATTTCTGCTGTTGCACTTATTCTAAGTTGCTGTATATAAATATATGTTAATATTAAATGCAAAGCTTGTATGAATGCCTAAAATATAAATGCAAATCTGCGGTCCCCTCCCCATATCAAATGCATACAGTACAGCAGACGATGTATGTGTGTATGCAAATTGATAAGCATTGTGTTATGCTCAAGGCAATATGAGCGGCTAAGGTATTCAACCTGATAATGAACAGACAGCATTGTGTGTGTGCGTGCGCGTGTGCGCGCATGTATGTGTACAATCCAACAAGTTTAACACAATATTCTAATTAGACATCTATGTTTATTTAATGCGCTCTGAGTAAATTAGTTGTATATAATTATGACTAATTAAATGCTGCATAAATAAGTGAACGCCAGCCTTTCTGCTGCTGTACATACTGTAGGTAATCATGGCATCTATGTCACTCATTAAGCTTTTTGATAATCGTGACATGACATATGATAATATATGCTCTAATCTACATGCAACCTTATTGAAGGGATGCAGCTGAAGTCGATGTAAATTCTACATTTTATTTAGAAATGTATTATTTTATTTTGAAAATTAGGGCAGTTTTTTTAGGACACACCTTTTCTTACAGAAGGATTTATAACACAACAAAATAAAATAAAATAAAAGTGAAAAATATAAATACAAAAGGTTAGAAACATGAAAACAAAATTAGCAAAACAATCTAACTCAGAATTTAAATAAAAAAATATTTGGATAAAATTTAAAGAAAATATGCCACCTACTGTTAAATAATGATTGGTAACACAATGGGGAAAACCAATGCTTAACAATATGAAAGTTAATTAAGTTATTCAAAATGTATCCAATTAGGAAAATAAACATATTGTTTTGTTATATGATAGTATTCAACAGAGGATATTGGTTGGCCAAACAGATTGGGTGCTTGATATATAAATATTCATTAAATAACTTGGTTTTTCATTTAGTCCTGCTTGTTTTCTCAGATCAAGATCATAGTGAAAAAAAGTCATCTTAGAACATTAGGTCATTTGGCAGACGCTTTTATCCAAAGCGACTTACAATAACACAATTTTGTCAGCAATAGAGCAATCAACTATGCAACACAGTCTATGACAACTACAACTTCTGAAGGAACAGTGGTACAGTCTATGACAACTACAACTTCTGAAGGAACAGTGGTACAAGTTTAGTTTAGGTTAGTGGTTGTTGTTTTTTAAGAGAGAAAGAAGTTAGTTCAAGAAGGGCCCAGATGGAGCCTGAAAAAGTGTGTCTTTAGTCTTTTCCGAAAGATCGGCAGTGATTCGGAAACTACTATTACGGTAGTTCTCAAACTTTAGGCACACCAAGGACCCCTAAACTGACACAGATTAGACCACGGACACCCATTTGATAAGGTTTTGTCCCATGGTCCCCCATCTGATCAGATTTTTTGCTGTTAGATGTTTATACAGAAACCCATTACCAAAATAGTGCTACACTCTGTTGTTGTGTTACTTATGGATGGAGTTAAAATACATTTTTCCCCTTTTTGCTGGGTACCGTGGAAACCCCTCAATGAACCCTAGGGGTCCCCAGACCCCACTTTGAGAACCACTGTAACTCAATCATAAAACAACTGAACTAAAGGTCCTGTGCAGACGTGTGAAATGCAACAGTTTTGAACCCAGCAGGCAACATTTGTGACTCAATGACAAAAAGGCAGAGTATTGGCACGGCCGTAAAAACACATTTGATATTTCTGGATCACTGGAGCCGTAGGTAGGCTGTTCATCTGTCGCTACTTAGCAGTGAGCGCCGGGAAAATATGACAAAAACACTAAGTGCAACACGAGTGATGAATATCCGGCTTTATGGGATGTGCGTGTGATGTATGAGATTGGTTGATAATCGACACTTAGTTCTGCCATATGCTTGGACCTGCCTGCCAAGGTACAAGGACTCAAAACATGGAAGGTAAGCTCGCGGGGAGCGGAGAGCGGCGGCTCGCTTCCAAATGAAGGAGAGAGGAACGCGGCCGTCATTTAAAATAATTATCTGCAAGGGGCGCCGAATCACTTTCAAGGACACGCCAGTTGTTCCTTCCAAAATGAGAGATTTACCCTCTGGAAAAAAGTGACATGCCGCTCTATCTGACTGGATGAGAGCACACAATTAAAACAAATTAAGGAGCAGCTGACTTATCTAAACTGACAACACCGTTACAGATGCCATCTTCTGTGTTTTGGGGATAATGAATGTCAAATATATTAAGGTTTTGGGTGTAGAGGCCCTCACACCAGGCCTTGCAAGTAGAAAAACCTCAATGAGATATCCACCATTTTATTTGAAAACATTATCAGTATATAAATGGGAGCTGGGGCTCTGTTTGTTTGTTTGTTTATCTTTCCCACTGTGATGTCATAAATTCCACTGTAACATCATCCTTGATGTCATAAATCCCACGGTGACATCATCAGTGATGTCATAAACCCCACGGTGACATCATCAGTGATGTCATAAATCCCACTGATGACATCATCAGTGATGTCATAAATCTGACATAATCAGTGATGCTGGTCTCATTGGCCACACAGCTGCCAAGTTGCGGGCAAGGATTTTCATGTAGGAACTATTTTCTTTCGACCAAACATTTGCTTACAAAGCAGTCATGTTTTTGAGAGGCAGAATCGTTTCTGGCTTTGAAATATGGACTGATGGAATTCAGGAGGCAATTTTTTTTGCAAGAATCCCTTCAACTGGATATGAGTGTTTTCCCCATGTGGAAAACATTTGGAGAACTCTTACAGGAGTGTGTAACAGGTTTGGTGGTGTTATGTAGCTTCTGTTATTAGCCTCCTGGATAGCCAGCTAACATGACAGACTCAAAGCCACGGCAATTGTGGGATTTCACACACGGACTGTTTATTTACCACTTTTGTCGACCATATTTTAAGCCTGGTCTCTACGGCGCTAATCTCTCAACATACATGATAGACAGATAGGCTATAGTTTTACACGCACCAAGTTACTGAAGACTGTTCTTGCGTCTTGCATATAGACTGCATGGAGGCAGACTTGAAGCAGAGTAACGTAAAGCAAGCTGTTGCCGTAAAGCTAATCTCTCGAGACAGACTTTCGACTTGCATCGAAAATGTGTCGGCAGGCTCCGTCAAAAGCGGTGCAACAGCACTCGCACGCATGCTGTGCTTTACCCGATCAAAATGAAGTGAACGTGACCGGTGTGTTGTCAACACTTACCATTTTCAGCGTATAGCAAGTTGCTACTTGCTACTAGCAACGAGCTGGTGTTGTTATTGTTGTTTCATAGCGACGGACGGATTTGAGAGCGACAAGCAGGCAGCGGAAAAGAAATGCATGAATGGGCAGAGCCGGTCAGTTGGAGCTGATAGCAGAGCTTGCAGGGAGCGGAAAGGGATTTTCTTCCGCTGCCGACCGCGCCTCTTTAGTTCCTGTTGCACCACATTGAACCGGGGCTGCCCCCTGAGGTTAGAGAAAAAAAAATAGTTTTCTTTTGTTTAACCGATGGGTTCCCAGATCGCCGTAAAGCCAATACAAAACAAGGAGCGCCACGCAGTGGACCAATATGTTACTGCAACCAAATAATGTTCCCAAAACAGAGGATCTAGGCATTTGTGACTGTTACAAGTGCGACCTCACTTAACGTCTGATGATGTACAGCGAGTCCTCAAAGGTAACAGCTAAAACCTGAGGTGGATCAAAGTGGATGGCAGATGCCAATCGGCCCCTGTATTGCTGTTGTAATAATCTCATCAATTTGGAAATTGTAGCTTCTCACTGCAAGACACAACTCAATGCCCATCAAACTCTCTCTCTCTCTCTCTCTCTCTCTCTCTCTCTCTCTCTCTCTCTCTCTCTCTCTCTCTCTCTCTCTCTCTCTCTCTTTACTGGCTGTCTGGAGTTATTTAGACACAGTCCCAAATGCGACCAATGTGCCAAAACCGGTAGCGTTAGCAGATTGGTTTTGTTAAAGACCTCTGACAGCGCCTCCCTTTGGACGTTGTGTGGAAGGTAAACCAAACAACTGGCGTGCCCGCTGCCAAGCCCGGGCCCCAAAGCGGGCTGTTACTCGCTTGGCGGCAGCCAACGGCGAGGGAGATGGGGAGAAGTCTGCTCTCCCGCCCTGGAAACTGGCACAGTTATATGATGTGTTTGTATGTAGGGGGAGGATGTGATTCTGTTTAAATGTGACTTACTGTAAGAGCTGGGTAATTCTTCAAAAATGGGTTTATCCTTTTTGCCTTCGGTCTCATAATGGTCTCAAGAAGTTTGGGCAGTTCTTAGCCTTTTTATTTAAAGATTTTTGCATTATACAAAGTACAAATAGTACCCATCCCCTGAACCCACCCATACCAACCCGTTCAGACATGCACCAATGAAATAAATCTAGTCATATTCCAAAATTATAGAAAAAGATGACATCTACGGGGTTACATTCCCGCCTTATATATTCCACAAATGTCAGGAAGGGCTGCCAAACGGTGTAGAATCTCTTTGAGAGAATATCTTCTCTAGTTTGAGATATTGCCAAACGGTTTATAGAATATGGACTCTTTGAGAGAATATCTTCTCCAGTTTGAGATAATTGCGTAACCTCTTTGATCCAGTATTAGCCGCCTGGCTAACAGAGTGGAAAAGACCATCATCTTAGGCCGTAACACTTTAGATGATTTAGTTGGACACTCGGCGGTGCAACACCAAACAATGCAATATAAGGGGAGCGGGCTATAGGCTCTTTTAGAATTTTTGAGAAAGTATCAAAAACAGTTTGCCAGAAATGCTGCAGTGCTGGACACGTCCACAACATATGATCAACTTGCAGGAGCTTGTTTACACCTCACACGTAGGGATCCCAAATTGGGCTAATTCTAGACAGTCTAACTTACACCAAGGAAGTTGATGTACTACTTTGAATTGTACAACAGCCTGCCTGACAGATGGATGACGAGTGAATTCTTCAAATAATGCTCTGCCAAATTTCTTGTGGAATTTGTTCATCTAAGCTCTCTTCCCACCTGTTAAAGTTTGAGTAATTCTTCAAAGAATTGGTTCGTCCTTTTCATTCTCAGTCTCACGATATTCTCATGAAGTTGCGGCTGGCACCCACCGCAGCTCGCGCTCCGACTTTGGGAGGATTCATCTCTGTTGGCGTATTATGACTCAAGTAATTACCACTGTCTAACGAAGAGCAATAAACAGTCGATCAAAAAGAGCCCAGTCTTCCAGGGTAAATATATATGCCAGAATCATTGCGGGCTACACTTGGGGGGGGGTTGGAGAGGGGGGCTTCTGATAGACCCAATGGATTTCAGATGGACAGGAAGTGTAGGCTTTGAACGCTCTGTAATTCCAGGTGGCCGGGGAGGCTTTTCTGGCAGGCCGACCGGCGCGAGCGCGGCCCGTGGACCGCCAAGAAGCGAGACCTGGAGAAGGTGGAATGTTAATCACGGAGAGGGGGGAACATGTGTGACAAAGGGGAGAGGATGGAAAACACATGTCCCATTTCACACGTATTTACCTCTGACTGCCAGAGCCTGGCCACATGAAACGCAGGGAGGAACCACGCCAAAGGTGGAACCCTTTAAAGTTTACCTCTTTGATGAAGACGCCAACTCTTTGATAGCATTTCAAACATTTCAGAGAGGAGAGAGAGCGAGAGAGGAAGCCTTGGCTGCAGCGAGATTTGATTCAGGCCTCATCTGACAAAGAGCAATGAGAAGAGGAGAAGAGGAGTGCATATTGACAAATGTTATACACACACTTTTCAAATTATGTATCCAAAGGCCTAAACCCAGAAAATGCACAAAAGCATTTCTTGTCATCACAGTCGTTTAAAATAGGAGAAATCGCAGCTCCCACTTATTAAAATGAAGGTTTATTCTTGTAAATGTATTGTTTGTCATGTAACATTATTCAGCTGTCCTCAATCAAGCTTAGAAACTTAGCCAGCTCATTTGCCAGCCGGCTGCCAGCCAAGATAAAACAAATATAAAACAGAAACTTAACCTAATATATTTAAACTTAACTTAAAGGGAGGCTTTGCCCATTTTCAACCCGCATTGTATCATTATAATGTCAGTATTAATGCAGATGGGCAGCCTTTACCTCGTCTTCATGTTTTCCTGCATTGAGAGCTCTGCAGTTTATTCCAGCACTTCCGTGTCCAGAATGATGCAAAACGCATCATTCTGGACAGGAAGTGAACAGATGTTGCTCGAGGGCGGGTTCGAAGGCGGCTGTTATTGTTTCTTTTTATTTTCTCCGTCATGCGCACATCCACAGATAATGTATGGAGAACCTTAACGAGCGTTAATGACCCATACCAGCTGGCGGGGGCGGAGTTTCTGCAGGCAGTCAAACGTGGATGTAGAAAACATATACACACAAGGTAAGCACTGTCCATCTGCTTTATATTACAGAGATTATAATGATACAAAGCGGGTTGAAAATCAGCAAAGCCTTCCTTTAACATAACACTAACTTAAACCAATTCAACCTCTTAATAAACAGTATAGATATCATTAGATCCTCTAAAGCTGTGTCCCTTATGGTGTCACAAAGTTAATTTCTGGTTCAATTCATTCACAATAATCTGAATTTATTATAAAACCCAAGAAAAAGTAAAGAATAGACTACAAAAAGTACAATGGAGTGTGGTAGTTAGTATCAGTGGTGTCTGGAAGTGTATGGGTGCAGTGGGAAATGTGTGGTGTGTGTTGTCAGTGTAAAACAAAAGGTGAGAGCAGTGTGGTCTCAGGAGGTAAGAGTGGCTGTAGCACTGCTGACTGTCAGGGCAGGTGGCCCTAAGTAGAAAGCCTGGCAGCAGTGATCAGGTGCTGCCCATCTCCAATCAGCCCAGCTCAACAGCCAGCAACCTGCGATGCAAAACTGGAACAGTATGCAGGCCAAAGTAAATGGGCAAGTATAGGCCCTAGGGCCGTCACGGTCACACCATGGCCCACTTGAAAATCTCAAAAATGTCCGTGGCTCACATCTGCCTGTAAACAGTACGGAGGCCAAATGATGCGTTCTCAGAGCACGATAAAAGGAGCTGTCCATCAGCACCACACAGGAATCAGAAACTAAAAGGTATGGGCTATCTGTAATAGGATAGTTAACAAATAAATGATTACAAATTAAATAATGGTATCATTCAACAATGGAGAAATGCATTCTCATACATAATAATCATTTTGAAAAATCAAAGATTGTAATGTTTTGCAAATGATTTGGCGGCCCACTTACTATACTTCCGCAGCTGACCAGTGGGGCCCTGGCCCAAAGGTTGGGAATGGCTGCCCTAACCTTAACCAAGTAGTTTTAGTTGCCTAAACATAACCAGCGTTTAAACATAACCCACCTGACATTTTCAAATTAACCCTGTCCCACGAGAGGCGTGTCATTCTGCACGCATGCGGTTATGTAGTTTTGGGAGTCACTAGGAAATGTACTTATTGTATCATTTCATTGACATGTCGACTGAGCAGGTGTCGACCTGACGGAAATCCACCATAGATCATGATACTGTTTGATTTTGCAATAAAAGAAGTGTACATTAAGACACTTTAGGTGTTCTGGCTCCAACTCTACTGGAAATACGAGGAAGTTCCCCGCTCAAAGCCCTCAGCGGAGAGAGGGCGATAAGGCGTTTGACACGAGCGTGCACACTTTGAAAAGACTCTTTAAAAAGTGAGGCTGTGATTGGAGTTGAAAAGTTTGCTGCTGTGAAACGGAGGCCGTTTGAGATAAGTGTAACTTATTCGTCTTGTCAGTGGTGTCACACGCTGGCGCCGCTTTGAAGTGGCAAATTAATGACAAGCCAGAACAGTAGCCTTTCTGCCGAGAGAATGACCCCCTTTATAATGGCTGCGTGCACACAGGAAGAGAGTCATCTGTCGGCCCCATCTCATTATGTGAATCCAGCAGTTTGAAAAGTGTCTTAAGGCTGTTTAGGAATAAAGGGGACATTTAAATGCAGAGCACTTGGGAAATTACAGATCCTTCAAAATACTTTCCATGGACACGCCGCTTCTCTCCCTATTTTTTCTTTCTTCGTCTCGTTAATTCCGTGCTTTGAGAGTACAGCCGGCCATTTTTTCCCCCTTTCTTACTCTCGTTCTTTCTCTCTGCTTTCCACTTTTTGGTCGTAAACAGGATTCTCCTCAACTTTCTCCCCCTCACCCGCTTCTATGAGAAGAGACATTCATATTCTGACTGCAAACAATGGATCTCTTGTTCTGAATGCTGAATTTATCATTTCTGACTGGTATGCATAATCCACCGTCTATTATATATCTTGGACTGTTCCATTGCATTGTACATAAGGTCCCTTTACCATGAAAAACTCCATTATGTTTATGATACTTTATTCCGGCTGCTAAAGTTTTTCTGATTTACAGTTTCACCATAGACTGTAAAAAGAGATGGACATAGTGTGATGTCACTCATTGGTTTGTGGACTCCTGTTTTGAAGCGTCGTGTTTGATATTTTGACCACTGCCATCTTGTTTTTCTTTTGAGCCAGAAGTGACGTATTTGTAGCCGTATTTGGGCGAGAGGGGTTTTCCCCGCCGCAGCGCCATCTGCTATTGGTCTGTGATCGACAAGCTGCGCGATCACTGGGCAGCCGACCTGTCAATCATGCCCAAAACATAGGGCCCTATCTTGGCAAAAGCTGTAATTTAGTGCTTGCGCGTCTTTAGCGCCAGGTGCAGGTGCAAATTGGGGGCATGCTCAAGCACAATGCCGTGCAAAATGCCTGTGGAGTTACAGTGTACGGCCTTTTTTGTTTTAGGCCGGACCCTTTTGGTCGAATTTGGTTTGAAAGGCAAATTTGTAGAGCAGGTTCACCTGAACATATGGAAAAAACTTGAAAATCGGACAAACGGCGTGGAAGTTATGGCCTTTAACGTAAAACCTTTAATTATAGCGCCACCTTCAGGTCGATTTAAAAAATATTTCTTGAGCAGAAACTAGCCACCAATATCTGTCATTGTGCCAAATTTCAGGTCTCTGCGATTTACCAAATCACGGGAATTTGCGTTGAGACAGATGAACAACGAGAACAAGGACAATAATAAACCCGCACAAAAACAATAGGGCTTCAGTGCTTGAACCCCTAATAATAATATCATAAGCTCAATAGGCAAACTCCCACATACAAAACAAAATAAACATGTTTGAAAAGGAGTAGGAAGAAGTATGCACTTATGTACCGCTATGCCTACCCCTTTATCACCATCCAAAAACTCATTTATATTTACTCATTTATATGTCACATGTTTTGATGGGCTCGCCTCCATTAATATATCCCTTAACTCATTTTAAAAGGATTTTGCATGAGTTAAGTTCATTTAGGGATTACAAGGTTCGTAGATATCTCCATTTAACCATCAACCAAGAAGAGCTGCAGGCTGCTGTAGGGCATTCACGACTAGTAGATTTTACTAGTCGACTAGTCGTTTTAGCAAAAAAAATAAAAATAATTAATCTTCAAGAAAGAACATGAGGGATTTACACGACATACATGGACTATCATATCCCATATCCCATATCCCCCACAAAGAACATCAAAACACAACACAACAAAACAAGAAAACTGCATAAGATACACAATAATCCAAGAACAAACAAGACTATTGGACAAACAACCAAACAAAAACAATGCATTCAGATCCTATCCTGATAAGCCTAATGACACTGGGGTAAAAAGTTCTTAAAGTCAAACTCTGTATGTGGCTGCCATATTTTGGGGATGTCTAAGAATCTGCCTTTGCTCTTGTAGTAAATGTTATCCAACGTATGGTAGCTTGAGAGTTCATTCCACCAGTGAACTACAGCTGGGGGATTGGATGCTGTCCAATTTAAAGCTATGCATTTCCTAGCTGCCAACAGGGCAAGATCTATGTATTTACTTTGAATGCATTGCTTTTGTAAATACCTCATGTACTTTCTTAAAGATTTTTTTGTTTTTTTTTGTTGCTAAAACGACTAGTCGACTACTAAGCACAGTGTCGACTAGTGGTTTTACTAGTCGACTAGTTGACTAGTCTGTGAATGCCCTAGGCTGCTGTGATGTTCTATCGAATATTTATTAGAATATATTTACTGTAGTGACTGTGCCTTGTGTGTTTTATGTATGATGAATACATTAAAAGACAGGTCTCTCTAGGAAAATATGAGATGCAATTAATCCCTTAAACATACTGTACCTGGATAAATAAAGGGATTATTGACTCAGTTGTCATGTAAACGAGGCTCCACTGGCGCTGACTGAGTGAAAAGTCAATTAAACGCCTTCTGTGCATATTTTACACTTTGTAGTGAACACACAGATAATGACTGTTGGATTCTGCCATGTGTGCTGCTGTAAAATCTCGACCGGCTTCTTAAAGAAATCAATATAAGAAAAGTGTCAAAACATCAAGTCTTGACAATCTGCAAGTTATTTGGTCATGGTCATAAGATTAATGACAATTCCATATCGACATGTGACATATTTTTGACTGCGACATTCACAATCAATTTGTGAAATTGACATGTTTGTAAGATGCCATTGTGTGTTTTGTTTCCAAGTTGAGCTGAACCTGAACGTTTTGGATTTCTCTTTCTCATTGTCTCCGCTTTGGATTTCTTCATAATTATGATGTGATTGCTGGTTGGGCGTGGCGTTCGGCGTGCGCGCATCTGCTCACCGAGCCTGTCTTTTTTTGTCTGTTGATTTCTCAGATGTGAGAAAACAGAAAAAAATCATCTCCCTCCTTACATCGTATTGCCAACATTTGTTAACGGCGTGTCCTTGTGGACGTCTGCAGAAGATATAGTAGTTTGCTGTACAGGACGATGTGGTGTTACGGCCGTGTGCATCTCTATGCTTTAAATGTTTAAATTCACTCAGAAATGTAAATTGTGTCATCATCTCCTCCCCCTCATGCCAGTGTAAACACAGGTGAAGTTTGTCCATATAACACACAGGGAGGTTGCCAGCACAACTCCATAGCAGCCTTCTCCAAAACACCTGAAGTCAGTGGGGACCAGTTCTTCAGAGTTCCAAAAAGAACTATATTTACACCATCATTTAGTGACAATCTGAACTAAAGTTTTTGCAACAAATAATATCTGCAGTTCTTTCTATTCAATTAATAATAATAATAATAATAATAATAACTTTTATTTTTGCAGTAATTTTAAAGTAGCCTTAATTCAATTACTTTTTGAGAGAAGTAACCATTACCTCTATCTAATTACTAATTTTCAGTAACTTGTACAAAAATGGTTATAAGGAGAAACAAGCTTCACCTGTGTTTCATTTGGCATGAGGGTGACTAGATAATGTCAGAATTATATTTTTTGTGTGAACTAAACTCAAGTGTATTTTGTCATCTTTAAGATGTCATGTGTTAGCGGCCGTGCACAGCAAACGTGTATTTTACATAAGAGCACTTTGGAAATCATGTCGAGTGCTTCCATTGTGCACAAAACACAGCGCATGGAGTGGTTTTTTGTGCTTTGTTTTGTTTTTCCCTGCAGTCGCGTGCAGTACAGTTCAGGACACAACGATCACACAGACGGTAGCCAGCTGGTTTTGTCTGTTTGATGTTGTTGATTGTTCGCATTGTAAACATGAAAGCCAGATTATTGGCAATTCTGGCAGCAGCGGAGGTTGAAGATCCCCCTGCCAGGAGAAGAGGTAGGAGGAGTGACATTGATGAGGAGCGAGCTTTTCCTCCAAATGTTGAACTTTTTTCATCTTGAGGCGCCCAGAGCGCTCCGCCCAAAAACACTAGCCGGCAAGAGCGCTTAAACGCCAGGTACGGTCCTTGAAAGAGGAGCGCGCCTAGCGCGTCTAGCGCGTCTTTACCATAGAGAATGAAATGCAGAAAGGCGCTGGCAGCTCAAATACACACATTTTATGTGTGTTTTTCCCTGCTCTGCTAATTAGCCACAGTGTTTCCCAGAGTATTTTGTTGACAATGACAAATAACCTTATTTTGGGCTCAATGTCCTAAAACTAAGCTGTTGGTAAAACACGTGATGACGTCAGACGTTATGTTGTCTAACGAGTGACGTGTGATAGACAAATACAATATTTACAGTAAATACCCTCTGCCGTTAGCTAGGTGTTAGCCGTTAGCCACTGCGTTTGCTAGCTAAGTGGTCACCAGGCTCAAAACAGCGCTATAGTCACTTTTAACCAGTTCGAGTTACGCTCTTTCCATAAAGTCCATCAGCTTTGATATCTGTTGGCCGGTTTCTTGACAATGAGCGAGATTTTGGCTTCTAAAATAACTTTTTTCACGGAGATATGACCGGAAACAGTAGTACGGCCAGCCGCCATTTCCGTTTTATCGCAGACGAAGAGTATACTGCAGACAAGATGAGAAGCTGCTCTGCTTCTTTTACAACAGTGCATGCGGTCATTATGGTGCAGTGGAACATGAGTGGAACACTCTTGGTGACGTTGCTTGTTACAGCGCGAGCGAGCGCATCTACGTTTCCATCGGACATCAACGTGACACAGGTAGGGAACACTGCCTGGAGGGGGGCGTTAAGTGAACACTGGACGAGGGCAGAATAGACGTGGGAAACGGGGAGAAATCACTCTTTTCATTACAGACGAACTCTCTGGCTGTCCCTGTGGGTCCACACCCTGCTTCCTCTCTCTTACCGAGTATGATGTGTGGATGAAGCCCCCCCCCCCCCACCCCCCATAATGACTGTACAGCAGCTTTTCAAGGGCCCCACGTTCATGACAATCCCATTTTCTGTGTAATTTCATGCTTGTCTTCTTGAATGAAGATATCGGCTGCTCTGAACGTACGAGGTCAGCCTCTCCCTGCTCCTTTTCTGGATTGTTCCGGAGTCTGTTTCCCCTCACTTGATGAAAAGTAATTCATCATTTACACCGCTGAATTCTGCCACTTCTCTCTCTCTCTCTCTCTCTCCTTCATTTTCCATTTTTTCTTCTCTCTCTCTCTCTCACCTCTCTCTCTTTCTCCCCCACCTCTCTCTCTCTTTCTCCGTGTCTCTTTTCAGCAGTAACAACTTTTTTTTCTAATTCCCTTTTTCGAATCCCTTGGCGTCGGTCGGTCGGTCGGTGAGAGAGAGAGAGAGAGAGAGGTCGAATGTGTCGGGGGGGGGGGGGGTCAGGCTTACCCGGAGAACAGGTTAGCCCTCGGAGGCCCTGCGCGGCCTCTCTACCCGTGATAGAGTTTGTCACCTCTCTACCTCTGGAAGTCAAATCCTGTCAACTCAGGCATCCTTCACCATCCCCAGAGTGGCTTTGGCACCCAGTGGGGCATGTGAGCTTAAAATTGATTTTTTTCTCCCCCTCTCTCTCTCCCCCTCCCTCCCTGGCTCTATTCATCTCTCCCTCTCTCCCCCTCCCTCCCTGGCTCTATTCATCTCTCCCTCTCTCCCCCCCCCTCCCTGGATCTATTCATCTCTCCCTCTCTCTCCCCCTCTCTCCAGCTCTCTCTCTCCATCCCCGTCTCCCCCTTTCTCTCTCTCTCCCTCTCTCTCTCCCTCAGTCCCTTTCTCACCCTTTCTCTCTATCCCCCCTCCCCCCCCACCCCTCTCGGTGTGTGCCTCCCCCCTCCTTCAGATGTGCCAGGTTCCCTTAGGGAGGTGGTTGACAGCCAGCAAAAGCCTCAGCCAATCAAGCCAAGGAGGCAGCGGGGTTGTGAGACACCTAGGGAAACGTCACCCCCGCACGACTCCTGCAAGCCAGAGGGGGCGCACAAGGTTTGTGACATGTTGAGGAGGGGAGGGGTTGGGGGCATGCTTGTTGCTAAGAGACCGGCGTGTGGGAGTAGTAGTGTAGGGTTAGCACCCCTTGAAAAACAAAATAATAATATTTTTTTAGAACTTCCTCAATAGGGCACTTCCGCTTTTTTGAAAAGGGGAAGTGATTTCTTTTGGGTAAAAATCAATTTCTCAGTACTTCCTCAATAGGGCACTTCTCCATTTTTTAGGGTTAGGGTTAAAAAACACTTTTCTTGTGGAAAGTGGTTATTTCAATAGTTCTGCAAAGTGTACTTCTCCATTTTTTAGGGTTAGGGTTAAAAAACACTTTTCTTGTGGAAAGTGGTTATTTCAATAGTTCTGCAAAGTGTACTTCTCCATTTTTTAGGGTTAGGGTTAAAAAACACTTTTCTTGTGGAAAGTGATTATTTCAAAAGGCCTCCAAAGGCCACTTCCCCATTTTACCCCATAGCACAGCTCACGACAAAATAGCAGCGTTTTTTTTTTGATCTCGGGGGGAATACATTTGAACAATCATTATGCAAACCCAGCTGGATCATTTTACATAGTGGGCAATATCTCTTTTGCTCGCTGTTGTTATGGACGCGACTTGTGAAACACCAACGACTTCCGCAGCACGCACCCCGTCTCTTCGTGACAAGAGACGTGCAGCACGTAACACGCCTCTCGTCACGAAGAGGCTTGCTGCGTGCTGAACGCCTCTATGACGCAACTCCACGACAGGAAGCACTTCCCTTTATAAGGACGAGAGCGATCAGCTGAGTACAATCACAAAGCCATACCGGTTAGTTTCTTTGAGAGAGGCAGTGACGGCAGAGCGCAGCAGCAGCAGCAGCATTTTTTGATCCAACTAACAACAAGAGTGTGTGCTTGTTTTATTTTTTTACTACCGACCCTCGCATCAACAACCATGGATTTCAATGGTAAGATTTTTTTGTTATTAATATTGTTTAATTAGACTATCCATTTAATATATATATATTTATAATTAAGATCCTTTTCCTTGTTTTTTATGGAATGTTATATTAACAAAAACATTAACAATACAGCTTTTTACATATATAACCCGGGGACCAGATTATTGGACACCACGCGCTCAGAGGAATATCCAGATGATGATCATTACACCAGAATCTCTCTAAAACGAGGAGCTGCGTTACGAGATATTACTAACAGACCTAGAGGGTGAGAATGAAACATTGTTTGTTTACATATTTATCATATAGTTTGTTTAGAAAAAAAAGGGTGTGGTAACCATACTTCTACCAGTTTTTTTTTGAAATGTTGTTTTTTTTACCCCCCATAGAACGGGTTCTCACACAGGTGAATTATTATTTCATCCACAATCATTGGGAGGGGCTCCCACGAAGACAGCCAACCGTCGCCATAGAGGCAAACCACGTGACTTCCATAGATGCAACCCCGATGCCACCATACACCATTCATCTGATAACATCACATCTAAGGATAACGGGCTGAGCCCAAATGATATTGCAGATTTAATCGACCAGAGGTAAGGACATAATTCAGATATAACAACCAGCAATATATATATATATATATATATATAGGCTATATGTATTTTTGAGATAGACATATCCATCGTTATTTATTTTTTATTTATTTATTTATTTTTACAGCCAGGAGACAACCCCCAACAACTCAGCGCTGACCCCCGATGCAGACTTGTATCGACCCTCATCACCAACATCACCTGAATCAGCGTTGAATCCCACCATCCACCCCAACGACCAGACACTGGACGCGTGGATTGCACAGTACAGGAGTCAACCTTCACCAACAGACCCGCCCACACCCATCTCCATTAACAACAACCAACCCACGTGGGTGGACCCGGATGTGCAGCTCAGCGAACACACGGCCCCAACAGCTGAAGACACCATCAACAACCAACCCACGTGGGTGGACCCGGATGTGCAGCTCAGCGAACACACGGCCCCAACAGCTGAAGACACCATCAACAACCAACCCACGTGGTTGGAAACGGATGTGCAGCTCAGTGATCAGACACTGAATGAGTGGATTGCTGACTACGAGCGGGTGGAAGCTTCAGATACGCCCACGGCCCTCTCCATCAACAGACCACACTGTATCGACGAGAACGCGATACCTCCACCCTCGCCTGATCATCAACCACGCGAGAAGCCCCAACAACTCTCAGGTACCTCTGACTCAGATAAGCAGAATGTGTATAGACGTTTAAGAAATGGTTATAGGATAATGCAGCGCTCTCAAAGAAGATTTGAACGTACATTGAGAACACTCAGACGCACACACACACGGTGGATGGCATCGGCTGATGCCAATTTGAACACAATTTTGATACATCAGAATATACAATGTTCCATGCTTGAAAAATTGAGGAATGTGTAATTTTTTTTGTAAAAGTACAGTAAGGTAGAACAATGACACTATCACCATCACCATCATTTTAAAAAAAAAGTCCATGTATATAGAGATCAATTAAACAGCCAATATGGCTAAGCGTAGGCGACATGCAGATGAAGACAATCGATCACCTCCCCCTAAATTGACTAGATATTTCAACTCCGATAAACCCCCTCCCCTTAGAATAGACTGGAGTGAGCAAGGCGTCGCTTATGCTTTAGCAAATGACCTACCTACGGGGGTGAATAATAATAACGATATTAGAGCCTGGGCTAACGCACAGACTCGTATAATCAAACGCTACATAGCTGATTTACCACCCCGGAGAAGCTGCATTGTACCGCAGACCGGTGGCGCTTTGCCTACCCCAACACAACAACACGAGGAACCCCAAAATGACGCAGCTGCTGCGTCATTAGAGTCAGTCGACCCCCGAGGGATACCCCTACAAATAGACGCGTTATCAGACTGCGACGAGACGTCATCAAATGCCGACACGCTACCCCCACCCACGTCAATCGTTACGCTTACGCCCCCACAACAAATAGCAGCGTCATCAAATGCCGACATGCTACCCACACCCGCGACAGTCGTTACACCATCACAACAAATAGACGCGTCATCAGACCGCGACGATGACGACATCACTACACCGTCTGCAGACTCTATGATTCAACCCCCAGCTGCCATCTCTCCCAGTGATTATACCCTCAGACACATAGATACATTCAACGCTAGGATATACCGTCAAAATATAGATCTACGCGATATTAACACTGATAATCTCGGATTGGTGCCTGGTATGGTCAGACAGAGATTAACAGGGTTAATTGATGTAGTTACAAACGATGTCCCGACGGGTAGCATTATGGATGTAACGTTGGGGGGCGATAGCCTAGCGTCAGATGTACATACTATTACCACAGTTGGAGACAATGCTGGTCAAGAATTTCTGGACCATGTCTCAGACGCAATTCAAAGCAATGATGAGTCAATGATCTCTGGTGACCTATCTCTCACCATCACAGTTACAATGAATCAGCAAGGGGGCAGTAGGCTTAGATTGATGGATATACAATATAAAGATATTATTGATCGAAAGATTCATTACCTTTATAATCCTGATAATGGTTGTGGAAATAATCTTTGTTTCGGCATGGTTATTGCCAGACATTTTAACCCTGATTTAAACAACGCTAGTCTATTGGAGAGAGCTCGAGAAATATACACTGAGTTGGGTTTTGACCATATGTATAAAGTATCATTTGCCGACATTGGAACTTTTGAACGTCATTTTGACAGCAAGATAATTATCTTCCACCACAAAGAGAGTTCTAAACGCAGATACCCATTTATGACTACAGACGTCCCCCACCCAGAAACAATTTGGATTTATTTATATGAAGGACATTATTATCTCATTCTGAATAAAAATGGATTCATTGGGTCTAGCTATGTTTGCGACTACTGCTACCATCCGTATCAGGAGCCTTATATACATACATGTAGACACATATGTAATGTCTGTTACGGACCTCTACACATAGATCCACCCCAGGCGAACACCACTGTTAAATGTAATGTATGTAGGCGTATATGCAAATCTCAGACTTGCTATGAAGCACACATGAGAAGGGACAAACATAGCATCTCCCCCTGTGAGAAAAAGAGATATTGCCCACAATGTAAAATGAGCCACATGCACAGACCCACTACACCCCACATATGCAGCTCACCAAGATGTGATCATTGTGGCGTTCCACTAGGGGCGCAAGAGTCTGACCATGCCTGCTTCATACAACCTACTCCATTTAAAGAAGCCACGGAAAACTATATATTTTATGACATCGAGACAAGAATAAATGCAGAAGGTATGCATGAAGCAAGTTTTGTATCATCTATGACGCTTAAAAATGACAGGCCTAGAAACTTCAGTGGCGCTGATGGGAAAGATTGCATCGGTGATTTTCTAAGGTTCTATACCAATCCCCGCTATGCAGAGCATACGTTTATAGCGCATAATGGTAGTGGTTTTGATGGATATTTAATATTAAAAAACATGGTGTCTCAAGGACTAACTCCCACTGTCATTGTTAAGGGATCCAGACTGACAGCCATCTTTTCCACATACAAAAAACAGAGGTTTATAGACTCTGCCAGTTTTCTACCCATGCGTTTAGCCGAAACCCCAAAAGCCTTAGGTTTTGCTGAATCAAAAGGCTATTTCCCATACAAATTTAACACAATAGAAAATGAAAACTATATTGGAGTCATCCCCTCAAAGCAGATGTTTGGGTATGGTACAATGCGTGAATCAGATAAATACAAGTTCTTAAAATGGTATAAAAGTCATAAGACCCTGATATATAACTTTGCTAAGCAACAGGCCAAGTATTGTGCACAAGATGTTCGAGTGTTACGTCAAGCCTGTGTTCTTTATAGGGAAGCGTTCATCAAAGCCACCAACGTAGACCCCCTCCGATATGTCACGCTTCCTGGCGCCTGCATGGCTGTATTTAAAACCACATTCCTAAAACCAGACACCGTCGCGCTCACCTATAACGGTTGTTATACAGGTCAGAACCGAACATTCAGCGACGCATCTATGCAGTGGTTATCTTATCTGGCACAAAGTCAGAATATTAGCATTATACATGCTCTCAACCATGGTGAACATAGAGTCGGTGGTTATTATCTAGATGGTTTCAACCCAAGGACTAATACTGCATATGAATTTGCCGGCTGTTTTTTTCATGGGTGTGATCGCTGTCATATTTCAAATGACACACACCCCTACAAAAACGCAACGTTTGGGGACTTGTACCATGCTTTCGCTGAAAAAATAAATACGTTAGAATCTATCCATGGTATGAACGTAGTCGTTTTATGGGAGTGTGAATGGACCCGTATGAAACACACGGATGTCTCCGTGATGGCATTCATGAGATCTTACACACAACCTGAGCGTTTGAACCCACGCCTAGCCCTATATGGGGGACGAACAAACGCCTTAAAATTACACCATAAGGTCGAAAACGGCGAAAAGATACATTATGTGGACTTTTGTTCTCTATATCCATATGTACAGAACACAAAAGAGTACCCTCTTGGACATCCTAAAGTTATTACCAGGGATTTTGATGATATCTCAACCTACTTCGGACTCATCAAGTGTGTAATAGCGCCACCTAGGTCTTTGTATCACCCCGTCCTCCCCCACAGAGCACACGGGAAACTGATGTTCCCTCTTTGTCGCACATGTGCAGAAGGGCTCTCTAAAGATGAGTGCGACCACAACGAGAACGAGAGAGCTCTCAGCGGCGTATGGGTTTCGTTTGAGTTACACAAAGCGATCGAGAAAGGTTATCGTATTATATCAATCTCTGAAGTCTGGCATTTTGAACACCGCACAAAGGAATTATTCCAAGGGTACGTAAAAGCTTTTCTCAAGCGTAAACAGGAAGCGAGTGGATTCCCAGCCGACGTCACTACGGATGCCGAGAAAGACGCGTACATTGCCGAATACCAAAAAGTCGAAGGTGTGTTTTTAGACAAAACAAAAATTGTGCACAATCCTGCACTACGTTCATCATCCAAATTACTTTTGAACACTTTATGGGGACGATTTGCATTACGAGATGAACAGTGTACATGTGAGATAATTAATAACCAGGCTCGTTTTTTACAACTAATGTTCAGTGACCAATTCATTGTGAGTCAATTCCGCTTCCTCACCGATGAGGTCGCTATTGTCCAATGGAAACATGCTGCCGGTCAAGGCCCGAAGGGAAAAGATATTAATGTCTTTCTAGGCGCGATGACCACCGCATATGCTCGTCTGGAGTTATATGAAATTATGGATAAACTTGGCTCGCGCACATTATATAGTGATACAGATTCAATAATTTTCACAGCGCGGGAGGGGGAGTGGAACCCGGAACTCGGTAAGCATTTAGGACAATTGACAAGCGAGCTTGAGCCAGCCGAACACATTACAGACTTTGTATCAACGGGTCCAAAATCCTATGCATTTATCACCAACACAGGTCGCTCGTCAGTGAAATGTAAAGGTATCACGCTAAATACTAGTGTAAATAAAAATGCTGTCACTTATGATTCCCTTTTACGCCTGCTGGAAGCGTATGTGTTGGATGGTGAAGTTAATGTTATTAGAACAACCGCTGATCGAATCAGGAGACATAAATTATCGCTACAGCTAAGCAATCAGTCATTAGTTAAACGCCTTCAGGTCGTCTATGATAAACGCCGCGTTCTGAACGATTTCAGCACACGTCCACATGGATATTAACAACGTCATCAACACGCAGGAGGGTTTTGATGCACGCCTACTCCACCCTTTTACCATGATTATTTCTGGGCCGTCTGGGTGTGGAAAAACTTATTTTGTTAAATCCATTATTCAAAACGCATCACAACTGATCACACAAGCGTTGGATAATGTCGTCTTTTTATATGGCTGCTGGCAAAAAGTATATGATGATTTATTACTGATTAGACCAATTACTTTTATTGAGGGTATTCCCCCATCATTAGCAGATGATAGTATTTTTCCCCCCGATAAGAGCAACTTATTAATTATTGATGATCAGATGTCTTCTGCCGTTAATAATTCAGAGGTTCAAAATGTATTTACAAAATACTGTCATCACAGAAATTTAAGTTGTATCTATCTGGTCCAGAATCTTTTCGCTCAAGGCAAAGCAAGCCGCACAATAAGTCTCAACACTAATTATCTTGTGTTATTTAAAAACCCTCGCGATAAACAACAAATAAGCATCATAGCACGTCAAATGTACTCCAAAAATTCAAAACATTTTATGGAAGCTTTTCAAGATGCCACATCGAGTAATTATGGATATATTCTCATAGACTATAAACCAACGACACCTGACCTGTTAAGACTCAGAACTGAGTTAACCCCCGAGCGACAGGTTGTCTATCTGCCCAGAGGGGGAAGAAGCTAGGCTCTTTTAGAAATGTCTGCACGTGTACATAGGAATTTCGAACTTCTTCAACATCTTTATAAGGCGACCCCCAAAAGGCGCAAGACCATTCTTGCGACAGCCAGCAATGATCTAATTAATGCATTATGTGAGCTTGCATTGAACCTATTAAAAGGGAATATTCCACTTTCTCCTAAACTTCACAGGAGATTAAAGAAAAGCAAGGCTTTACTTAGGTGGTTTGCCAATAAAAAAGTTACACTATTGAAAAAAAAGAAAAAGATTAACCAACGCGGTGGTTTTATATTCCCTTTGCTAGCTGCGGCTATTCCTATTATTAGTGGTCTTTTTAATCGAGGCTGATCATGGAACACACCACCAAAATGTTTCTTGTACCACACAATCAAATCAAGGCTCTTCAGACACGTCCACCTGCTACTCCCATCGCCCCCCCTGACATCAGAACAAAGGCTCAGTGTGATCTAGATCGTTTGATGGCAGAGGTCCTAGATGATCCCAGTCTTGATGTACATAGTAAAGCGTTGAAATATTCAAACATTTTACACAGATATTTGACTCTGGTGAAACAGGCCGATAACGAAAAGAACACGCTAACACTATTGATGCCAAATTCTGAACCAGCTGAGACATTAGCACCTGTGAATGATAACAATGCGACACCTGCTGACATAACGGATGTATTACAACACATACCAGCACACAGCAAAAACAAGGCCTCACACGTTCTGAACGCTATCTCCAATGCATCGGATAGAATCAGATGGACTGCTAATGGTCAGCTAGTTATTGACAATCAGCCCCTCAGGGGAACACACATATTTGATTTAGTCAAGTTTATGACAGGTTCACAGCTGGTTAGAGAGTCGGCTCGCCCATTAGGATGGCGAGAGTTTCTTAAGACACTAGCAGAGATAAATGTCCCCTCCTCTACCGTTACAAATAGGAGTCTCCGTCGTCTGTTTGAACATAGCAAGACAATGCATGGTGAAGATGATGATAATGATAGTGTTATTGTTGATGGTGAAATGTTTAGCCCCGCCAGGACCGCCTGGAGATCCTATTAGAATTTTCTTTTATACTCTACATTATTATACTTTTATTTTACTCTATTATTTTCTATTATTTTCTATTATTATGCTTTATTATTATTATTATGTTTTATTATTATTATTATTATTATTATTATGTTTTATTTCATTTTTTTTATTTTCTATTATACTTTATTTTTATTCAAATGATTCTAATGATTCTAATTGAAAAAAGAACATTCAAATTCTATTTACTTTATTATGTTTTATTTCCATTTTTTATTTTTATTTTTACTATTTTTTTATTCAAATGATTCTAATTGAAAACAGAACATTCAAATTCTATTTACTTTATTATGTTTTATTTCCATTTTTATTTTTATTTTTATCCTATCATTCAGGTTGAAGCTTTTACAACCTCAGCATTTTTGGTACATGCTATTGCTTCTCATCCTATTTTTATCATATCATGTATTGTTTCTCATCCTATTTTTATCATATCATGATGTATGGTCATATTGTTGTTGTTGTTTTTTCATAATGCTCAAAATATCCTATGTACATATTGAAAAAAAATAAAAAGTCACAACCAACATTGTTTCCAGTCTCATATGATTTATTTGATTGAAAATGTCACATACAGGTCTGTGGTGTTGCACATTGTATACATTTTAAATGATAGCTTTTACATGATCCAGGCTGTATTCTGCTTACAAAGGTACATACCATATTATCGTTACACAGAGTATCACTAGTATATTTTTTCATAACACTTTGATACGATAGACCTTTTTGGATGTTGATTAAAAAGAATATGCAATGTTGTCCACAGCTGACAGAGGCGCTGTTCTGCACCTGCACAGTTGAATATGTGACATGACGGCTATTCCGGTTTATAAAACATGCTATTTCTTTTGGGAACCCGGTGAAATCAGGACGATTACCATAACTGTCAAAAAACATAGCTTCTCGGGTTACAGTTATATATATTCCGAGCCAGTGTTGTCCTGGCTTGTCACTATAGTCGGTGTTGACAATAACCATAGCCGGAAGTGAGCGCACATGTCGCGGAAGTGCGTCGGCTGCTAGTACACCCAACAGTTGTACGCCTTTTGCAAGTTTCTTCCTGAGAATCCGATCAATCTCCATTGTGTTCATAGTGTCCAGTTTTAGTAATAGTCCAATAAAACCTGTCTTTTCCCTGAAATTTCCAAGATGCTGTCAAAGACACTGTAGCAGATTATGTTGATTGTGCGAGTCAGAGGCTGTCTAAAACGAACCTCAAGTTTCACATTGCCTGTTCTAATCAAGCTGACGTTTCCTGTGTTCGCACCATCTGCTTCCAGGTTAAAGCAAAACAAGGTATAGCCACTCCCATATTCTTGGCGTGTAATAGCGAGAGGGCGGTCTTTCAAATGACGACCGGTGGCTTGGAACAGCTCATGATATTCTCTGACATACTCGCCAGTGGTGAAATTAGGTGTAAAAGGCCTCGCAGGATATGAATGACCATCGCAATATAATGCAATAAATTCAGTGTTGAGATTAAGGAAATTATAGGGATTTCTTGCATAATTCCCGCTATGTGCCTCGTTATCAACAAAAGCAATTATTATTAATTTGGGTATCTGACCATTGTATAAGTTTTCATGATTTGTCATCCTGAGGCCTCTTCCGACGGTCACTGTTTTCAGTGAAACCCTATCCATAGCATAGCGTGCATTGGCGTGCGTTAGCGCCCTCATGTGGGCAAGCCTGACAGCTGGGGAAATGCTAACTTTCTTCACATAGAGACTTGCGCTAAGTATATTCACCCCGATGTGTTTATCAGGAGTGGGTGACATGAGACAGAATTCATCTTTAGAGCGGATAAATTTCAGCCCCACATCAATGCCATTTATCATCAGTTTTTCCTGCATAAATAAATCGGCGTGTATAGGACAGATAAGCTCCAAAGTTTTACTTTCTGCAGTGTAGGTATTCCTACGCACCAGACCATCATTACCCGAGGTAAGAGATGACCCATCCATAGCAGCAGCCGAATCTTTGATGAAAAGGGCTGTGCTGAATTGTGTATCCAATGTCTCTTGCCCATAATTAATAAGACATTCGAGCAATGCCCTATAGGGATATGTATTACTGGCTTGAGTAATAAGCCTATCACCAAGCTGAATGTCCAGTTGTGAGAATAGGCTACCACCTGGATAATTGATCAAGGTAGCTATATCATCATCAGCCAGGGCTACGCCGCCAGGCTTGGTGAGTTTCAGTCGGATATATAAATAGCTGTCATTAAAATCGATATATTGATCGTTTGATCCAGTAATTACGAATTCGATTGGTGCCCCAGTGGTGATTTGAGAAACAGGTGGAATTTCAACCCACGCAGCACGCTCTATACATGTCTGAGTTGGTGGTAGACGAAAAATATCAAGCTCACTCTTCATACACTCTACCGATTGGTTGTGAAGGAGTGACATTATTTAGAAGATGTCTCTGGTGTGAGTTTTAGCACGTCTACGTGGTTTGGTTGCTGTCTTTGGTCTGCGAGGAGCTGTGCAACGTCTTCGCTTATGTATTCTACTCCTTTTCTTAATGGGGCGATACCCCCTCCGACCACTAGATGGTGGTCTACGCTGGGGGTATGCCATAAAACCATTTCCGGTTTGGGGGTCAGGTCTTCCTGTTGCTTTTCTGACGATATTCTGAACTATGTCTCCAGCGATGCCTGATGCTGCAGTTTTAATATACGGTTTAGCAATAGAAAATCCGCGTTTAAATAATGGAACAGCCATCCTAAAAAGACTTCTAAACAGGCCACCTAGTCCCGCTCCATACTGTGTAGCGCTTCCAGAAAACCCCGCTAAATCTCCACCCGCCTGTTTAACGTAGTAATCATAATAGTAATCCATCGCGTCATTTCCGGCGCTCTCATACGACGTCATCATTATGCGTCAGCGTTTATAACCAACTGGTCTGAAATGTAATTTGATAAGGACTTTTCCGTATGCAAATGGAATATGCTTGTTTTGATCGTTTTTCAGAACCAGTTCAATGTCATCGATAACGTCCTTTGAGATAGGTGTGTAATGTACGGGATCCAATGATAGAGTGGTCACGCGTCGGTCCGTGTCTGATATATTAATCGTTCTGAGCAACTGTACATATTCGTCACCCACGAGTTGATGCTGGCATACATCTGAGTACACGAATATATTATAAACACCCGCGTCAATATCAGATTGATAATCAGCGGTCGCTGGTTTAGGAATGCAGAGGTGTTCTACATTTGGGCTCATTCCTAGGATAGTCGCCAGTCTTCCTGTACATATTATTTTTGATCCAGGGACGCCACCGATTTGTACAAAATTAGTGATCTCGTTATAGGTTAATACTATAGGTGGGTTTGGGTTATTGAACACAGTCATGCATGTATGGTTGAAGCGTGATAAAATACTAGGGATTGACCCATAAGTTCCTATCTGCATAGAAACGGTTCTGAAAATCTTCTTTTTGCCCCTAACATCAAAAACCATTATGTTTGCGTCCTCTAATGGGAAAGTAGGCCAAGACTTTGGGTATTGGATTTCTACCAAACCTACTTCAAAGGCTTCTCTAAACACTAATGGTTTCGCCAGCTTTGTCCGATAACTCCAGATTTTATTATTCGGATATATATCGATAGAGGCGTTACTGGGGAGCGTAACGTAGAAGCCAGCCGCTTCCGGGGTGGCCATGTTGTAGATGACGTAACGCGTTGCCTGTCACGGGGAGAGTAGCCGCCTAGCTGTCATCCACCCACTATAAATATTATATGGTAATCAAATCACGTTCATTAATCCAGGAATTAAAAGATTCTGGATAACCACGCCAACTGACATAGACTTGTCTTGCCCCCTTTGATTTACGTCGTTTGATTATTCTCTCTATTTTAAATGCCTTGGTCTCGTCAATAATAACCCTCTGCAGTTCTGCTTCATAAAAACATCCTTTTAACGCCTCACCGGATAGATCCTTGATGCGATAGACCACCGGATGTCTAGCGACTCGCTCATATATTATGAAATATTCTTCGGTATATCCACCTTTATATCCTTTATCGAATATGCCTCTTTGTTTTGAGATCCGCACGTTATCTCCGATATTAAACTTGAACGAGGGGGTTGGCTCTGGGTGTTTCTTGTACAGTCTATTAAAAACTATGCGTTCATTTCCTTTATTTACTTGGCTGGGTGTCATCCCTATCGATCGGTGCTTGGCGTTATTGTAGGCGTAAACTAAATCACTTAGGTTATCAATGTATCTTCTTGAGTTGACAGCTGTCAAATATCGCCACATCCGGGATTTTATCGATCTATTCAGCCTCTCGACAACGCTGGCCTTAGTCTCATTAAATGTTGTAAAATGTTTAATGTTGTATTCCTGGGTTAGCTTTTTGAAATTACGGTTGAAGAATTCTGTTCCTTTATCCGACTGTAATTTGATGGGAATACGGCCATCCATGAGGATACATCTGAAGGCATCTGTAACAGCTAGACCCGTTTTATTTTTCAGAGGTTGAACCCATGCAAATTTACTGAATACATCTATACACGTTAATAAAAATTTAATGCCGTCATTCTCCATCGAATATTCAGACATATCTACTAAGTCTATCTGGAACTGTTTATCGATTCCCGATACAAATACTCTATTGCGTTTGAAATTTCTAAAAACCGGAGTGTGTAGTGTATATGCATCTTGTTTTAATAGATAATCTTTAACGCTGCTTTCATTCACCGGTCCCTTATCGTCATTTCTAACGGCATCACATAGTTTAGCAATGCTAGAGAAACCCGCGGGGTTAGCGGGATCTAGATAGATCTTGTCTAATCGCTGCTCCATCATGATCTGACATTATGTCAAACAGTTATATATCTTATATTAGAGCGTATCATGTGTGGCTATAGGCAACCAGCTAAACCGGATGTCACTGGGGGGCTACATGGTCAGACGCACAGTCCGTACTCAAAAACAACCCGGGGTGAAACGCATATATCAGATTCGTTCCTAGCGGAAGCCCCGCAATGCTGACTATGAATATACATCTATATATCATGCTGAAGCTAAAACACCAACAAACAAATGTTTTTTATCTAAAAATGTTTTTTATTCCATAGACAATGTAAACATTCTTTTCTTATCAATCAATCTCAAATAAGCCATACATACATGTAAATGTTTATCACACAAATAATCCAAAATTAAATCTATGTTATGTCTAATACATACATCGTGCATGAATGCAAATATCACAACTAAATTACCTATGTCAAACACTTTACCCTCCTCAGAGAAAAACGAATCAAATATGACATCTGTAGACATGTTTGTATTATTACACAGTATAAGCATCTCATCCCAGCAAACATTAGAACGTACAAAATTCATATGATTTTTAAAAGTATCATCATCAAATGTATGGAAAATATCCTTTAATCTATTTCTAACAAAACAAACATTATTAGGGTAAAATATATCCGTTAACATACTGACTAACCACCACATGGCTAGTCTAAAAAAAAAAAAAAAAAAAAAAAGATATAGCCTATTATAGCCTATAATAGCCTATAATTGGGAAGAAAAAAAAATCAGGGGTTAGACTGAGCCCACACTACGAAACCCTCACCTACAAAATTATCATGTGGGAGGGATGTATTAATTGGATCAAATTCATCACATTTCCATCTGAGCCCCGTGGGGGGGTCACACATGTCTGCAATTATGGCCTCCGCTGCTCCCATTAATCGTTCGTTCGAATGAGTGTCCCCTGTAATCAACCAGACGACTCTAGCTATGGCTGAAACAAGCTGAGGAGAAAACACTAGATCGAATATCTCGCTGCCGTAAAGTCCAAATATGTCATCATCGTAGGCGAACACACATGAATGCTGAAGTTGACTGGGGTGGTCAATAATGCAACCATTGCACAAAAGTCTTGCCTTCGTCCATGCTGCTGCACGGATGCAACGTACAAGAAGGGCCCTGATCCCGCGCACCGCAGATATGTCAATGCGTTTTGGAGGTGGTGGTGGTATGTGCTTTGCACCTGTGGGGGTTGTCTCCTGGTTGGAAAGTCTGATGTGATGGTTTGAATCCTCATTGGCGTGCACCTGTGCCTGGGTTGTTATGAATGTGCGAGGCGGGGGTTTGTGGGTGTATAGGGGGCGATACTGGATGAGGTCATCGGTGTTATGATCTGTAAAACATAAAAGAGACAATAGATGAATTAGTGGTTTGTTCCTCCTACACATATACTGTAACACACACACACACACACACACACACACACACACACACACACACACACACACACACACACACACACACACACACACACACACACACACACACACACACACACAAGCCGTATCATACCATTTGGGTTCAGTTGACTGTTTTGTTGTTGTTGTCCTCCTCCTCGTCACTGGCGTCGCTGTTGCACTCCATATTAAAAGCCAGTCTCTTTCTAATAGAACTCAGAGCGGCGTGTCTCGCGTCTCTAGTAATGACTGCGTTAATTTTATGACCTATGCTATGCATTTTGTTCCAGTCGCCAAGCTGCATGAAAAAAATTGTTTCTACAAAATCCTCAGCTGGGATCTCCTTAGCCCCCGGCCTAAAAAAGCCTGTTTTCGGTAGGCCTTCACATAGATCGTTGCCTTTAAAATTATGACATACACCGAGATAAACAAATCCGTCCAGGATATCGCAGGGTCCAGAACACCAGCTGCGCACCTCAATCCTAAGTCCACCAAAACCATCCGACGCGCGCCACAGCCAAACAGGTCTATTCTTAGATTTTTTCCCGTGCTCTGCTTTAATTGCTGGGCACACCTCTGTCCCCATTAAAAACATGAATGTACGCCAATCGGTTATAGATATATTGCCATGGACTTGAGATCCAAATGGACAAGGTGTTCTGCATAGAATAGCTTCATCATCAAAATACCTTGATGCCTGCTCATTCCACGCTTCAGGTGTCATTTGTGAACACGCACTGAAACACACAATGTCCTTTCTACCAATATCATGGCTAGCCCTTAGCAATAGCTTCTCACGTAAGTACTCGATTTTGTATTCATACCCGTGATTGCCGTCAAATTGAAATAACGCCTCTAGTTGAACAGTGCGCCTGCGCATAGGGGCACTGGGACAGGTAAGAATATTGTTTGAGTTACCTGCATGAGAAGCCATAATCAATTTTGTATTTGATTGAGATCAAAAAAAATGCCGCGCTGTCGGTCTCCGCCGTTTGTTGATGCGAGGATCGGTAGTAAAAAAAATAAAACAAGCACACACTCTTGTTGTTAGTTGGATCAAAAAATGCTGCTGCTGCTGCTGCGCTCTGCCGTCACTGCCTCTCTCAAAGAAACTAACCGGTATGGCTTTGTGATTGTACTCAGCTGATCGCTCTCGTCCTTATAAAGGGAAGTGCTTCCTGTCGTGGAGTTGCGTCATAGAGGCGTTCAGCACGCAGCAAGCCTCTTCGTGACGAGAGGCGTGTTACGTGCTGCACGTCTCTTGTCACGAAGAGACGGGGTGCGTGCTGCGGAAGTCGTTGGTGTTTCACAAGTCGCGTCCATAACAACAGCGAGCAAAAGAGATATTGCCCACTATGTAAAATGATCCAGCTGGGTTTTGCATAATGATTGTTCAAATGTATTCCCCCCGAGATCAAAAAAAAAACGCTGCTATTTTGTCGTGAGCTGTGCTATGGGGTAAAATGGGGAAGTGGCCTTTGGAGGCCTTTTGAAATAATCACTTTCCACAAGAAAAGTGTTTTTTAACCCTAACCCTAAAAAATGGAGAAGTACACTTTGCAGAACTATTGAAATAACCACTTTCCACAAGAAAAGTGTTTTTTAACCCTAACCCTAAAAAATGGAGAAGTACACTTTGCAGAACTATTGAAATAACCACTTTCCACAAGAAAAGTGTTTTTTAACCCTAACCCTAAAAAATGGAGAAGTGCCCTATTGAGGAAGTACTGAGAAATTGATTTTTACCCAAAAGAAATCACTTCCCCTTTTCAAAAAAGCGGAAGTGCCCTATTGAGGAAGTTCTAAAAAAATATTATTATTTTGTTTTTCAAGGGGTGCTAACCCTACACTACTACTTGTGGGGAGAGAGAGGGGGGTTATTGGCCTCTTGACTGCTCTGCCAGAGTGAAATTAATTGACTCAAAGGCCCCGAAACTCACTTTTAATTGTGTTTTCATTTCCCTCCTGCCTCCGAGTCCAAACAGCCCTGCTTCCTCCAAGACCCTCTCATATGATATATACAAGACCCTCTCATATGATATATACAAGACTATCTCATACGATATATACAAGACTATCTCATACGATATACAAGACCCTCTCATACGATATATACAAGACCCTCTCATACGATATATACAAGACCCTCTCATACGATATATACAAGACCCTCTCATACGATATATACAAGACCCTCTCATACGATATATACAAGACCCTCTCATACGATATATACAAGACCCTCTCATACGATATATACAAGACCCTCTCATACGATATATACAAGACCCTCTCATACGATATATACAAGATCCTCTCATACGATATATACAAGACCCTCTCATACGATATATACAAGACCCTCTCATACGATATATACAAGACTATCTCATACGATATATACAAGACCCTCTCATACGATATATACAAGACCCTCTCATACGATATATACAAGACCCTCTCATACGATATATACAAGACCCTCTCATACGACATACTGTACCATAATACTTTAAACCACTGTGACCTCACCCATTGGTTTGTGGACTCCTGCTTTGAAGCCTCGCGTTTGGCATTTTGAACATCGCCATCTTGGTTGTTGTTGCCCGAGCTGCAGCGCTGCCTGCTATTGGTCCATGAAGCTGCAGCGCTGCCTGCTATTGGTCCATGATCGGCCAGCTGCGAGATCACTCCCCAAAGCATAGTCTGAATTTTACTCTAAATGGGTCCATAATTTACAACATGAATATCATAAGGGAGAAGTAGGGTCATTTTCCCATTCACTTCTATACAATCGGACTTATTTTTGCAGCCATATAAACGGGTGAGGAAATGGCTGTACAGTTGTTATGAATGCTGTAAAAGTGTCCATTTTAACATGGGGGCCAATGCGAAGGACTCGCTTGGAGGTATCACATGACTCTCCTTTCTTCTTCTCCTCCAGCTGGTAACAGCTGCAGGCCATCCAGAGTCCAATCGTGAGAGTCTTTAACACAGAGGAGAGAGAGAGAGAGAGAGAGAGAGAGGCAGAGACAGAGAGAGAGAGGGAGAGAGAGACCCTGCAGGAGACTTGAGGGAGACAGCACCTGATCATCTTGCCTGACCCGCCATGACACTAATTCCCAGCCACTTAACCCAATACAATGAGCTCAGATTATCGCCAGTAAATTAGACCTAGAGGAGATTATATGTTCAGGTTCACATGTTAACACACCTGTTATTCTCCAGGGGAAGGGGAAGTGGGGGGAATGGCGTCATCCCCACAGGCGTCTACATCCTGCTGACAAATGGTAAATGGTAAATGGCCTGCATTTATATAGCGCTTTTATCCAAAGCGCTTTACAATCAGTAGATAGTCTACATTCACCCATTCATACACCGATGGCGGCAGGCTGCCACGCAGGGTGCCTACACACCATCGGGAGCAAGGAGGGTTAAGTGTCTTGCCCAAGGACACAGCGACAGCAGCTGGGAGGGAGCGGGGATCGAACCGCCAACCCTTGCGTCATTGGCCGACCCGCTCTACCTCCTGAGCTAAAGCCGCCCCAAAACTCCTCGCCTGACAAAACTCCTCGCTGTCAGGTGAAAAGAAGCGGCTGGTGGCTGCACATGTGTGTGTATATATATATATATATATATATATATATATATATATATATATATATATATATATATATATATATATAGACGGTTTTCACCAGAGCGCAACCCCACAGCACTTCCTTTTTCTCAGCATTCGGCAAACTGCAGAAATATTCACTCGACATCGTTACTTTTGTTTTCGCTGCTCAGCTGTATAGACGGTTTTCACGGAATGGTCAGTCCTGCACTTGAATGTTTTTTTTTCTTTTATGTCCATAGCAAACACTGCAACAGGAAGTGAGCGGGGGTTCAATTTAGAATGTTTTTGTTGTCAAGTTAAAACCGTCTATATATATATATATATATATATATATATATATATACTGTATCGTATATATACTAACTACTGTATAGTAAGTCAGTATCAGTCAAGTATCAAGCAATTCAAACTATGACTCCACCTCTGTTAAATACACTTAAAGTTTAAGCACTTCTCAAGCAAGTTATTTTAACACGTTCACTGCCGTGGACGAGATATCTCGTCAAGCAGAAACCAACGGTTGACTGCCGTGGACGAGATATTTTTGATGGTGGGACGTCGATCAACCCCTTTTACATCTCCTATTAAAATATGGGAGGTATTGAATGTGTATAATCTATTTTACCGACCCACTAAGTGGCGACAGTGCTCTCCAGACGAGAGAAAGCCAAGAAAAAACAGCCGCGTGAGGAAGCCATTCTCATGAAAATGGATTGGCGAAAACGCTTTCGCTTTCGCGCAGGGAGCTGGCGGTGGGGGATTGCAAATTTGCATAATAGATTATGGGTGCAACACACTTTGAAACACACAGCATAAATAGTACCAGAATCGCAAAAGCTTCATCAAAGCTCTCAACCGAAACCCCAAGAAACGAGCGAGCCCATCCAGACTCGCCCGACGAGGGGCAGCCAGGCAGCACAGACAGCAACTCGCTTGTCACACACCCGCTGCAGCCACGGAGGGAAGAGGAGAACACACACGGAGGGAGGAGTTTGAAGGAGAGGGGGGTTTCCTGCTGTTATGGAGGAAATTACTGTTCAAAACTATTGTTTAGATGTCTGACGTCTTACTGATGCCAAAAATAAATGGTTAAAGTGACTGTTCTATCGAATTTCACAAAAAGCCATTTATCTCAGCTTAAATTTTCAGATGCTGAAACCATGCTGTATTCAACTGCTAATGTCTACATAACTACTAACTCTACAAACTAACTCTTTTAGACAGAGAAAGCACACATTCTATTAGTTCTTTTGAGATATTTTGTGTTCACAAAATACTAGCAGAAAATAATCCTCGGCTCTTGAAAGATGAGCCAGAATCCTCAAAAAAAAAACTTGGCAGAAGCTACCTACAGTAAAAAAAAACTGGTGGCAGTGAATGTGTTAATGGTATTTTATTTTTTATTTTAGGTCAACTTTCCAGCATCTGGATTGGACTTCTCATATTACTTTGCTGCTCAGTCCGTTAGTATTGCATTGGCTTGAACTGCCAGCAGCAGCTTTGGCACTAAAGAGATCAGGTAGGAGCCGTGTACCTGCAAGTCACAGCACGCTGCCTCTAAACTGCAGGAGCGAGGAGCCTCTTTATCAGAATGTGACTATATGGCTGCAATCTCATTTGTGGACCGACCTGTTCATGCCGGGGAAAAGGCCGACTGGAGGCTGAGGTGAGAGAGAGAGAGAGGAGAGAGAGAGAGAGAGAGAGGAGGAGAGAGAGAGAGATAGACGGACAGCTTTCACAGTCCTGAGCTAAAGCACTTATGTATGAAATGAGTCAGTGAAGCTAGGGCAGGGCTGGAGAAAACTGCCTCGGCTCAGCGTGCAGCAGAGATAATTTACCTGCAGCTCCGCGGTCTTACTAGGTAGCACTTCTGCTTCTTCTTCACAGACAAATCAGCAGAAAAAAGTTTGTATTTGCAGGAAGCATTAAGAGCGAAGATAGTTTGTATTTTCTGTGAGAGAGAGAGATTCTGAGAGATTTCAAATGAGAGTGTCACAAAGTCACCTAACTGACCGTGTCAACTCTCAGCTCAAGTAACGGTGGGTGCGTGGGTGGGAGGATGGGTTGGGGGATTGCTGACATTGGGAGTTTCTGCCCACCAGGAGACTGTTAACAGAAGGGGCGGTGAGGCAGCCAAACGCATTTCAAATCAGATTCACAACCAAATCATATGTGACATTTGTAGGTTCTTTAAATATGTTCAGCTCAGGTGGCCTGGCACCAGACTGACTTTAAATCTGGTCAGCTCAGGTGGCCTGGCACCAGACTGACTTTAAATCTGGTCAGCTCAGGTGGCCTGGCACCAGACTGACTTTAAAATAATCCCTTTATACAGCTTTTGCTGTAGCTCCTTGTACAGTATAGAGTAAATCTGCTCCTATGTGCTGCTTAACGGGGTTAGAGCAAGGCAGCAACTGCAGACGTGTTATTTTCTCTTGCCTCTTCGAGTTTATATTTAATGTATATATTATGATGATGATGATTATTATTATTATCATCATCATCTTAATTTCACTGGTTTTTGGTCAAAGTGAAATTGTCTTGGACAAAGTTTCTTGTTTCCAGATTGTCTTCATTGTTTTATGATGATTTCTTGTCAGAAGAAGTCATATTGGCATGAATCCAGTGACATTTACTGAAACTGCCAATGCAGAGAGAGAATTGGAATGAAAATATGAATATCATGAGCTGATTGATCTGGAAAGGTCTGGACAGCTTCTGTGCAGTGTAAAACCACAAATACAGTGAAAACTACTAAATACTGTACATGAGACAAGCTTTAAACATTCTTGACAGGTTTGGCTGGTCTGAAGGCCATTCCACAAGCCTTACTGTATGTGTCGCCAAAAATCACACAAGTGTATTTTTTATAGAATTAACACAGAAAACAGAGTCCAGTTGCTTCACTCGCATGCAGACTGCAGACTGACGGTCCAGTGAAGTCATGGCATGATTTCCGTCACGAACGCCTCGGCCGACTATCTTTAACATCGCTCAAGGATATGTGATTCTGCTCTTCAAGTGGCTCCTGAACACACACACACACACACACACACACACACACACACACACACACACACACCACCTCAGACAGTCCATCTGTGCATGTATTTTTTTACTTTGTTCGTTCGTTCACCCGTGGAAAACACGGCTCACAGACCGCTGCTCCACCGCCACCTGGGTGCTGCTGCCGTGGCTCCGAGGCCAGGCTGTGTGTGAGCGTTTGTCTGCTGAGGGCATTCATATTACTGTCGAAGGAAGGAGCAATTAACTGAAAAGAATATTATTCAGACCATTCCCTCTTCTTTATATACTAAATCAAACTCACAATGTTCTTATTACGTTTGTATGCTATTACAGTGTGAACTGGGCTTTTGATATTTAGTTTTCTTTAAGATATTAAATTGATACATGGACTGAGAGGTTGCATTAGACTGTCAGATGACCTTCAGATTTGTCATTAATAATTTGGTAAAAGACGGGAAAATATTTGGTTATTTGTTTATTTGTTTATTTGTTTATTTAAAAGGATCCCCATTAGCTGCCACCGAGACAACGGTTAACGACTGACTGGACTCTTGATTATTCCTTCTGACTTGACTTGCTCTACATTTAGATTGAGACTGACATCAATGACTTGGACTTGTCTTGGTATTCAATATTTAGACTTGAGACTTGACTTGAGGCTTGTGCATCAAGCCTTGAGAGTGACTTGTTTCAAAGTTGACTTGATTCACAACTGAAAACAACATTTTTCACATTTGTTTTCAAATGAAAATGTGTACATGTCCATCTGGCAGTGCAGCTCTACACTGCCTCCACTGTTTGTACCACTGCTTTATGTCACTCCTTAGCCTTAGAATTGTGCCTTGAGTCTTATGACTGACTTGGGACAAATAAATTGCCTCTTTTTGCAGAATTTAGAATTTTTTTATTTAAAATGAAAATCCCTACATTTTCATCCAGCAGTGCCAGCTATAAACTGTTTCCACTGTTCTTACCACTGCTTTACTTAGGTCTTATCACTCAAACCAACGCCCCCATCCCCCCACATCCCCCACCCCTTCTGTGTGCGTTTCATCGTGGGGGGGGGGGGGGGGGGGGGGGTTGCGTTCGGCAGCGCACACACACGATAAGCTAGCCCTCGCGGGACAAGAGCGTGCTCGGTCGTACTATCCCGCAGCCACTGATATGAGCCTGATATGTTTAATTGGGGTGCCCCCCCCCCCATATATACTCTTTGGATCCACCCCGCTTGTCATCTGCACCAGCACTGTGACTGTGGGTGGGTGGGTGGGGAGGAGGTGGAGGGGAGGGGCAAGGGGGTTGAGAGCAAGGCCCCCCCTCAAAACAGAGATAAAGAAAAAATGTAATACTTCCACATTTTCCAGCGCTCCTTTCATCATTATTCAAAAATTAGTTTTTAATGCAATGAGTAGCTCCAATCATGTTAAGGTCCGCATGATTCAGATAGTATCATAATTACAATTAGATTACATTACCGCAATCAGAGAACGGGGGTGATCGTTAAGAGAAGGAATATAAATTGCTTTAGTTTTACAAGTACTGAGCAAGCAGAAATTTGAATTAATCTTCACTTAAACATCTTCCCCCCTCACAAAACTGCTTGGCACGCGGGTTTCTTCCAGGCCATCAATACAAATTAAGAGAGAAGTATGATTTTTTTTCTTGCTTTTCCTTTAACATTTTGAAGTTTCACGAGACACGTTCCACTGGCAGTTTGGGTTCAAACTTCACCGCCTCATTTTTAAGAAAGACGGAGAGGAAATGTGTGTGTGTGTGTGTGTGTGTGTAGGTTTGTGTGTGTGTGTGTGTGTGTGTGTGTGTGTGTGTGTGTGTGTGTGTGTGTGTGTGTGTGTGTGTGTGTGTGTGTGTGTGTGTGTGTGTGTGATTCAATGCCACTGTTTTTATCATTTTTCGTAGCACAAGACCATAGCCAACTAGCCTGGGTAAACCCAGCCCCCAGTGACCTGCTCTCAGACCTGTTAGATCGTGAATGACTCGATAATGTTCTGAATGACTTGTTAAGATGGGGATTGTTGTGTTAGGAATGACTCGATAATATTCTGAATGACTTGTTGAGACAGAGATCATTGAGTTGGGAATGACTCCATAATGTTCTGAATGACTTGTTAAGATGGAGATCATTAATGACTCAATAATGTTCTGAATGATTTGTTAAGACGAAGATCGTTGAGTTAGGAATGACTCGATAATGTTCTGAATGACTTGTTAAGATGGAGATGTTGAGTTGGGAATGACTCGATAATGTTCTGAATGACTTGTTAAGATGGAGATGTTGAGTTGGGAATGACTCGATAATGTTCTGAATGACTTGTTAAGATGGGGATCGTTGAGTTGGAGATGTTGTCCCGGCAGCAATACGACCGCTAAGTGTGCCTGTGCTCCACAAAGTGCACGCGGGTCTCAAAGCAACATTTTGGTCACATTGTCTGGGATTATCCCAAACATGTACGAGACAACAATGAAACACATGGCATCAGTCAGAGACAGAAGTCTAAACCATCAGTGCAACGATTAGGATTAAATCCTCCCCATCCGCTAATCAATTAAGACTCTAGTGGAAAGAGTGGTGTTGCTTTTATTGACCATTTTGACACAAACAACAGTTTTAATCATAAGCGCGTGAATGAAGAATTAAAACAAAACACTTTTCTTTTCAGTTTTTTCCCCACACTGATGACTTTCGGTTTGTGCAATTAATAACTCAGATGATCGCCTTAGTTACATCTGCATAACTTTTTTTTTTTGGTGGGGGTCTGCCCATTTGCTTGATATCAATTACCTTTCATTATTTTTTTCTCCCCTTCTCAGGCTTGCGATTGGAGATTAATGTGCGTTTCTAAATTACCAGCACACATGCTGCCCATTTATCAGCAGCCAGAACAATCCCACAGATTCATCCCCGACACTAAGTGGCAGAATATTCATGAAATAAGGGAGTCATTTTAGACGCCCATTGATGAAAAAAAGGGATTTCTCACTCTCTAGTAGTAATAGGGGGGCTGCTTTTTCGCCCCCCTTCTTTTGCCCACTCCTAGGGGGCAGCTGCCACGCCCACCTCTCAGGGGGCAGCTGCCACGCCCACCCCTAGGGGGCAGCTGTCACGCCCACCTCTCAGGGGGCAGCTGCCACGCCCACCTCGTAGGGGGCAGCTGCCACGCCCATCTCTCAGGGGGCAGCTGCCACGCCCATCTCTCAGGGGGCAGCTGCCACGCCCCTCTCCACGGGGCATCATGTGTGCCCACCCCCCTCCTCGCCCCTCACCTCTGCGCTAAGCGCACTGTATGCTAAAAAAAACCCTGTCTAATCCATACAACAGTACTGGTTTACGCAGGCTTCAGGTGTGGCGTGCTGTGAATCTATGTATGCATATAATATTAATAATATATGTTTTTTGGCGGTGCTGGACTGTCAAATGAGTGATATCGACAATATCCCGTCAGAGATGTGGCTTTCACACTACACACCCTGTCCTGTATGAACTTTCGCCTGAAAGGTCTGAAAGGTATGTGATTACAAATAATCTACATAGGCCTATACTGCTCCATTTTTAGGACAGTGGTGAAAAGGTGGGGGGGTCTCAGACCTCTCTTGTCTCGGGTGCTAACGTCATTGTTTGGGCCCTCTCTATGCAAATGCTAAACAAATACACTTACGAGCGTTCTTTCCGGCTGAGACACACACACACCCCTGCATCAGTTTCTGCGCACGTTAAACGTTGTCTATAGTGCCTGCCCAATAGGAGGGCTCTGTGACTGTCCAAGGCGTTTCATTCAAACATTTTTTTCTATAAACCGAGGACCCGGTCTATAGGCTACCACTGCTGCTACAGGCTAGAACAAATGACCCATTCCAATTTCTCCATTTACAAAATAGCTACATTCATCCCTTTTTTTCATAAACCTTGAGAGTGATGTCTATCTGTGATATAAGCCTATGTCAATATCACATTAGGCGCACGGACTCCCATTTGATGAGATTTTTCCCACTGTGGACCCCAATGTGAGAATATTTTTATTTGTTAGATATGATTTTGTCCATAATTTCAAGTCTGTAGAGAGCTAACGGTGAAGATAAATATTTTACATTCTCTATAGGCTATCTTGTTATATGCATTTAATTTTGATCACAGTCTTGTTTTGATAAAAGTGTTTGTGACATCTCACATATGGCTTTGATATAGGCTATACGAGGGATCAGCCGAGCAGCATTTTGGTAAACAAACCGCGTCACTGGGTGGCAACGGCAATGGAACCCTATGGATCCCAAGTGGCGCAAGGCTTGAATGTCTGACTCTAGCCAGTTAACTCTGTTTACATTTAAAAAAACTGTGACAGTTCACACAACTTTAACACGACATGCATATATTATACATCAAACTCTTGAGCTACTTCTGCTCTCACTCAGAATGTCAAAATATAAGTGATGTCATGTATAGTTTTTGAGATATTAGTTTGTTTGGCACAACTCATACTATTAACTTCCGCGGGGTTCCGCATTTCTGGGTGTCAAGTGATTGATAGTATTCTGTTACATCACCACATGGCCATCTCGGTAGAGAAATAACAGGTGATCATAATCAATTAACAGGTGATTACAATCAAGTGACACAAACAGCCAATGAGCTGTGTGTATTATAGTGTCATATCGGTAGGAAAATGCTTGTGACATCATGGGAATACGGGAGGGCTATTCCCATGAGGCTATTGTGTATTGTCATTCAGCCTAAAAAAATACAGATATGATTTTTGTTCCATATCACCCGGCCAAATTCTTTTGATTGCGGTGAAGTATAGGCCTAATGATTGACATATTTGTCAAATCCAGAAATCAAATCCAGAAAGGCTGACAGATATTTATGAGCTCACAATTCAAACTTGTCAGGATTGAACATTACAAATATCATGGATTTTTGGAAGCAGAAATGTCAAAATAATATTTTTGACTCAACACACAGCCTACTCAAATCTTAAATCTTGGAGGCCGGTGACGCTGATAAGAATGTGCTATGATTGATCAATCAACCAACTAACCAACCACATGTAACATTGTATAACTTAATTCAACTCCGGCACAAATTGTTTAATGTATAATTTAATGTCAATGTTTGGCCATCCTTTGCGAAAAGTCAGACGCGACAGTGTGTTGCTTTATGGGTAGTGGTCGCCAGGGGTACAACTCTACTCCATGAAGTAGCTTCTAGCTACTATAGCCAACTAAAAGAAGCATGCATGGCTGATGGATGGTATCTCATGGGATGTTTTACAGGTTAGTAATGATCTTGTCGCCCATCCAGTGCACAGAATGTCAAGATAACATGTCTCACTTGATGTTTAGTGACTTAGAAAACGTATTGCCTCATCCATTCATCTTAGCCAATGGGGTGAATGTAGAAGCGTGATAAAGCGGCGTTCGTGCCGTCAGTGGCTTTCTTTGTCATTATTACAACTTCCCTGACACTTTATTTTATGGAAATAACTAAAAGACTAGTTGAAACTTTTGATTTTGATCAAATGGTTAAGATTTAGTTCTAAGTAGCCTAATGGAAATATAACATGTAAAATGTGATAATTTGTTATAATGTGTCATTGTTACAATGTGTTAATCTTTACCTTACTGTGTTAATCCACAGTGTAGTCACATTCAGAAGGGAGTAAAAAACTTTGAGTGTTCATTTTGTTGTTTTGTTTTGGATCAGTTTCAACTTTGACCATTTCTATGCCAAAAAAGGTGTAATGACTGAATGCGGGTTAGCTACAGTAGCTACCAGAGTGAATTTACACAAGCACTTGAGTGAAATTCATAGTAACTACACTGTTAACTCATTCATGGCCAGTTTAGGACTGCCAATATTTAGCACAGGCCAAAGATTTTCATAATTGTTGTTCATCTTTCAAGACCCACAGTAAATTATCTATTAG
The DNA here is from genome assembly GCF_964638095.1 of Poromitra crassiceps. Lineage (NCBI taxonomy): Eukaryota > Metazoa > Chordata > Actinopteri > Beryciformes > Melamphaidae > Poromitra > Poromitra crassiceps. The sequence continues at coordinate 77,545,354 of NC_139625.1, forward strand.
CACCAAAGTGATTTGCAATACCTCAAAATGAAGATGTACGTCTCTGGGTTCACCAGGGGAAAAAAAGTGAGCTTTTAGCATGTTCTGTACTCTACTTATAGCCATTTATATACACCCTGTTTTCACCAAAAAGGTCTCTCTGAGAAAAGAAATTGCAGAAAATGGCATTTATGTACAGCAGACAATCTCAGGCAGAACTCGCTCTCAATTCTTTTATTTTGAACTGTATTGACATCAGACATGTAAATATTATTCATTATGACACAAATGACAAAAAAAAAAAAATATATATATATATATATATATATATATATGAAGTGCTTTTTTTTCATTCAACAATACAGTTTGCTCAGTGTGAGTGAGTGTGCAGACAGACAGACAGACAGACAGACACACAGACAGACAGACAGACAGACACACACAGACACAGACACAGACACAGACACACACAGACACACACACACACACACGCACACGCACACGCACACGCACACACACACACACACACACACACACAGAGAGAGTTCTGTCCACAGCTGCTGCTGTATCGCACCTCCTCCCCCGCAAATTAGCATAGAAGGGGAACACCTAACTGGTTTGAGATCAGCGCAGAGGATCAACCTCCTCTGCCTCTGCTCGTTTTCCTCCTCTCGTTCGGGCTGGGACGAATGCTGCGACACGACACAGGAACGGGTCCGCCTTGGCTTTGGGACCAGGCGCTGCTGGAACCGGATCGATCATGTTCGTCACGGGTTTGACTAGGCAATCCAGGTTCGCCCTGCAGCAAGGCAGCAGTGCAGCGCGCCGAGGGACGTTTCAATGGCGTTTTTTCCTCTCTACAAGGAAGCGCGTTTCTCTGTTTTTCCTCCTTTCCTCCTTCTTCCTCGTTTCAAACAACAGCTGCGGCATGTGTTTGATAACGTGCTGTCGGCTTGACTTTGAGGTTAGGGACCTGTGTCTGTGTCACAGGCTGGGTAAGTGTTTGAACTAAGCGCTGCACTAATAAAAACAAAAACACGTCAAACACGTCATTGGCGGTGAGGGCTATTTCTGATAACACGTCAAAGACGTCTTTGGCGGTGAATGAGTTAATTCAGATGCCTGAAAAAACTGGAAAATATGTGATTCAAGGGACACTGTATTTTGTTATTGTTTATTTTAATGAAAAGACAAGAGGAAACAGATTAGTAATGAGAACATGCATGAACTGTTTAATAAAAAAGCAAAGATGCCTACCTGGTGCACTAACGTCTAAGATTTTTATACAGAAGCGTTATCCTGGTGCCCGCAAGGGGGCACCTGTAACACTAATGTTAGCCACAAATTTTCTTCTTACAATAGCTGATTTAGCATACATACACATGAGTTGTGTTACAATATTTAGATGTTTATTTGTAGATGTAGGTGATTGTTAGATGTATAAAAATTTAGCAAATGTTCAGCTTTCCCCCCGCTCATATGTTAACAGCTCCCAATTCTGAGGCCAGTAACACTTTGTTCAAAAAGGTTTTCACACAAAAGTACATAGCCTACATGTTAGCGGCCACGCGTCACGTAAAACAGACACAGTTACAATAAAAAGCATTATTCATAATTTGGCAAGATACTGGCGGAAGCAGCATTGCAGTAGCCTACTAATGTATAATTTCACAATGTGCAATTTCAGGTGTCTTGTAAAGGAGTGGAGCAGTGTTATGTAGGATTTTAAATACAAGGCAAAGATTTGCATCCTTGTTATCCCAACTCAAAAGGTACTTTCTTAAGACGGGGACAGTAGTTGTCCAAAAACTTTGAGTGTTTGTTTGTACAGTGTTTCAAGCGAGTTGTTTTTATTGGCTTGTGCAAAAACTTGTCATGCAAGCGTGACAAGTTATCTCATCTGAAGTTAGATAAGTTAACTTATGACATGTTTTATACCTCTTGATGTGTTGTCATTGTTTTGTCAGCATTTGCAACATGGGACAAATGCTAGGACAGCTAATGCTACAACGTATCTACAAAGCGACATAATTGGACTTGGCAGTTTATGACAAGTGTCAGCATTTTATGGTACACAAGACAAATTCTAATGTGCAACTAAATGGGGCGCAAATAATGTGTGTGAGAATTTTAAATCTGTGTAAGGGCCCGCCCAGTCTGTAAATGTTTTCTCATATAGTCAAACATGAACTTTCATGTTTTGACTTGTTGAAATGTTTTAGAGCCTACTGAAGTTATTTTATTTTACATTTTACTTATGTGTGTGTGTGTGTGTGTGGGTGTGTGTGTGTGTGTGTGTGTGTGTGTGTGTGTGTGTGTGTATGTGTGTGTGTGTGTGTGTGTGTGTGTGTGTGTTTGACCACCATCGGGCTGTAAAAATGTATTATATTCAACAAAAGAAATCTTGAGCGTTTTAAAATTATAATTACAATTTATAAGCAACTAGAATCAGATCTAACCTACAACATTTTCCTTATCTCTATTCAACTCTGTCTTCAACGCCTGTTTTCCACTTGTGAAAGATGTTGTTACTGTTCTTCTTGGAAAACTGCAAAGTTTAGGCCTAAGCCTTGACTGTGAATAAAGCACTTTCAATAAAAGACAAACTAAATGCTATTATAACGTAATTGCATTAATTGTAACAAAAGCCTGAAAATTACAGAGCAGTGGGTTACAATGTATATGAGGTGAGTAATGACTGGGAAAATTATATGATTATTGTCCATTGTGTAAATGATACTGTATCTCATCACACTGTATCTGCCCTGTCCTCAGAGCGGAAGAAAGGATAACTCCTTGTAACTAAATCAGACACCATACTGTGATGAGTTTTACAACTAATAAATAGACAATGTATGTCCAGAACCATAAATCCAACAGGTCTTAATGTCAATTAACCTAGAGTCAAGAGTGTTCACCCATCTCATATACGTAAATAACTGTATTAATAACCGCCTATAACTGTATATATCTGTATATAGCCACATGTACTGTACATATTCCTTTCATACACACGCTTTTCAAAATAGACACTCTTTCATACACTCATTATTGCATTGTATATAGTAGTTAATGTTTAATTATCCTCTGTGATTCTTGTTTGTTTTATGTGGTTCCGGTTTTTTAAGCGAACTGAAGCCAATTTCCTTGTATGTGTACATACTTGGCCGATAAAGCTGATTCTGATTCATTGGTAAACTGAATCATGTCTGCAAAACATAGATGTATCAAACAAATGTATTTTATACTGACACAAATTACCGTACATCTGCCAGCATCCTATCCATATGTTTTCAACATGCAATGGCATTTTCTCAATAAAATATCTAAGATATACTTTAATCTGCGTGTTCAACAAAGCTTGTTGTACTGATGCCCCAGATCAGTCCTTGTAATGAGGACTATAATTTTGGTCAAAAACAAAACTAACAATAATGATGACTATATTTTTGATCAAAAAGAATACTAACAATAGCTAAGAGACATATTTTAACAGCTATGTATCATACACATTTAATGTAGAGACATTCAAATCTTACAATTGTAACATCTTACAATATGGGTAAATCTAATGAGTTTTGTTAAATATTGTTTATGTTTAATTCTATACATTGCCTTATGCAATTCAAAATAGTACATAGATTGCACTTTTCCAAAGAAAAGCTCAATAAATGGTTCCCCTCAGTTTCTCCTATATGCGATAAGTGTCAAGATGATAATGCCACTCTTGCACACAGCTACATACAATGTCCTAAGATTAAAACATATTGGTTTAACGTTTTCGATACTATGTATCATACACATTTAATGTAGAGACATTCAAATCTTACAATTGTAACATCTTACAATATGGGTAAATCTAATGAGTTTTGTTAAGTATTGTTTATGTTTAATTCTATACATTGCCTTATGCAATCCAAAATAGTACATAGATTGCACTTTTCCAAATAAAAGCTCAATAAATGGTTCCCCTCAGTTTCTCCTATATGCGATAAGTGTCAAGATGATAATGCCACTCTTGCACACAGCTACATACAATGTCCTAAGATTAAAACATATTGGTTTAACGTTTTCGATACTATGTATCATACACATTTAATGTAGAGACATTCAAATCTTACAATTGTAACATCTTACAATATGGGTAAATCTAATGAGTTTTGTTAAGTATTGTTTCACTAGCAAGGACCACGCCACAACAAGAGTATCGTTAAGGTTCTTTACTGAAGAGAATGAGTTGTGTATGGTGTAGTGTGGGTGCGAGATGAGCCGTCTGTTCCAGGAGGTCACGTGTTCCGGGGGAACGTCCTGATGACCGGGGCAGAGGGAGACTCAGGGTGGGGGTTCCGTCTCAGACGTGGTCTGCCCGAGCGGGTCTGGCGTGAGGCGTGTTTCAGCCCGAGCAGATTTCAGGCCCCCCCGGATGGATCGAGACGTGGAGAGGCATGCACCGTGCCTAGTGAGAGGGAATGCGGATGTTAAGGGTTGAGGGGTGTGGGAAGGGATAGGGGATTGAGGGATGAGATATACAAGGGAGGGAGGGTGGGTCGAGAGATCGAGACAAACAGGGTGAGGCACGTTAACCAGGTGCAAGTAATATTGCCACGTAATTAGAGGAGTGGTTTAGAGGGGTGGTTAGGAAGTTGGGGGAGTGGTTGAGGCGTGGCCCAGCTCCTGAACTTAAGTTAAACGTTAACTTTCATTTCACTAGCAAGGACCACGCCACAACAAGAGTATCGTTAAGGTTCTTTACTGAAGAGAATGAGTTGTGTATGGTGTAGTGTGGGTGCGAGATGAGCCGTCTGTTCCAGGAGGTCACGTGTTCCGGGGGAACGTCCTGATGACCGGGGCAGAGGGAGACTCAGGGTGGGGGTTCCGTCTCAGACGTGGTCTGCCCGAGCGGGTCTGGCGTGAGCCGTGTTTCAGCCCGAGCAGATTTCAGGCCCCCAAAATAAGTCGGATTAAGTTGAGCTGAGTTGCACGTGAGCTCGACAGATCCTTGAGATCGTTAAGATCATTGAGATCGTTAAAATCATTGAGATCGTTAAGATCATTGAGATCGTTAAGATCATTGAGGATGCAGAAGCGACATGCGAGAGATTACGAAGGGTCGAGGGGCTCGATGGTTTGGTTCGATGTGCTCAGTCTGACGTCTATGGAGGAGTGGCTTGAATAGTGTTCTGGAGATAAGCCTGGAGCTGAGGCTCGGTGTAGGTACTTCTGGAACCAGAATAGTGTGGCAATTCTTCCTGTTTCCATGAAGAGAGTGGATGTTGAGGTGATGCCTGTGGCATGCCTGAAACTGTTGTATTTAGTCGCTGGCTTGTATAACTAAGATAGGAGTTGAGGTGGAAGTAGGTCGGGAGACCGATTCTCTGCTAATCTATTGCTCCGTTGGAGTGGCAAATGCGGGTAGTTATGGCCGATAGACTGGGATGAGGAGAAGACCATAGGCAGGTGAGGTCAGTAATACGGGGGACCTCCGCAGCCTGAATCCGGCGTAAGCGTGGATTTATGAGTAGCTTAACCATTGAAGATATGTTGACCGAATGTAGAGAACTGATACAGAGGCTGAGTGGAGAGAGAATGGCGAGTAAGAGGCCTTTTAAGATGGCTTCTAGGAGCTAGTAGAATGACGTCGCTGTTCCTGAGATGAAGTGTCTGTATTCCTGTTAGGAGGAGTGAGGGTGGATGAGTTGGGACTTCCCAGACCCTACGTGCCTCCAAAAAATGGTTTATCTGAGGCTGATGTGGTGAACTGCCTCTGCGGCAGCTGATGGGTCTGTAGCAGCTGATGAATTGAACTGCGTTCTGTGCAGTGACTGAAGGAGTAAACTGCGTCTGCAGCGACTGATGAATTGAACTGCGTTCTGTGCAGTGACTGAAGGAGTAAACTGCGTCTGCAGCAACTGATGAATGGAACTGCACTCTGCGGTGGCAGATAAAGCTAACTGCATCTCGACAGCTGACGGCGTAACTGCTCTGCTCTGTGCGGTAACTGATGGGGCAGACTATCTGCAATAGCTGATGGAGTGAACACTACTCTGTGCGGTAGATGAGGCTAGTCTGTGCATTAGATGAGGCTGACTGCGTCTGCAGTAGCTGATGGAGTGAACTCTACTCTGTGCATTAGATGAGGCTGACTGCGTCTGCAGTAGCTGATGGATTGAACTCTACTCTGTGCAGTAGATGAGGCTGACTGCGTCTGCAGTAGCTGATGGATTGAACTCTACTCTGTGCAGTAGATGAGGCTGACTGCGACTGCAGTAGCTGATGGAGTGAACCCTACTCCTGTAGCCAGGTGCTCCTGCCTAGATTGGCTGCTGCCAATGCTGGAACTGGATGGCGGGGCTCTGTGTCATCCCCTGAGTGAAGCGGGCTGACCACGACGACCGTCCTGTGGTATGTCGTCGTGTCTTGTTGTGTTCTGTGATTGAGCTCACTAAATCGAATTCCTGTCAACGATGATGAAAGGCAATGAAGTATTGGAACTTGAAACTTGAAACTCGTGGTACCGGCAATATCGGTTCTGATGGGGACTGACTGTAGGTGGCGCCGTGGTGAAGACTTGAGGACTGGGAGCGCTGTGGTAAGGACTGGACCATTTATTGAGCTTTTCTTTGGAAAAGTGCAATCTATGTACTATTTTGAATTGCATAAGGCAATGTATAGAATTAAACATAAACAATACTTAACAAAACTCATTAGATTTACCCATATTGTAAGATGTTACAATTGTAAGATTTGAATGTCTCTACATTAAATGTGTATGATACATAGCTGTTAAAATATGTCTCTTAGCTATTGTTAGTATTCTTTTTGATCAAAAATATAGTCATCATTATTGTTAGTTTTGTTTTTGACCAAAATTATAGTCCTCATTACAAGGACTGATCTGGGGCATCAGTACAACAAGCTTTGTTGAACACGCAGATTAAAGTATATCTTAGATATTTTATTGAGAAAATGCCATTGCATGTTGAAAACATATGGATAGGATGCTGGCAGATGTACGGTAATTTGTGTCAGTATAAAATACATTTGTTTGATACATCTATGTTTTGCAGACATGATTCAGTTTACCAATGAATCAGAATCAGCTTTATCGGCCAAGTATGTACACATACAAGGAAATTGGCTTCAGTTCGCTTAAAAAACCGGAACCACATAAAACAAACAAGAATCACAGAGGATAATTAAACATTAACTACTATATACAATGCAATAATGAGTGTATGAAAGAGTGTCTATTTTGAAAAGCGTGTGTATGAAAGGAATATGTACAGTACATGTGGCTATATACAGATATATACAGTTATAGGCGGTTATTAATACAGTTATTTACGTATATGAGATGGGTGAACACTCTTGACTCTAGGTTAATTGACATTAAGACCTGTTGGATTTATGGTTCTGGACATACATTGTCTATTTATTAGTTGTAAAACTCATCACAGTATGGTGTCTGATTTAGTTACAAGGAGTTATCCTTTCTTCCGCTCTGAGGACAGGGCAGATACAGTGTGATGAGATACAGTATCATTTACACAATGGACAATAATCATATAATTTTCCCAGTCATTACTCACCTCATATACATTGTAACCCACTGCTCTGTAATTTTCAGGCTTTTGTTACAATTAATGCAATTACGTTATAATAGCATTTAGTTTGTCTTTTATTGAAAGTGCTTTATTCACAGTCAAGGCTTAGGCCTAAACTTTGCAGTTTTCCAAGAAGAACAGTAACAACATCTTTCACAAGTGGAAAACAGGCGTTGAAGACAGAGTTGAATAGAGATAAGGAAAATGTTGTAGGTTAGATCTGATTCTAGTTGCTTATAAATTGTAATTATAATTTTAAAACGCTCAAGATTTCTTTTGTTGAATATAATACATTTTTACAGCCCGATGGTGGTCAAACACACACACACACACACACACACACACACATACACACACACACACACACACACACACACACACACACACACACCCACACACACACACACACACATAAGTAAAATGTAAAATAAAATAACTTCAGTAGGCTCTAAAACATTTCAACAAGTCAAAACATGAAAGTTCATGTTTGACTATATGAGAAAACATTTACAGACTGGGCGGGCCCTTACACAGATTTAAAATTCTCACACACATTATTTGCGCCCCATTTAGTTGCACATTAGAATTTGTCTTGTGTACCATAAAATGCTGACACTTGTCATAAACTGCCAAGTCCAATTATGTCGCTTTGTAGATACGTTGTAGCATTAGCTGTCCTAGCATTTGTCCCATGTTGCAAATGCTGACAAAACAATGACAACACATCAAGAGGTATAAAACATGTCATAAGTTAACTTATCTAACTTCAGATGAGATAACTTGTCACGCTTGCATGACAAGTTTTTGCACAAGCCAATAAAAACAACTCGCTTGAAACACTGTACAAACAAACACTCAAAGTTTTTGGACAACTACTGTCCCCGTCTTAAGAAAGTACCTTTTGAGTTGGGATAACAAGGATGCAAATCTTTGCCTTGTATTTAAAATCCTACATAACACTGCTCCACTCCTTTACAAGACACCTGAAATTGCACATTGTGAAATTATACATTAGTAGGCTACTGCAATGCTGCTTCCGCCAGTATCTTGCCAAATTATGAATAATGCTTTTTATTGTAACTGTGTCTGTTTTACGTGACGCGTGGCCGCTAACATGTAGGCTATGTACTTTTGTGTGAAAACCTTTTTGAACAAAGTGTTACTGGCCTCAGAATTGGGAGCTGTTAACATATGAGCGGGGGAAAAGCTGAACATTTGCTAAATTTTTATACATCTAACAATCACCTACATCTACAAATAAACATCTAAATATTGTAACACAACTCATGTGTATGTATGCTAAATCAGCTATTGTAAGAAGAAAATTTGTGGCTAACATTAGTGTTACAGGTGCCCCCTTGCGGGCACCAGGATAACGCTTCTGTATAAAAATCTTAGACGTTAGTGCACCAGGTAGGCATCTTTGCTTTTTTATTAAACAGTTCATGCATGTTCTCATTACTAATCTGTTTCCTCTTGTCTTTTCATTAAAATAAACAATAACAAAATACAGTGTCCCTTGAATCACATATTTTCCAGTTTTTTCAGGCATCTGAATTAACTCATTCACCGCCAAAGACGTCTTTGACGTGTTATCAGAAATAGCCCTCACCGCCAATGACGTGTTTGACGTGTTTTTGTTTTTATTAGTGCAGCGCTTAGTTCAAACACTTACCCAGCCTGTGACACAGACACAGGTCCCTAACCTCAAAGTCAAGCCGACAGCACGTTATCAAACACATGCCGCAGCTGTTGTTTGAAACGAGGAAGAAGGAGGAAAGGAGGAAAAACAGAGAAACGCGCTTCCTTGTAGAGAGGAAAAAACGCCATTGAAACGTCCCTCGGCGCGCTGCACTGCTGCCTTGCTGCAGGGCGAACCTGGATTGCCTAGTCAAACCCGTGACGAACATGATCGATCCGGTTCCAGCAGCGCCTGGTCCCAAAGCCAAGGCGGACCCGTTCCTGTGTCGTGTCGCAGCATTCGTCCCAGCCCGAACGAGAGGAGGAAAACGAGCAGAGGCAGAGGAGGTTGATCCTCTGCGCTGATCTCAAACCAGTTAGGTGTTCCCCTTCTATGCTAATTTGCGGGGGAGGAGGTGCGATACAGCAGCAGCTGTGGACAGAACTCTCTCTGTGTGTGTGTGTGTGTGTGTGTGTGTGCGTGTGCGTGTGCGTGTGCGTGTGTGTGTGTGTGTGTCTGTGTGTGTCTGTGTCTGTGTCTGTGTCTGTGTGTGTCTGTCTGTCTGTCTGTCTGTGTGTCTGTCTGTCTGTCTGTCTGTCTGCACACTCACTCACACTGAGCAAACTGTATTGTTGAATGAAAAAAAAGCACTTCATATATATATATATATATATATATATATATATTTTTTTTTGTCATTTGTGTCATAATGAATAATATTTACATGTCTGATGTCAATACAGTTCAAAATAAAAGAATTGAGAGCGAGTTCTGCCTGAGATTGTCTGCTGTACATAAATGCCATTTTCTGCAATTTCTTTTCTCAGAGAGACCTTTTTGGTGAAAACAGGGTGTATATAAATGGCTATAAGTAGAGTACAGAACATGCTAAAAGCTCACTTTTTTTCCCCTGGTGAACCCAGAGACGTACATCTTCATTTTGAGGTATTGCAAATCACTTTGGTGCTAATAGATAATTTACTGTGGGTCTTGAAAGATGAACAACAATTATGAAAATCTTTGGCCTGTGCTAAATATTGGCAGTCCTAAACTGGCCATGAATGAGTTAACAGTGTAGTTACTATGAATTTCACTCAAGTGCTTGTGTAAATTCACTCTGGTAGCTACTGTAGCTAACCCGCATTCAGTCATTACACCTTTTTTGGCATAGAAATGGTCAAAGTTGAAACTGATCCAAAACAAAACAACAAAATGAACACTCAAAGTTTTTTACTCCCTTCTGAATGTGACTACACTGTGGATTAACACAGTAAGGTAAAGATTAACACATTGTAACAATGACACATTATAACAAATTATCACATTTTACATGTTATATTTCCATTAGGCTACTTAGAACTAAATCTTAACCATTTGATCAAAATCAAAAGTTTCAACTAGTCTTTTAGTTATTTCCATAAAATAAAGTGTCAGGGAAGTTGTAATAATGACAAAGAAAGCCACTGACGGCACGAACGCCGCTTTATCACGCTTCTACATTCACCCCATTGGCTAAGATGAATGGATGAGGCAATACGTTTTCTAAGTCACTAAACATCAAGTGAGACATGTTATCTTGACATTCTGTGCACTGGATGGGCGACAAGATCATTACTAACCTGTAAAACATCCCATGAGATACCATCCATCAGCCATGCATGCTTCTTTTAGCTGGCTATAGTAGCTAGAAGCTACTTCATGGAGTAGAGTTGTACCCCTGGCGACCACTACCCATAAAGCAACACACTGTCGCGTCTGACTTTTCGCAAAGGATGGCCAAACATTGACATTAAATTATACATTAAACAATTTGTGCCGGAGTTGAATTAAGTTATACAATGTTACATGTGGTTGGTTAGTTGGTTGATTGATCAATCATAGCACATTCTTATCAGCGTCACCGGCCTCCAAGATTTAAGATTTGAGTAGGCTGTGTGTTGAGTCAAAAATATTATTTTGACATTTCTGCTTCCAAAAATCCATGATATTTGTAATGTTCAATCCTGACAAGTTTGAATTGTGAGCTCATAAATATCTGTCAGCCTTTCTGGATTTGATTTCTGGATTTGACAAATATGTCAATCATTAGGCCTATACTTCACCGCAATCAAAAGAATTTGGCCGGGTGATATGGAACAAAAATCATATCTGTATTTTTTTAGGCTGAATGACAATACACAATAGCCTCATGGGAATAGCCCTCCCGTATTCCCATGATGTCACAAGCATTTTCCTACCGATATGACACTATAATACACACAGCTCATTGGCTGTTTGTGTCACTTGATTGTAATCACCTGTTAATTGATTATGATCACCTGTTATTTCTCTACCGAGATGGCCATGTGGTGATGTAACAGAATACTATCAATCACTTGACACCCAGAAATGCGGAACCCCGCGGAAGTTAATAGTATGAATTGTGCCAAACAAACTAATATCTCAAAAACTATACATGACATCACTTATATTTTGACATTCTGAGTGAGAGCAGAAGTAGCTCAAGAGTTTGATGTATAATATATGCATGTCGTGTTAAAGTTGTGTGAACTGTCACAGTTTTTTTAAATGTAAACAGAGTTAACTGGCTAGAGTCAGACATTCAAGCCTTGCGCCACTTGGGATCCATAGGGTTCCATTGCCGTTGCCACCCAGTGACGCGGTTTGTTTACCAAAATGCTGCTCGGCTGATCCCTCGTATAGCCTATATCAAAGCCATATGTGAGATGTCACAAACACTTTTATCAAAACAAGACTGTGATCAAAATTAAATGCATATAACAAGATAGCCTATAGAGAATGTAAAATATTTATCTTCACCGTTAGCTCTCTACAGACTTGAAATTATGGACAAAATCATATCTAACAAATAAAAATATTCTCACATTGGGGTCCACAGTGGGAAAAATCTCATCAAATGGGAGTCCGTGCGCCTAATGTGATATTGACATAGGCTTATATCACAGATAGACATCACTCTCAAGGTTTATGAAAAAAAGGGATGAATGTAGCTATTTTGTAAATGGAGAAATTGGAATGGGTCATTTGTTCTAGCCTGTAGCAGCAGTGGTAGCCTATAGACCGGGTCCTCGGTTTATAGAAAAAAATGTTTGAATGAAACGCCTTGGACAGTCACAGAGCCCTCCTATTGGGCAGGCACTATAGACAACGTTTAACGTGCGCAGAAACTGATGCAGGGGTGTGTGTGTGTCTCAGCCGGAAAGAACGCTCGTAAGTGTATTTGTTTAGCATTTGCATAGAGAGGGCCCAAACAATGACGTTAGCACCCGAGACAAGAGAGGTCTGAGACCCCCCCACCTTTTCACCACTGTCCTAAAAATGGAGCAGTATAGGCCTATGTAGATTATTTGTAATCACATACCTTTCAGACCTTTCAGGCGAAAGTTCATACAGGACAGGGTGTGTAGTGTGAAAGCCACATCTCTGACGGGATATTGTCGATATCACTCATTTGACAGTCCAGCACCGCCAAAAAACATATATTATTAATATTATATGCATACATAGATTCACAGCACGCCACACCTGAAGCCTGCGTAAACCAGTACTGTTGTATGGATTAGACAGGGTTTTTTTTAGCATACAGTGCGCTTAGCGCAGAGGTGAGGGGCGAGGAGGGGGGTGGGCACACATGATGCCCCGTGGAGAGGGGCGTGGCAGCTGCCCCCTGAGAGATGGGCGTGGCAGCTGCCCCCTGAGAGATGGGCGTGGCAGCTGCCCCCTACGAGGTGGGCGTGGCAGCTGCCCCCTGAGAGGTGGGCGTGACAGCTGCCCCCTAGGGGTGGGCGTGGCAGCTGCCCCCTGAGAGGTGGGCGTGGCAGCTGCCCCCTAGGAGTGGGCAAAAGAAGGGGGGCGAAAAAGCAGCCCCCCTATTACTACTCTCTCTTCCATTTACTTTTGTCATTGTTTTCTTCCATTGTGGAGGAAAATCCTTCTTAATTTAGCTGAAACACGCGGACTTATATTTAAAAACAGTGCCGATACATTACGGATGGTACAATGTGATGAGGGCGATAACAGCGGCGGCCATTGTGCTTGTTTGTTGATAATGGACCCCGCTATTCAGTAATGAGTGGAGTAAACAGAGCTTTCAAAATGAGTTTCTAAATCAGTGCGTAGAGGAGGGGAGCCTCTAGTCTAGTTTCTTCTCTATTTTACTCTATTCATACTCTAATCAATTCTGCTCTATTCAACTGAGCTCTAGGGCCCTATGTTCGTGCTCGTTTAATGCTGCACGCAATGCAAATTGTGGGCGTGCACAAGCGCATGCCTGTTATAATTGTACTGGACATAGGCGTGCCACATGCCAAACTAGGCGTTTCAGCGAAAAATGTGGGGATAGATGGCATTATCCTATCGTTAGCAGCACGCAATTACTTTGCGCTAAGAGCTTTTAAAAGCACCTCCTACGCGCTAAATACCCCGCTGTGCTTGTGCGCACCATAATCTCTGTGCTGCGCAGTACAGTGTAAAATTCCTTTTGGATGTCATTACGCACAGCCTTGCCACACCAGGACATCAAATTCTGCTGCTAGAATTGGGTATTAGCAGATAATTCGGTGAGGCAATCAATTATAACTTCATCTAACTTTATCACATCGCAAAGAGGGAAATGAATTGAGAAAACTTGTTGGACAATGGACATAGGCTATTCACCTTCACCTATCCCATAAGCCGGAGGGTTGTTGGCACCACAGACGATCTGTCAACAAGCTCTCTCCATCTCTCTCTCTGTCCTCGGCACGAGTGAGTCCACTCTATTACGCATGGAGAGAATTACAGCATATTCCATGCCTCGCGCAAAGACGGGAATCCGATTGATTTTATTGATGTAACGCCCAGACATTGCCTGGCCACACCTGTGAATAATTCTGGTACTTAAAACTGCCCAAATCCCGTTTCCACTGGCATTTTGGGGGCACAGATGATTTGGCACGGCTCTAATTTGCGCCTGCGGCACGTTCCGTGAGCGTTTCCGCATCCCCACAGAGAATTGCATCCCCACCATATTTTGGGGCTGTTTTAACTTAGAAAACAGGGAGGTCACGTCTACCCAAACAATTATATAACTTTTAAACAGTTAAATTTCTGTATAATCATTACAATATGCTCCCGTGAGGTGGGGATGCGTTTAGCTGCTGCCGGGCGGCGGTGCAAAACTCGGCATAACACCTGGACACTAGTGCAAGGCGGAATGCTATCCCTGCCTTAAGGCACAAACAGGTGCGCAAGCGCAAATAGGGGATATCGCCTGTACCAAGATAGGGCATAGTCTTTTGTAGTCTAGTAGTCTATTTTCCTCTAGTTTAAGATAGTCTATCCTATTATATTCAAGTTTATTCCACTTTAGTGTCTTCTATTTGTGTCTATTCGAGTCTAGTCTAGTTTATTCCAGTCTGTTAAATACTATTTACTTCTATTGTATTTCACTGTATTCAATAGTCAGTTCAAGGGCAGTCAAATGCATCTGATTCAGTCTCTTCCAGTCTATTCTAGTCCAATCTAGTTTATTCTTGTCTATTGTTATCTATTGCAATTTACGTTACTCAAGTATTAGTTAAATCCCTCCTGTTCATGGGGCCCATAACTACCAGCGCTGCGTTGCCATCAGTGTTGTGCCAACATGACGTGCTCTCTGCTCCACAGAGCATGTTGGCTTTTGAATGCAGGAGAACAGGTGCATCAGCCACCGAGAATTGCTTGGACACAGCCATTGGCCGCAATGCAGACCCAACACGGACGCAACGTGAGCATTGGGGACCTGGAGCATCTTTCAGTGCTGGTAAACGGAATCATTCCTTTGATGCGTGACATCCGATGGCTGTAGTGGAGCAGGGTCATAAAGGACCACGCCATTTAGGACCCCCTCGAAAACTAGATGGTTCATCTCAAGGGTTTTTAAGTGGTGCAACCGCTTCTATGGGTGACTTTGTCAGTATGAGCCTGAGCCGTTCCTTACCAAAGAGTTCACCTGGAAGGGGTTAGGGTATGGTTATGTTGCATTTGTGTATGATAGGAGCGGGCAAGGGGCAAGTGGAAAACGCGTCATCTCCGACCTACATGCGTTCGAGCTTCAGGCTTCAAGTCACAAAACCATGGATGTTAATAGCCGTTAGCTGTATCAGCTAACAGCTAACATTCATGTTTAGTTGTATGGGTTTAACCAACTATTGTATTGGTGTGCTGATTGGTCTGAAAGCTTACTTTTGTTGAAAAGAAAAGACAAATGTGTCAAAAATTTGTTTTAAATTCGTACAATGTTGAAATGATGTCAAATGACACACTCGGAGCAACTGGGGGTTGAGAAATCATACTCAAGTTAACATGGCATTTTATTTTATTTTTGCTAGTAGCAACTGGCAATTTTCCACTTGCCAGTTATAAACGAATGCACCATTAGGGTTAGGGAAGTGATGTCACTCGCACAGTTGTGTGCAATTGCTCAACTGTGATGACACCTGAGATTTGGGTCTGGATTTAGGTCTTGATCGAGGCAACAAGGAAGTGATGTCACTCAACTGGAAATGATGTCACTCGAGCAATTGTCTTTAGTTAAAATTGGTTAAGTGGTGTCTGTATGTCTGCACCACTTACTTCAGCACGTGGGTGTGATTTTTTCCTAATGAATAAATTGACATCATCAGCAGCAGCAGCATCATTCAGAAATGAGTCGGGTAAATAGAGCTTTCAAAATGAGTTTTCTAAATCAGTGCGTAAAGAGGAGAGGGGGAAGAGGAGAAAACAACAGAGAGAAAGAAGAAGAGAAGGCGGGGCTGATGGCATTTGGATGGCGTCAGTCAGTCGTTGTCGGGAGAGGAAGTGAAGATGTTGTGAGAATGCGGCCCGGCCTTTGTTCACGGCGTCTGTCACGCCATCGACTTCCCCGACAGCACGCTACAACGCATGACGGATCAGAGTCATTAAAGTTCACATCATTTACCTTCTTCCTCTGCTGCATGTCAACGTCTGCCAGACCCGCTCGCCGCTCTCGGCCCCCTCATTGATTTCCTCGCCGCCATCAGAGCGCAATCCTTAGAGGGCGAGAGACACAGAAGGAGAGAGAGAGATGAGGGCAGGGGTGGGGTGTGTGTTTTAATAACTTTTCCATGCTGATATCACAGCAACGCTTCAGATGTTCAGCCATTAATGACCACAGGCAGATGATGGAGATAGAGAAGCGAGCGTATCCCAACCTTCTTCTACTCCCATTTGAAGTTGCCTGTCAAGCACGTTACATCCCTCCACCTCCCAACCTGCTCCCCCTCCCAACTCCCCAAATAATGGTGTCACTTTTTAACACACTGGGTACCCCATCTTTTGTCATTCTTCAACAACACCTTATTTGCCACCTATCGTCATCTTTTGACGCAACAAGCCATATAGTCAATAACTTGTGTTACGGTTATGGTTAGGCAACTAAAACAACTTGGTTAAGGTGAGAGAAATGGTTTGGGTTAGGCTTAAATGTGAAAAATATTAAGTGTGGCTGATGGTTGAAGTACTTTGAACATACGACTGCGGTCGTTGGCATCGAAGGCAAACATATACGCCCATCCACCACCCCGACCTCAACGCCCTTACTGACCACCATTTGATTTCATTGTCACACTCCCGTGGCGTCGATTTCTGACATTGTGGGAGTTTTATAGAAGTCTATTGGACTACCCTGCAGGTTGTGGGAGTTCTATAGAAGTCTATTGGACTACCCTGCAGGTTGTGGGAGTTCTATAGAAGTCTATTGGACTACCCTGCATGTTGTGGGAGTTCTATAGAAGTCTATTGGACTACCCTGCATGTTGTGGGAGTTCTATAGAAGTCTATTGGACTACCCTGCATGTTGTGGGAGTTCTATATAAGTCTATTGGACTACCCTGCACGTTGTGGGAGTTCTATAGAAGTCTATTGGACTACCCTGCATGTTGTGGGAGTTCTATAGAAGTCTATTGGACTACCCTGCACGTTGTGGGAGTTCTATAGAAGTCTATTGGACTACCCTGCACGTTGTGGGACTTCTATAGAAGTCTATTGGACTACCCTGCACATTGTGGGAGTTCTATAGAAGTCTATTGGACTACCCTGCACATTGTGGGAGTCCTATATAAGTATATTGGACTACCCTGCACATTGTGGGAGTTCTATAGAAGTCTATTAGACTACCCTGCACATTGTGGTTGTTCTATAGAAGTATATTGAACTACCCTGCATGTTGTGGGAGTTCTATTAGAGGTCTATTGGACTACCCTGCACATTGTGGGAGTTCTATAGAAGTATATGGACTACCCTGCATGTTGTGGGAGTTGTATAGAAGTCTATTGGACTACCCTGCACATTGTGGGAGTTCTATAGAAGTCTATTGGACTAACCTGCACATTGTGGGAGTTATATAGACGTATATTGGACTACCCTGCATGTTGTGGGAGTTATATAGAAGTATATTGGACTACCCTGCACATTGTGGGAGTTATATAGACGTATATTGGACTACCCTGCATGTTGTGGGAGTTCTATAGAAGTCTATTGGACTACCCTGCACATTGTGGGAGTTATATATACGTATATTGGACTACCCTGCATGTTGTGGGAGTTATATAGAAGTCTATTGGACTACCCTGCACATTGTGGGAGTTCTATAGAAGTCTATTGGACTACCCTGCATGTTGTGGGAGTTCTATAGAAGTCTGTTGGACTACTCTGCATGTTGTGGGAGTTCTATAGGAGTCTATTGGACTACCCTGCATGTTGTGGGAGTTCTATAGAAGTCTATTGGACTACCCTGCATGTTGTGGGAGTTCTATAGAAGTCTATTGGAAAACCCTGCATGTTGTGGGAGTTCTATAGAAGTCTATTGGACTACCCTGCATGTTGTGGGAGTTCTATAGAAGTCTATTGGACTATCCTGCACATTGTGGGAGTTCTATAGAAGTCTATTGGACTACCCTGCACATTGTGGGAGTTATAGAAGTCTATTGGACTACCCTGCACATTGTGGGAGTTCTATAGAAGTCTATTGGACTACCCTGCATGTTGTGGGAGTTCTATAGAAGTCTGTTGGACTACTCTGCATGTTGTGGGAGTTCTATAGAAGTCTATTGGACTACCCTGCATGTTGTGGGAGTTCTATAGAAGTCTATTGGACTACCCTGCACATTGTGGGAGTTCTATAGAAGTCTACTGAACTACCCTGCACATTGTGGGAGTTCTATAGAAGTCTATTGGACTACCTACCCTGCATGTTGTGGGAGTTCTATAGAAGTCTATTGGACTACCCTGCACATTGTGGGAGTTCTATAGAAGTCTACTGAACTACCCTGCACATTGTGGGAGTTCTATAGAAGTCTATTGGACTACCTACCCTGCATGTTGTGGGAGTTCTATAGAAGTCTATTGGACTACCCTGCACATTGTGGGAGTTATATAGAAGTCTATTGAACTACCCTGCACATTGTGGGAGTTCTATAGAAGTCTACTGAACTACCCTGCACATTGTGGGAGTTCTATAGAAGTCTATTGGACTACCTACCCTGCATGTTGTGGGAGTTCTATAGAAGTCTATTGGACTACCCTGCACATTGTGGGAGTTCTATAGAAGTCTATTGAACTACCCTGCACATTGTGGGAGTTCTATAGAAGTCTACTGAACTACCCTGCACATTGTGGGAGTTCTATAGAAGTCTATTGGACTACCTACCCTGCATGTTGTGGGAGTTCTATAGAAGTCTATTGGACTACCCTGCACATTGTGGGAGTTCTATAGAAGTCTATTGAACTACCCTGCACGTTGTGGGAGTTCTATAGAAGTCTATTGAACTACCCTGCACATTGTGGGAGTTCTATAGAAGTCTATTGAACTACCCTGCATGTTGAAAAATGAGGAAAAAGGGCTACCCAGTGGGTTAAAAAGTGATGCCAAGGGGTCCTGACCAAACGTCATATTTGACCAGTTAGGAGTGAGACCAGGTTGGCACATTACGTCCCCCCAGCTCAGGAGAAGAAGAAGAATCAGATCTAGGAAGGCTTTGCCAATTTGTATCATTACAATGTCAGTAATATACGCAGATGGGCAGTCTTTCTCTTCATGCTTTCCTGCAGCGAGAGCTCTGCTGTTTATTCCAGCCACTTCCGTGTCAGGACGCCAAACGTGTCATTCTGATACGGAAGTGAACAGCTATTCTGCTGGAGGACAGCTGTTCCAACCACTACGTGTTTATTTTCATTTTTTCTGTATGTGTACATCCATCCTTATATGGCCCATACCAGCTGGCGGGGGCAGACAAAGGGCATTTATTCAGTGCAGAAAACATATTGAGAGCCAAAGTGAAACGTCACTTCCTGCTTTCTCCCTGTACCAGTGCTGCGAAATATATGAATGGCGGTGGACGGAGAATAAGGTTACTTTTTTGATCCCGTTTGAATTGTGCCACGGGGTGCCAATGCTAATTTTGTTAATTTAAAACATAACTTTGCATGTCAAGAAAGTCACAGTTTGTGGTCAAACTGAAACGTAGGGGTTAGTTTCGTATAAAAACTGCATAGCTCGTGGAAGCTCGTGGCATGTCGCCGGTCTTCAGCTGTGCCGGTAGAGAAAGTGACGTCACTTAGGCGACAGTGTATGTAGTCTTTCTGATTTATAACTTCTAGTGCAACAGTTTGGCGACAAACTGTGACTTTCTTGACATGCAAAGTTACGTTTTAAATTAACAAAATTAGCGTTGGCACCCCGTGGCACAATTCAAACGGGATCAAAAAAGTAACCTTATTCTCCGTCCACCGCCATTCATATTTTTCGCAGGCTGGTACAGGGAGAAAGCAGGAAGTGACGTTTCACTTTGGCTCTCAATAGAGAAGGTAAACACTGTCCATTTGCTTACAAAGTTTATAATGATACAAAGTGGGTTGAAAATCGGCAAAGCCTTCCTTTAAACTTGTTTGTGAATCAGAGAGAGAGAGAGAGAGAGAGACAGAACTCATCTTTATCCGCAAATCCGTGGGCAGAGATTCTGCGCCGGTGTGTACGTGCGAGCGGATTGTCAAATCATTATGGGTACACAGAGGAGTCATTTTGTCTGTCTGCAGCCATCGTCTCGGGCCAGGATTGATGTGTAGCGCTTAGGAAAGCCTCCCTGCGTTGTCACCCCCCTGCTCCTATCCACCGCAACAGTCAGAAGAAAAAACTAAAGAAGAAGAAGGAAAAAAAGTCCCTTCGCCGTAGGTTACTCCGTCTCTGTCGTTTCTGCCTCCAAGGCTCAACAATGTGTCATTGTCATCGCAGGTCTCCTCTGCTGTACTAGGTGCTGTGTGTGTGTGTGTGTGTGGGTGAGTGTGTGTGTGTGTTGGGGGAGTGGGGTGGGGGTCCTCTTTTGAAGGCTTACACCCCCCCCCCCCCCAAACCCTTCTCTCCTCCCCTGACGAAAGTTAAACGATTGAAGTATTCCTGTTCTGAGATGTGATTAGCGTGTCACACATTTAAAGAAAAAACGGCATATTAAATAATCCCATCCTTCAGGCTTTCCTCCCTCACCAGGTATTAGCTTAGACTGGAGAATAATCCTAAGCTATTTGGAAGTGATGGAATCCACATAAAGATCTTGGCGCTCGGTGTTTGAAATTCGATCTGCCTGGTAGGTGTGATACTCAGCTCGTCTTACAGCGGCGGCGGGCTAAGCACCGAGTGAGCACCGCGCCAGGTTCTCTCTCCGCTCCTAATCTCGTCTCTCACTTCTCACTCTCCAGACGTGACTTAAAGAGTCACTCGTGAACTCGTTGTCAGCATTTATGCACGCAGGAGCTGTTGAGTTCCAACGATTGAGGCCGGCGGGTCACGGGATTCGGCACAAGTTTTGTTCCATCACAGCCGATGGAAGAGGTCACTCTGATTTAAAAGCAGCCATATTGGTTTTCATGGGTTTTGTGTTCAAAATGGACTCAGGATAACAATAATGTTATTTGTGAAAGGCACACACTGAAAAATAAAGGTGCTGACAATGGCTCATTGGTTCAGAGTGATGCCATAGATTAGAAGAACCATCTCTGGTTGCACAAATAACAGATCAGGCAGGGGTTCCCCACGTGGGGTCCAGGGGCATCACCCACCATCCAATGAGAATCAAGAACCGAGAGATTTTGCGGAAATAATATAAATGTAAATAAATGACCTCGTCAAAACTGACAAGTTTCTAAAGGGGAATTCTTGAGCATTTTAAACTACATCTTAACAGACGTTCTTTTCCGCGGTGCCCCAGGTCACATCACAACAGGCCCAACGGTGCATGGACAATGTTCACCGATGCAGATGCATATTTGCTTTGCTCCGAGCGTCATCTGCCACCTGGCTTCAGTTATGAATATGGCCATGTGGAATTATTCCTGAGAGAATTCAGACAAACAATATGAACGTAAATAAATTAACTACTCTGAAAAGAACTGACAACTTCTGAAAGGGAATTCAGGTCGTCTGGAGTGTTTTAAACCCTTGCGGAGGATTTCACATGTATTAACTTTTTTTTTTTTCTTTTTTGATCTTTTCTTACAAGAGCGAGTTGATCTTCCTAAAATATTTCATCTTCACGAAAGCCTCCAAAAGGTTTCTTTAATGTTTCTCTGGAATGAAGGAAAACATCCTGGTATTTCGCTTGACAACTGCATTCTTGTATTTGAATAGCGTGATCCTCCCATGCTCTACATCCTGCTGGTGAAACTCCTCGCTGTCAGGTGAAAATAAGCTACCTGCGACTGCACATGTATTGGAGGAAGGGGTGGAACAACGACTGGGACAGCAGGGGGAATTGGCCAAGTACAATTGGGGAGAAGAATGTGAGAAAAACTTGATAGAAAATGCATAACTAACTCAAACAAAGGCAGATTTTAACAATGTCTGTATTAAGCATCTTTCATTATTCAAGTATATAGAGTAAAATAGCGGTTTGTCATCACGTTCTCCAAACTAAATCTTCCCCATAGAGACAATAAAGTGAGTGTTATCACATTTAAAGTCTTGTTCTGCCACATATCAAACATTGCTTCCAGGTTTGAAATTATGTTAAAATGCAAAAAGAAAATTACATCCAGTAATCTGCCGTTACGCTCTATTATTTGACAATTTCGACACAATGTGATAACACGGTGAGATCAATCATCACAGCGAAACGGGAATTACATCTGAAGACGCTTTTACATCTGATAAGGTCAGAGTTCACGTGACTACACAAACGCATCACACACATTACCGCGGCTAAAAAACGTGTGTAGTTTATCTCCTCGTCACATGTCAAACGTTGCTTGGAGGAGGAAAGGAAACGAACGCCTGAATCAGAAAAGTAGAAATAATGTCTCCTTCTGTTGCAAAGATGTTCAATCTGATGGCACAAGCCCCCTCCAGGTTCATTTTATCACAGCTGATGGAGACTTATCGGTGCGGCGACTTGGAGATTCGTCAAGCTCTCTGACATCATGCAAGGGGTTCGTTGGTTCCAAAGAGCGCTGTTTGAAGTGGCGGGTTCGAGCGGTGAGGTCATCGCCCCTCGGCTGTGTGGATGCCTAATTAACGTCGTCCAAATGGGTCACGGTTTTTCATTACTTCTGGTCACATGATCACATTAATCTGCTGTACTGTATATTCCCCTCTTGTTTTTGGACAAGGAGCGACAATGGAGCTTCAGTGTTTTGGGGGATTTCCTCAGAATTTCCCTCCTGAAGGTCAATATTATTTATGCAGTCACAAGTCACTGCACTACGTCACACTAAGTCAAATTCCTCGTATGGAATTGGACTTACTGTTAAAGTGAATCTGAATCTGAATATTTGTTTTGTGAAGGGAAAACATTCATATTAAGTTATCATCCATTATCTCTATAATTACAAGATCCAAATCAAGACATACGCAAAAGTAGAAGACCATGCTTTGACTATCTACAATTTTGAGTACTGTATTCACATTTTGACTTATTTTCATTTTTAAATATAACATAAAATGAATAGAAAAAACATTCTTAACCCATCACAAATCAACATTTCCCTGTAAACAAATCGTCCACATGCGGCCTCAAAACAGACATACAATTTGTGTTTAGCCATGGCACACTTTCACAACAGCTTTTCCAAAACAAAGAGGATACATTTCCAAATGAAAAGAATCAATATGTCAGTATATCTACATAAATCAAATGAGAGCGTGTTAAAGCAGTGTTTTCCTGACTGACGCCACATGGAAAATGACTGCACAGATTTTTAATCCCGCTCCCTGCTGTGTTTCTGCTCCGCTCTCAGGCTCCATGGGGGGGAGTGAATGACGACCCCCACTCATCCACATCCATCAACTACTGCTGCTTTAGAGCCCTTGAGCAAGGCACCAAACCTCCGACTACCAGGTAGGAATGAATGTCACAGAGTGAGTGTGAAGCAGGTTGGTGCTGAGAAACAAATAATACGACAAAAACACAAAGAAGAAACCTCCGGTTCTGGTCGTTTCCATGCTCTTGCTTCAGTCTAAGGCAGTGGTTCTCAATGTGGGGTCCGGGGACCAGCAGGGGTCCTTGAGGGGGAATCCGGGGGGTCTAGAGCAAACAGATAAATGGTTAAACTTCACCATTATTTAATTTACAAGATGTTAAGTTAGAAGAATGACTGTTCTGATAGTTTCTGGGTT
This sequence comes from Poromitra crassiceps, assembly GCF_964638095.1. Taxonomy (NCBI): domain Eukaryota; kingdom Metazoa; phylum Chordata; class Actinopteri; order Beryciformes; family Melamphaidae; genus Poromitra; species Poromitra crassiceps. The sequence continues at coordinate 77,569,280 of NC_139625.1, forward strand.
CTGGAAAATCTCAGTTTTTATTTGAGTAAATCAATAAAAAATGTTTTGCACTGGATTCAGGAAAGCCATTCAAAACCTATTGGATAAAGTCAAAATACAATTGTCAAGGAAAAGATGAGTTTCCCTGACAGCGAAGATAAAATATTTTAGGAAGATGAAGTGCTTGCCCTATAAAGAAAAAAAAACTGGTTGAAAACATGCAGAATCTTCCTCAAGAGTATAAAATGCTCTCAAATTACCTGGATTCCCTTTATAAAGTTGTCAGTTCTGAGTAGCTAATATATTGTTTGTGTGAATTCTCTCAGGAATAATTCCACATGGCCATATTCATAACTAAAGCCAGGTGGCAGATGACGCTCGGAGCAAAGCAAATACTCATTTGCATCGGTGAACATTGTCCATCCACCGTTGGGCCTGTTGTGATGTGACCTGGGGCACCGCGGAGAAAAGGCACAAATAAATAAATAAACACGCTCCATGTGTTCCTGTGTGTTCCTGCATCACTCACTAACATATTAAATCCATTCGTTAATGCTCAATATTTACGCAGTTAAGCACTTAGAATAAAATAGTCCACAGGAAACAAGCAATAAATGAAAATATGTGACAGGGATGGATGTTTTGGGTAACAAGTAGGGCAA
>NC_139625.1:77574920-77629920 GCF_964638095.1 Poromitra crassiceps
CGTCTCTATACATCTTAAAACATGTTGGAGGGGATCTTTTAAGTTTAATAGTCTTTGACTTATATTAATAATATAACGTGAGTCTCAGTTAGCTTTGCACAGAAACAGTCGGTAGAAATACTTTTTTACTTTTATACTTTATTACACTTCAGAGCTGTACTTTTACATGAGTAAACAAGTTGAATCAGTACTTCTACCTTTCCCAGAGCCGTTTTTACACAAGTAACTGTACTTCTACTTAAGTAAAGAATGTGTGTACTTTTCTCATCTCTGCCCATCAGATCCAGGGGGGGGGGGGTCAAGAGCAACCGCACCTCTAGGGCGCCCGTGGGACCGCCCCGACTGCAGCGGGACTGCGTCAGAGGCCTTTAATTGTTATTTCAGCACCCCCCCTAACACGCCCGTCCCCCGCCCGGTGTCCAGGCAACAGAATGGTCCTGATAGCTCCGTAATGAGCACGAGGGTCCGGGGGGAGCAGGCCGGTGACTTCCAAATACATTGCCCTTGTTAGCCATGTTTGGCGCGCTGCTCCGTTGTTACAGATGTCGGTAATAGAGCGCTAATAGAGATCCATTACCCTTAGGTTGTGTGTGTGTGTGTGTGTGTGTGTGTGTGTGTGTGTGTGCCGGGGGGAGGGCAAAGAGCCTCATAAGATGCCTGCACTCGCGGCCCGACCTCTGTCTCTCCCGCGAAAACGGATTATTGAGCCATTCCGCTGAATGGGTGCAATTTGCTTGTTGTCACTGTTCCAAATTATTTTATTTTATTTTATTTTTTACTCTTGTGCCCTAGTAATACACTGACCCAAAATCCTATTAGGTACCAATTTGGTACGTATGTACAGTAAGTAGAGTAGAATGTATCGTTCCATTTTTTTTTCTTTATTAGTAGGCTCACCCCTCAACATGGGAGCAACATTTTAGTTCTACTGAAAGGTTTAACCCCTTAAATGCCAGTTTGTTGATGATGTCATAGACATTGTGACATCATCAGTGAGTATAATTGCTCGAGGGTAACCAAAAACCACAATTGCTCGAGTGACATCACTGATTATGTCACAATGCCTATGACATCATCAGTGCCTATGACATCAGTGATGTCATAAGATGATTTTGGTCAATAATTATGTCACTGATGACATCACTGATTATGTCACAATGTCTATGACATCATCAGAACTTTGAACGTCACCAAGAGCCCTCCACATTAACAACGCCGCTGCCTGCTACAACAACAGGCTTGTGAATGCTTTATAGCACTGGCCATATGCTAGGTTCCGACCTAGCCTTGTTTCCAGTGTTGTAGGTAGATTTGATTAAAGACCTAATAGCCCGGATGCCATGTGTTTTAGGTTTAGGATCATTTAAACATACTTCTGCAGCTCTGTAGCGAGCTAACGGTAGCGTGCTAACTGCTTTATATGCATGTGATTCCTTGCATGTGAATGCAGTGTTCTCCTGACCCCGTGGCCCCAAACCACCGCAAGAAACAACTTCGAAGTCCTCCTGAATTTTTAGGAGAAATTTGACACCGGTCCAAAAGCAATCCCCTGGCTTTGAGAGTATGTAAAACACGTACGGCCTTTTGGTCTCTCTCTCTCTCTCTCTCTTTACCTACAGCTGACTGCGGCGCTGGGCGGTGGCGGGAGGCCAACACTGCGAGGCGTTTGCTTTTACTTGGAAGAACTGCTCTCCTGAAGCGCTCGGCGATTTCACTCTGCATTATAGAAATAGGCTGGTATGGATTATTAACGGGACCTATACCGGCCCGTGTGTGTGTGTGTGTGTGTGTGTGTGTGTCTGTGTGTGTGTGTGTGTGTGTGTGTGTGTGTGTAGTGTAGTGTAGTGTAGTGTGGGTGGGTGGGCGTACGGGCGTGCGAGTTAGGAACTCACTCCTCTGAGTCTGTGTTGCTCTTGCTCTTTCCAACCCTTTTTCCTGCCCTTCATTATCTTGGTGTTTTAATTGGCATGCTTGTGGTTTGAGTGCAGCATTTTGTCACAAACCTGGTTGTTTTAAAACGTGCATTATGAATGAATTTAAGGGCAATCAGTGTTCCTGATGTCCATTTCTATGGAGAAAAACGTATATAACAAACTGCAAATGTTCAACCAGCTTTGTATCATTACAACATTATCAGAAAACGGTCAACAGTTTTGCAGACATTCATTTAGTTTGACAGTTGTTGAGAGTTGATTTGAGTTAAGTTGCGGAGCAATGATGTCATTTGTGCATGAATGACATCACTGATCCACAACTGAACTCAAATCAACTCTCAACAACTGTCAAACTAAATGAATGTCTGCAAAACTTTTCGGATATAACGATTTTGTATTGATACAAAGCTGGTTGAAAATTTAATGTACCATATAAAGTGTTACCAAACAAACTATAGTGAATATAAACATCTTAAAAAAAAAGCATATAATTCACTTGTCCACTAGTTCACTACAGCAGTGATTCTCGTTTCGTATCAGAACCTCTAATTTTTCCCACATTAGAGCCACCACAGTCCACCATTGGGATTTTGTCCCCAAATCTGAAAATATTTGTTATTGTCAGATATTATGATTTTGTCCAGAATGCCATTGTAGGCAGAGAGATAACAGAGAGACTATGATCAAAGCAGTCATTCTTCTACATTCTCTAATTCTGTTCACTTCTTGTAAATGAAATAATACTGAAGTTGAACAATTCATCAATTTACTGGGGATCCCATGAAGCCCCCTTAAGGGCCACTGTTGGTCCCAGGACCCCATGTTGAGAACCACTGGTCTAGACCCTTCATCCCTCCACATCTTTGTATTTGGGTCATTGTGTGAGGGAGTGTGTGTGTGTTGGGAAGGGAGGGGATCTTTCAGTGGGAGGGGGGGGGGGGGGGCTTGAGAGGCTCAGCACGACCCACCAATATGCCAAGCTGCTTTTTTTTAAATAAAGGAAGAAAAGACAGATTTACATGAAGCAATAAAATATGTCTGTGTGTAAGTGATATTTGGGACCAGGCGCGTGAGAGATCGCCTTTGAAATGAGTTGAGTAATAGACTGACCCCCCTCCTCTACCTATTGAAGCTAAATAAGGAAATTGAAAGAACAAAATGTAGAAATGAATTTCTTCACTCTGGTATTTTCTGCTAAGAGTGAGGCACGGCAGAGAGTGAGTGTTCAGTATCGTCTAATTGAATTGTGTTGGCTTATTTTAGAAGGTGAAGAGGAGTGCCAGAGTAGCTGGGGCCAAACTTCTGCCTTCTTAGTTCTTACACAAATTTTCTTTCACTTTTTCCCTAACGTTAATTAAAAATAATTTTTTTTCTGGGCATCCGGGTAGATTTGCTTGATTGATTGATTATATTTGATTTTTGATGTTTAAAGTACAGTTCTGCCATGGCCTGCATATAAAAAGGAAAACTCAGGATAACACAATAAAGGCCAGAGGCTTCTTTCGATGTGCTACTTCCTGCTGGTGAAACGCCTCGCTGTCAGGTTAAAAGAAACGGCTGCGGTGACTGCATCGTGCATCGGAGGAAGCATGATGTGCTAGTCTACAACTCTCCCCAGATCTGCAGAGGGGGTGGAGCAATGACAGCTGGGGGAATTGGCCAAGTACAATTGGGGAGAAAACATGTTTGTGTGTGTGTGTGTGTGTGTGTGTGGGGTCTGAAATAATAAAAAAAAATAATAATAATAATACTAATAATAAAAAAACAAAGACATAGCCCCCCACCCCCGGAACGCTGTGACGCTGTGCCTGGAGAGACTTACAAGATGTCCACTGCAGTGCCTGTGTCAAACACCTGCAAGTCCCTTTATGCGATCAGCTCATCCCGAAAAATGTGTAATTTCACGTCTAATGATGTCTATTGTGGCGGGTGGTGTGAACGCAGAGAGGTGCCGGTCCCCCCCACCCCCCCTCATGTATAATATGTTAATGTAATGATCAAGCCTCTTCAATTAGTGCAATCACTTCACTTCACCTTCCAAATGGAAACGCTCGCCAGCAAATGACAGGCTAATCTCACCACCCCCCTCCTGCTGAAAAAGTTCATTCGAGTACAGTATACTTAACAACACCTCTTCATCACCTTCAGGCTATATTTAAATCTCCCATTGAAAAGTGATCCCACTCTCTCTCCACAACCCCCCCCCCCCCCCTCCCCTCTCTCTCTCTGTCTCCCCTCCCCCAATCAAAATGAAACAAACCTAGGCACCCGGCTAATTAAGTGGGTGAATATCTGGACCCTCATTAACATATTTGTGAGACAGGCAGGGAGACGCAGGGAGGAGATCCTCGTGTCTTTGCTCACAGCTTGAGCGGCGTCTTCGGGGTTAAAAACAGAGAGAGAGAAACTCAGGCTCCAAAAACAGGGAGAAAACGGCAGTAATTGGATGACCATCTTATTATCCCTTTGTTGGTTGCAATTCCCTGATTAGCATTTTGGAATATTTTAAATTATAATCCAGGAATTAGGGGATTTTACTGTCGTCCCCCCCCCCCCCCCCCCCCCATTTCTTTCTTTTTAAGCCCCCCCCCCTCCTCTATCTCCCTCTCTCTCTCTCTGTCTCTCTCTCTCTCTCCAATTAGCAGACGGATGCTCAGGTTTTCACACGTGTGCCAAGGTATAAAATCAAGTATTTTTTGTATTAAGTGTGTAAACAAAACACATAATTTGAAGTACAAACGATCTACAAAACATTAGAAACAAACAATATTTTGAACAATTCACATCTCAACTGCCCTAAATCTTTGTCTTTTATTCTTTTTCAATCTTTGTTTATTGGATTTTTAGGGCATAGTTATACAATTCACTTTTTAAATATGTTACAACATCACTGGGTGTGTGATCCTGTACAGAGTGGAGCATCATCTTGGTCTGTCTTTAGGGCGTGTGTCCATATAGCGTCTTTTCCTGAGCTCCAACATCTTTTTTTAGTTGTTTCCAATGAGGAGAGAGCGAATGCGGGCACCTAGAGAAGATTTTTTCAGAGTTTTCTTTTGTGCGCCCGCTCCCAGCTGAAAATATTGGAACTTTTCAGAAAGGCGCTGGTGTCCAGCGCCAAATTTCAGGCAACCAATCATAATGGAGAAACTATCACAACAGACAGAAAGGCTCAAATGTGGGAGCAGATTGGCTAGACACTGAATATTTCTGAATATTCACTGAGTGTTGCGCTAAATCACCATATGTGTGTTGTTAGCTTATTGTTAGCTGTCAGCTATGTTAACGTGCATCAAGCTAGCTACCACTACTGAGCTAACATTAATGTCAATCTGCTTCCTTGGAAGTGCGCTGGGATCAGCGCTCCCCAGCATACATCCAGCGTTTAACTGCCAGGAATATGGACACACACACCCTTACTCACAGATGGAGAGAACAAGACTCAATACAACAGCAGCTTCTCATCTAAAACACCTGTTCTGGTTACTTGTTGATTTATTGACAGTTAATCTCTTAGCAGTCGCATGATGGCACATACTATGAGCCATTGTTTCAGAGTAGGATCTGAAACAATTTTGGGTTTGGATTTGGATTGGGTTTCAGGTTTGGAGCTCAGAGCTGAGGCCAGAGAAGCACAGCCTTCCTCTGTGGGCATACAGCCTGATAGCCTCGACTCGAGACTCAGCCTTCATTCTTCATTCTGAGTCTCAAAGTAGCACCCCAGGCATTGCAGGCTCCGCTAAAATGGCCCTAAATCTTCAATATAATGTAGCAATCACAATAAAACTGCATACTTTCCGCACAAGCTTATCTGAAAAGTATAGGCGGTGTTCCCAAATATTGCGTAGTTTCCAATACCGAGTCTTTGTAAACATGCCGGAGCCTGTTGAGGCTAATATCGTTGAGGCTAGCAGCCTGACAGCCTGCACACACACACACACACACACACACACACACACACACACACAAACACATGCACGCACACAGACAAACACACACATGCACACACACAAACACATACACAAGTTGAATGTGTGAACGTGATTGAAACAGAAACATTCACACTGCAGTTACACATATCTTTAGAGGATAATTTTGGTATTTTTTCAACTTGGACCATATTTTCATATTTGTTTAAGTCATGTGAGCAGACATTTTTGAAATTGGTGCAATATTGACCTACATCGTTTTTCCCACATGCCCCTACTGCACTAAACAAGCTTGTTTTTACCACTGACAGGATCAGTGTCCTGTTAGATTATTCGATCATGACATCATTATAGAGAGATATAATTTCCAGCACTCTGGGTATTGAGGTCACGTTGGAAGAGATAGAAGCTCCCTTTGCCGGAAGTCAGCTGTGGTACGTGGGGCGAAAAGCTGGGACTGGGGTCTGCCATGTTTGTTTGGGTAACAGATAGCCATAGCAGGATGATTTTGTAAGTTATTATGGCTACATATTCTACTTATCTATTATCTATATTGGTCTCAGCAGGCCATCTAACTGTAATTGTAATTGTAGTAGAGTGGGTCCACAGCAGCCTGGCTGCCTGGGTGAGTTATGTCACAGGTGTTATACACCCAGATGGCTTTTTATTGAGCACGTGCATTAGAATGGCACCTTCTCCATATTTCTGCACTGGGACCATGTTTTGTTTTGTTTTCCCTGTTATGTGCTGTCATGTAAGGCCGGGTATCACTTACAGTACCCTTAAAGTGATACAGATACCAATAGAGTACTTCATTCATTATATAAATGTATACTGTATATATTTTGTTTTTACATTTTGGTGGCATCTAAGCCCTTTTGTGCCTAAATATGCACCAAAGTCAAGGTTCAAAGGTCAGTATTTCAGCAGTATTGTAGAGGTTTGGCGGGACCCGGCTGTTTGAAAGGCAGCCGAGGGGGATCGGTTCCCACCATCAGCTCCCTCACTTGCTGGTTTGATCCGGGCCGAGCACAAACTCCCTCGACGGGAGGCACAGTGGGGAGTCTGGCTCCGGGTCTGCGGGTCTAGCGGACCCATCTGCTCTATGTTTGGGCTTGAGCCTGGCTCAGGTCTTGAAGCTTGCGTTGATTCAGGCACACCGTCAGGTGTGTGTAGGAGGTCCCATCCCGCACTAACCAGCTGGCCAACTGGGTATCGACCAGCGCCTCCTAAGATGTCTTGGGCTGAAGCCCGTCTTGGACTCATTGAAGTCTCCGAAGCCTCGAACATCTGGAACCGGAACGTCTAGAACCGTTGAACTGGTCCTATACTTATAGCTGTCCTAGTCTGGTTATATGACATCACTGGTGATGTCATAACTCATCTCATTCCCAGCTGATGATGTCATACATCCTATTGTGATGTCATCGGAGATGATGACATCATCATTGTGATGCATTGGTGATGTGGCAAGGACATCACATCTGTCATGACATCATCGGTCTCGATAGACCCGGGAAACGGTCCCAAGGAGCTGGGTGGCCTCAGAAGGCCCAGAATATCTGCTCCGGGCCGGCCGGCACCTGGTGTTGAAACCAGCAGGATCCATGTATAATCTTCATACTGACATATGTTAAGACCTTTCCAATGATGTATTTGGTTTAGCTCTGCAACAAAGTTTAATTTTCTCATTTCATGGAGACGAGCCATCCCAGGCCATCACAGCACTTTGAAGGCCCTATATATAAAATGAAGCTTCCTATAAGAGGAAGATGGCAGGAGGTAACGACTCCAACACAGAGCCGCTCGGCAGTAAACCTCTTAGAACGTTATTTGTGTTTTTAGAAAACAAACAAGTGCACATGCACCTCACAGGGCGCTTAGCGTGTGTGTGTGTCATTCATCACCTCACAGGGCGCTTAGCGTGTGTGTGTCATTCATCACATTGACCTAACAACACGAGGGAAATCCCATCCGACAAAACCGCTCTCCGCCTTTTGGATTTTGCATGGTTTCTTTTGTCCTGCCTCCCCTCTCGTCACCAAATTGCATTTGTTCCAAGTGTCGCATTAATGTATGAAAAGTTGAAGATGTCACCGGCGTAAGCTGACAGCGGAGGTTTTTGTTAAAGCAAACGTGTCATATTGTACTTCTATTAGCAGGTCGCCATCGCGCTATTAGTGACATCCCCGAGTCAGCGGCATGTCACCTTCATTTAAAGTTAAGCACTGTGACAGTTTAATATGAGAGCACGCTCTGTTTCAAACCTTTTTCAAACGGCCCATAAATACAGCTTATTGTTTCAACAATGAGAGGAACTGTCTAATGTGACTTTATTCAACCCCCCTCTCTCTCTCTCTATCCCTCTCTCTCTCTCTCTCTCTCTCTCTCCCTCCTCTTCTCTCTTATGGAGATTTGCTTTTCAAGCTTGAGTGGCGCTACCTAGAGGTCCAAGATTACGCTTTGAACACAGGCTGAGGATCTGTCAGCCAAGGGTCGAGAGAGAAAGAAAGAGAGGGAGAGAGAGAGATACTTGATAGCTGGAAGACAAATCACACTGTCTTAAACCCTGTCTCTTCTCTCCTCTTTATTTCCGTAGCCACAGACCTATCCCTCTCTCCCTCTCTCTCCCTCTTGCTCTCTTTCTCACTCTCTCTCTCTCTCTCTCTCTAATCCTCCCTCCTGAACTCTGACTTGGCTCTGGAGAACAATGGCGGCCACAGATCAGTCCTTCAAACAGACACGTCAGACGGTTCCTTCTCTCTCTCACACCAAATTGACCCGGGCCCATGATTCTGCTCTGGGCTTTACGGGCCGAGGGAGGAATCAGCCTTCGCCGTGGGCCGCGCCTCCTCGCCATCCCCCGAAGACCGCTTCCGTCTTCCACCCCGCGACCGCCCGACCGTGCATATGCCAATGGCAGCGGGAATTTCTTCCCCCACCGGCCTTGTCGAAATGTAAAAAACAGAAAGAGAGAGACAGAGAGGGCGAGAGAGAGACATAAATAGATAAGAGACAGAGAGAGAGAGGGGGAGAGACAGAGAGAGAGAAAGAGGGCGAGAGGAGAGAGAAAGAGATACAGAAATAGATGAGAGACAAAGAGAGAGGGAGGGAGAGAGGAGAGAGAGAGACAGAAATTCAGAAGAGAGAGAGAGAGGGGGAGAGAGGCCTTTGCTGCGGGAGTCCTCTGACACGTTGTTAGGTGGGACACAGGTTGCTCGCTCAACAGAGACCAAGTCCTATTAAGTGAAAATACACACACGCACGGACACACACACACACATTCACGCACGCACGGACGCACACGCGCGCACACACACACACACACACACACACACACACGGACGCACGCACGCACGCATGCACGCACACACACACACGGACGGACGCACGCACACACGCATACACACACACTCACTCACTCACTCACTCGGTTTCCCCAGGCTACAGGTGGGCAATTTTGACGCCTGTAAAAAAGCGACCTAAGGGATCCCAGTGTTGAGATAAGGAGGACTATTAGACCCGGGGGGGGGGGGGGGGGGAGCGGAGGGGCTGTGTTACAAGGCAAGACATCCCCCCCCCCACACACACACCACGTGCATGTGTACACGTGCACACACCACCATGTGCATGTGTGCGCACACACACACACGCACACACACGCGCCTCTTTTATGCGGCGGAGGAAGGAGGTGCCATGAAGCTTGAAAAGCAGGAGTCTGACATCTGAAGGCTTCTGATAGCTCCTCCCCCTGATGCTCGGGAAAAATATTAACTCTGAGTCTCCGGATCCGCCTCAGGAGCTTAATTACATCAAAGAGAAACAGGGATCCTGTTAGATTCAATCCAAACAAAAAGAGATAGAGAAAGAGAAAGAGACAGAAAGAGATAGAGAAATAGAAAGGGCAGAGACAGAAAATGATCAGTCATTTTCGAGGCTTTGTTTGACATTGAGATGACATGAATGTAAAAAAGAAGTTTTGGGAGGAGGGGGTGCAGGGAGAAGAAGAAACAGCTCGGGTCAATATTGCAGTGGAGGAGTTGGATGCACTTTCCAAGAATGAAACTCTTCCTGTGGTGCTAAACCCAAAAAGCACATAGTTCAACAATTGCATCCAAGGATGTATGGGTAGCACTCACCAACTTGAAAAAGGACAGGGACAGTGCCTCAATCTCACCAATGTATTTTGGCTATTAAGCAAAACATGCTAACGTTTGGGCCTACAGTAGTTGGCCTTCATCAGAGCATGCTCTGCTTTGTGGAACAGCTGGCTCATTGGAGCGTGGCATGTCACAATGGTTGTTTCCAAATGCAACTTTGTTGGAGGAGTTAGAAATGTGTCACCAGGCATTCACAGCCAACATGTGACATTGTGCAGAGCAAGGTTTTGAAAGAGGGATGCAGCAGCACCCTCCAAACCTGCTGCACCAGCTTGATTTCTCACCAGCTTCTGTGCCTGAAGTTCACCTATATTGAACTTTAACCCCCGAATACGCTGACCTCAGCATTACACAAACATCACAAGCATATTGGAACCTGACCAAAAAGTCATAGCAATGGCAGGTACAGTAATATCCAAAACCATAGAGAAGTTATAAAAGTTATATTGTGTTATTTACATATTCAGAAGAAGCCTAGATGACATAATTGTAATTATTTCAGTTGGTTTGAATAAAACCTCAACTTTAACTTAGCATAAATCTATGTATCTACACCATTTAAAACTGACAGAAAACTATAGGCTGTGGAAATTCTTTAATCATCTGCCAGTGCACCTGGAAAGGTAAAATATCTCTTGCAAAACATACGCAGCTGTTGAAAAGCAGGTAGATATGCTCTGCTGTCAAGAAAATGACTCTTGATTCTACTAAACTCTTCACACAAGTTGATTTGCATTGGAAACAAGAGAAACCATAACACTGTAGTACCAGCAGACTTCTTTCATTTATTTATTATGTCAGTCCTCAGTAATGGACTGTGTGACTTAAGATGGAGATTTTGGATGAAATGACCTAAGTGACAATGCGGCAACATGGCTCCACGGGCTACAAAAAAACATAGAGGCCAAAACCCCCCCCCCCCCCCCCCCCTCGGCCATCCTATTGACAGGGATGACAACGGTCCCACGACACACCATTATCCTTCACCGTCAAGCCCACATCAAATGGGCAGGGAGCTGTCCCTGTCAAGACGGGAGAAAGAAAGAGAGAAAGAAGAGGCCTCTAAAAAAAACACCAAGAGAAAGAAAAAGAAGGAGAGATGGAGAGAGAGAGAGAGAGAGCTTGTTACGGTGCTTCTCCACCTAGCTTTGTGGAAACACAGGCTTATTCAGTGTGTACACACGCCTTGAGGGAGATTCCTTTCAAAAGAGTAAAGGGGGGTGCAGAGAAGGCGAGAGACAGGAGAAAGAATCAGACATGCAGCAGGCACCAATCCTATGACTTGTTCTGTGTTCAAGGGGGCGACGCTCTGCATATGTTTACGCAAACCTTTACACAAAAGGGTGGGTGAGAGACAGACAGACAGACAGAGAGAGAGAGAGAGAGAGAGAGATAATAAAAGATGGCGGTGGGGCGAGGGCGCTTTGAAGCGAGATAAAACAAAACGCACGTCGTCTCATCTTTGTGATGTTAAAGCAAATTGATAAACAAGCTCGGCCTCCGCGCTTTTTCAAGAGGTCCTGTCACAGACGCAGGGTGTGGAGGCTTCTTCTGCTTCTTCTACTCGCTTTCATCGCTGCATCCAAAGTCCCAGATGAGTCAACCCCTCTCTCTCTCTCTCTCTCGCTCGCTTATTGGCTACTTTCCACTCTGCTCGTTATTCTATAGCATCTCGTCTCAAATTAAAGAAAAAGAAAAAAGAAAAAGAAAAAAGGTTTGGTCGTGGCTTGGGGGCTTCGCAGCCATAACCAATCGCCTTTTCAAAACATTTGGAAAAGCAAGAAATTGAGGCACAATTTGTGGAAAGAGATGAGAAGGGAGAGGCTTCTATCTGCATGGCGATGTGTGTTTTAGATGTTCAGAGGGCAGACTGGTACAAAAGACAGGCGGCCAACGGGCTGCAGGCGCACAATGAGGAGAAAACATGAAATAATTTCATCTAATTTGGTCTGAGAATTGTTTGGCTGATAATTAAACTTTTCAATGAGTTCTGTTGAATGGGGTTTGTCTATCATGTTGTGGAAAGATAATAAACAGGGAAGTATGTTCAGGTGATAAAAATCAGGCCACCTACCTTGTCAAATCTCTTGTATTTCTAGTGTATCACGGTTAATACTGTAGAATCAATTGTATCAGTATGGTGGAAGTTACATAAGGACTTTTAAGGGGCAAATTAATGCCTTTCTGGAAGTGATCACAGTTTACCCTCCGTGTTTGCAGTAATAGTTTTGACCCACAAGATTACTGTTACACCATATAGTACTTGAAAATAGCAGGGGGTGGCCCGGAAGGCCAACTGCGGCCCGCTACCTGTTTGTAAGGCCCGCCATGATTCTTTTCGTTTTTCTATTTTCAACCAAAAATGGGCCTGTTCTTAGTTTTTTCCATTTAAAACCAAAAACGGGGAAACTTTTTTCTTTCTTTTTTCCCTAAGGGAAAATGGGTTATACTTGAGTAGAGTACCCTGGCCTGGTCTATTTTGCTTTTGTTTTTTGAACACTTCTAATACTGGTGACATTATCTGTTGTTGGCACAGGAAAGGAAGATTTTAAAACATACAGAAATACCCATTGTAACAGGTGAGCACATCAATAAACCATGTGTCATATATTTATTTAGGTATAGAACATTTATACTGTATTTGATGGCACAGGGGGTTTCTGGTCTAAAAACAGTTTTTTTCTCCTCCTTTCAGTCTAAAGAGGTTGAAAACTGCCACGCTTAATATTGTTTGGCCACCCTTGGCATAGAGGCTATTGGACATCTTGCCCTGCTGAAGGTGGAGCACATCATTCCTTATTCACCCCCAACCCCTCTGCCATCACCAGCCCAAACCCCCCCTCAGGCACGGAGGCGCTCTTGCGTTTGGGACACATTTTTAATTTATGTCATTGTATGGCGAGTCTTAACTCTCCTAATAGAAGATTATCCACCGCTGCAAGGTGAAAATCAATCATGGTATTATTACACACAGAGAGAGCGAGAAGTGCAGGGCACTGTACATGGATTATTTTCATCAAACAACTTATTTAGTCAAATGTCGTCATGTACAATTGTGGCAGACAGCTAAATAGTTGGATTAGGAGTCACAGTCTGAAAACACTGCAAGGCATCAAGGAATTCAAAGACTGGGAGAGGGGTACTTTAAAGAAAATGGCAAATTTAGAGGTCAGTTATCGAGAATTTGCAAGTTAACCAAAGTTTAGATAAATACCGGTAGTTGCATTAGGAGACAGTAATGTATGTTGGAGAGGACTTCAACTGATCTTTAAAATATATGGAATAATTTATATCAAATATACCAATCCACAGTGCAAAAGGTAAACAAACATGCAGCTCTTATTTTGAAGCTGTAAGGCTTGTATACATTTGGAGTTATGGGGTATGTAAAGCTTATTTCTCAGTTTAGTAAAGCTTGAAATCGGTGTGACGATATCTAACAATATGGTCAACATTATACGACTTTGGCTGATGAAATCAATTTAAAGTCAATCAGATGAACTCATAAATGCGGTCAAGCTGAAAACAGTTTTTTTTCTCCGTTCCTGAAAGGACAATATTTTGGAGATACAAGGTTTTCTGTAGCCTGGTAAACCAGCCGGTCACGTGAACTCACATTTCATTTGGTTCTGCAGGACCGTCTGGCCTCAAACCCTGGGAGGGCGTTAAGCAGAAACTGCAAAGTGGAAGAACCAATCAGCGACTGCGCTCAGTGCCCTGTGATTGACAGCGCAAGTTGGCCAATCAGGAACGCCACTAGCAGTGCACTAACAAAACAATAATGGCCGCCTCCTTGCCAGTCCGTCTCGAGGAGTAATGTCAATGTTTGTCGAGTTTAAACAGCCATAAAGTGCAGTTATTGCAGAAATAGACTCAATAACAATTAAACAAGTACAGGAGTATGCAACAGCGGATTTCTCAGAGGAAAATGGGTTTTGTCATTCTCCCGACTGGATTTGGGTAGTCTGGGCAACTTTTACTCCGCTTTGTGTCATGGGGGCGTAAACCAAGGAAACAGGAAACAACACCGGAAATAAGTGCGCCAAAAAACGTCTTTGTTGCCGTTAGCTTGACGCGCGAGGTTACGTTAGCTAGAGCCTGAAAAGAACAACAACACAAGTTGTATAGTAGCGTTAGCACATTTCTAGTAACTGCCGAGGAAGGTTTCTGGAGACCCAAAGACAATGGAGTACTCGCCATGTGAAATCTTATGATCAATGTCCATGTCTTTCCCAGCACAGGCAGCAGAGATGCTCCAACTGTTGAACTTGATCCTCCATTATCGATAACAGCGGACAGACAACTAGCGTTATAACTATTCCATCAACTGGCCATTTGTTTGAAAAGTAAAGCTTCTGTATTGGCTTAAAATATGTGATATTGTGAATCTGCGATGTTTCAACAATAACTTCTTCAAAAACTCTGTTCGGTACATCCATCTTTTGTTTGGTTGTTGTGTCTGATTGTCACGTTAACGAGCTATTTCCGCTGTTGCTTCCTGTCTAGGGTGGGCTCTAGGCCGGAAACAGGCAGGGTGACAAAATCACTTGTAAAGGGAGGCCAGGCTCTTTCTCGCCGAGAAGAGCCTGGTGACGCGAGGTTAGGATTTGGGTTTGACTGGATCCAACACTGATTGGCTTAAGGAATTGTCTGTCAAGGCAAGTACACACGCCCAACCTCCGCCCACTGCTAAACACCGGCAGAAAGCTTCAGGCCAGACGAGAACGAAGAACCAAATGAAATGTGAGTTCACGTGACCGGCTGGTTTACCAGGCTAGGTTTTCTGTGTAGTGATTTATGAATGTTGGTATAATTCATCAGTAAGCATTATGGTCATAACGCCAAGTTAAACTGGGGTATTGATATGGGTCAAATGGGTCCAAATATGGGTGAAAATACAATCTGAAAACCCTCCAAATAAACTGCCTTGACTTGAGCTGTAATGTGTCAAATGTGCAAAGTGCAAACCATGTGTTTAGCCAGACAGCCACAGACACAACTCAAACCATGTGTTTAGCCAGACAGCCACAGACACAACTCAAACCATGTGTTTAGCCAGACAGCCACAGACACAACTCAAACCATGTGTTTAGCCAGACAGCCACAGACACAACTCAAACCATGTGTTTAGCCAGACAGCCACAGACACAACTCACGACAGCGAGGCCAAAGTTGCTCTTTACAAGAAGTTACCACAGTTACAGAATCATTCACACACAGTACGTTCACTGTTATCTCTATTGTCTATTCTGGACAAAATCATATCTAACAACACAGATATGATCAGATTTGGGTCCAAGAGACAAATCTATGGCCCTGATGTAATTTAGGGGTCCTTGGAAAAGGTTGACCTAGGAGCCTAGGAGATGAAACCCTTCACAGCCTTGTTGGCATTCACTACTCAAAGATTCATGAGCCTTATCGTGAAGGAAAGTCCAGAGGCTATCGGGCAGGCTAGCTGCCGTGGAATAGACAACGCCACCGACGTCTCTAATAGCCTGCTTAACCTTTGAACGAGACGCGTGTGAAGATGATCCCTGTCCAGATGATCCAGACGTCTCGTCAGGGCTGCGTCTCGCCAACAAGGCCATCGCTTGGGCTTGAACCATCAACAGCCAGATCAACCACTGGCCCAGGGCCAAGCAGGCACCCCTACTGGGCGCCACGGTGGTCCCCCTCCCGCTGGCTGGAGCCTTCATCCCCTCACCCCCTCACAAGATAATCCAAGGCAATTTTGTGGCCCGCACTGCCACCACAACAATCCCCTGAGCCCATGTCTGCCTATTCCTCAAAGAGCTGGTGACGTCCCGGTGGACAGGACTCATTTTATTTGGGACCCTTGTGTAATTAAAACAGCACTAGACAAGGTTATTATGTAAAAAAAATACACATATTTTAATCAGACTTCAATGCAAAGTGGGGCTGCAATAGGGGGAAGCATCCCATCTCCAGTAATTGAGACCCTGTAGAGTCGCTATTTGCCCAAAACAAATTCTGAGTGTTGAGTATGTACAACACCAGTGGTTCTCAAAGTGGGGTCTGGGGACCTCCGGGGGTACTTGCGGGGGTTCCCAGAAAAAAGGTGAATCATTTATTTTCACTATAATTAATAATAATATAAAGTAACACAATGACAGAACGTCTGACTGTTTTGGTCATGGATTTCATACACTTTCTCTAATAAAACATCTAAAAGCAAAAATATTATCTGATGGGGGACCCTGGGACAAAATCTTATCAAATGGGGGTCCGTGGTCTAATTTGTGTCAGTTTAGGGGTTCTTGACATGAAAAATGTAGACGGAAATAGACAGTAAAGATGCTTGTGAGATGCATGAAAAACCTGTAATGATTTATTTATATTATATATATATATATATATATATATACAATATATATATATACAACAACCATAATGAACCGCGATGTGACCGAAAATATGTTATTTACAGTGTGAACGATGTATGCCCCGTATGCGCCGGTTTTGGCCATGCAGTTCCAGGACTCTACTCGGATCTGAAGATCTTCTACGGGGATCAGAATGACACCACCAAGTTATTTGGGTGAGTAAAACATCATATTTTAAGCTGGAAAAATAAGGCCTGGGGTGTAAAAAACTGGAATTCTCCTTTAAGTAGAAAGGTATTGCACACTCTAGCTCCATATGCATTTCTTTAATTGTATGATGACGTTTCGGGCCTCTGGCCTTCTTCAAGATTCAAGATCAACATCAAACCTTAAGCCTTTGACACACTGTGCAATTCTCGGATGTCTCAGACGAAAGATGACCTGAACGTGAAAGAAACGTGGAGATATCTTTGTTCGTGGGTACAAAAATGCTCATCTTGCGTCGCGCAGTGAGAGAGGTTCAAAGACGGCCGTTGTCAAAGTCTTCCGACCAAAGATAGCCTAGGACGAATTCTGACAGTGTCAGGGTGACACCTACGATGAGTCTGATAACAACCAATAGAAATGCCACATGATCAGTAGACACTAAATGCTAGTAGGACTAGAGGCTAATAAATAGTTGACTTACCTCTCTCGTCAAATTGGCCACAACCGCTTCCACATTCTCCTCTTCTTCTTTGGATGTTTTTCCAGACACATAAATTCCACTTTGCAAAGTCTGGATTCTTGCTAAGCTTTGTCAGTTCATTGTTGACATTTCTACTATACAACTGTGGTACGCATTGATTGATGCGTAGCTGCGGCGTGCGCGGCTGACATTTGATTATTGACTGCTGATGGAGAGACGTGCGTCGTAGCCAGTAGGTGTCATCATCGTACAGTCTACACACATCAAACCTGATGTCCTACCCAAGTTTATTAGATCCAACATCGCACAGTGTGACCTACAATAAGCTTATAATATTGCTAAAATCTTACAGTGTGTAGAGGGCTTTAGGGTAAGAACAACCCAAACAGCAGCAAGTGAGCACTCCAGAGAAAGTAGGACTCGCTCTAGGTTCAAACTTTGCAGGTACTTTCTCCCTCCATCACTTGGAACCCGCCAATGTGTCACATTGTCCATTGCAGCTTCTTGTTTGCCTCAGCGACCCCGACTGAAGTGTCCAAAGTCTTGCAATCACTCACAAACTCTTCAAAGTATCCATAACTGTATTGGTCACAGTATAACGTTTGGATGGTAATTTTTTCTGTCGAGTAAATTCAAAAGGAATCAACCATGGAAAACTGGAAAACATTGGCACGAATAGTCATTAAGAGGAGCCCCGCCAAGTGAAAAGTTTTACTCTTTACCAAAATAAACACAACATCCAGACATAAATACTCAGAGGGGAAATGCTCCCCTGAACTAACTCATAATTTCATGTGATCCCAAAGTCTGTGATGTAGTTTGTAATGCAACAACTGTGACAAGAAAAAACACTCCTTCTACCACAAATGTGCAAGCAAAAGACAATTTTATTTTGAATAGATGCAATCACACTATCCCTGGATTTCACCCATATTGTGTGAAATCAACCAACAGAAATGTATCGCTGCTGTCAGACAAAAACTGAGCCTCTGCAGAGAGCATATTTTCCCGCAAGGAAGAGGAGAATGCTTATTTTCTTATCGGTTTTGTTAATTTTCAAATTATTCTATTGTGTTTTAAGAGGTTTCAAGGTCCATGATCACCCTGAAAGCCACTCAACATGGAAATGGCCATGTTAACTGTTCAATTGGCCAAATTAAAGTTGCATGGATGTTCAGTGACAGCAACCAAGATACTGTACAAACTAACTAACGTCACCAGAAGAAAATGTTGCCATTTTACATGTCTGCAAACCAGGGATATGTAGAATGCCAATGTAAATTTAAAACAAAACAACAGCAAAATACATTTCTAAAATGTGGCATTTTGCGGCTACAATCTCAATGTAAATTTGAAACAAAGTGCAGGTTAATTTAAAAACATGGTAAATGGTAAATGGCCTGCATTTACATAGCACTTTTATTCAAAGCGCTTTACAATGAGTAGGTGCATTCACCCATTCACACAGACATTCACACACCGATGGCAGCAAGCTACCACGCAGTGTGCTGGCACACCATCGGGAGCAATTTGGGGTTCAGTATCTTGCCCAAGGGCACTTCGACATGCAAACTGGAGGAGGCGGGAATCGAACGACCAACCCCTTTTGTCCAAAGCGATTAATGGACGACCCTCTCTACCTGATCTACAGCCGCCCCACATCAGCCTTTCCAATGTTAAACGCAAGTAAAACAACGTTGGTTTAGACAAGTAAAACTACTTTGGTTATGTTTAGGCAAGTAAATCAGAATCAGAATCAGAAAGACTTTAATGATCCCCAGGGGGAAATTGGGACAAGTTACAACTTGGTTAGGCAAGTAAAACAACTGAGCTAGATTTAGGCACCCCTACTCCCTTAGGCACCAACGGCATACTTCAAAATGAGACATTAGGGATGATTCGTTAGATTCTATGACATGTTTTACGTTAATATTCACACATTTAGAAATGTGATATGCGATGTATTTTGCTTCTGAAATGTTCATATACTACATGTACCAGAAACATACAATGCCGACATTTTATTCTGGCGACTGGGCTGCTGTGAGAGAGAAAAGCCGCCCAAATGGCAAATTAAAGTCACATGGATTTTGTGCGACGGCAGCCGAGATCTAGATTGAATCAGCTCATTTGCAGTGTTGCATCTCTCTGCAACCCTCGCCTGTCCACGCAGAAGATGTTTGGGGTGATGATCAAAAAACAAAAAAACATACGAAAGAAAACTTTTCAACACAAAACCTCTGAAAAGGAGAAAGACAAGCCCTGACAGTGGCTGCACACTCTACCCATCCAATTTGCTTTGTTCCCGGTTACCTGCCCTGGCCAGCAGAGCAGAGGCGTTGGAAGAGGAGAGGGGGAGCGTCCCACTAGGGGCCATATTGGGGCCATCTTTACTCCCAAGGCCCCCCTCTCTCGCCACCATCTTTAAAGGCCTGTGCTGCAGCGCGCGTGGCCTTGATGTTTGCCTTGTACGCTACATGCAAAGCTATCATTATCCATGCCTCTTGACAATCGCAGGCCCTGTCTTTGTTACATCTGCAGCTCTTTGCCTTGGGCTATGACATGACTGTACGGTTGATCTCTCCTCTTTTACATATCGCTGCCTCTGTCTCTCTCTCTCTCTCTGTACTCAAGCTGTGTACCATGTTTGATTCAAACTCCGCTTGGCTAACTTGGAAAAGCTTTTACCTCTCATCCCGCGTGACACCTCTGCTGCTTTGATCCGCGTGGCGCTTTTTAACTCGTGCTGAAAGGTGGCAAGTTCGCAGAAGAAACCTATGATGTTGGAACTTTGGTACATTACACTGTAGCGCTATCAGGTTTGCTTTGTGCTTCAGACCAGCCTGGTCGCCAGAATAAAGTATTGACATTGGACATTTCTGCAATCCACGGATATGTAGAATAACATTTATGAACCAAAATACGTTGCATATCACATTTGTAGATACGTGAACATTAAACTCTTTTGGTAATACATGCCTTAAATAAATAAATGCCATTTTGATTTGATGGCTCCAGTACCTAAACGAAGTATAACGAAAACCATCATTTATTCCATTTCACTTTTCTTTTCTTTTGAAGTCAGAGATGATTTGCTTTTACTGCAACAAGGTGGCTTTGTTGTTGAGAGACATGACGAAGAGAGAGAATAAAACAGAGTGAGGAGTTTACTTTGAGGTTAACAAGACCATGAGAGGACAGACACGAAACAGAATGCACTGCTTCTCATGGAGATGAGAGAGAGAGGGGGGGAGAAGAGAAGGGGAGAGAAAGAGAGGCAGAGAGAGTGGAGGGAAGGAGAGAGAGAGAGACAGAGAGAGTGCAGTTTGGCATCCAAAGTGTGTCGATTAACTCTTAAGCTTAATTTATACATATTAGAAAGTGTCGCTCAGCACATGGTCGCAGACGAAAAAGAAAGTGTCGCTCATGGTGTTGCATTTATACTTCAGTGAATGTTCGCCTCGGTTCAACGGTCACGTGACACTCGAACGCTATAATGGTGCATTCCTTTGAAAGTCGGGTATTGGAAGTTCTGACGCAGTATTTCCATGTTGCGCTCTAAATGCCTTCCAGTGCATCTGTGTGGAAAAACATGCATGCCTACAAACATGGACGGCTAGTAGGCTACCGCATGCTTCTATCAAGCACAAATCAACTGTATGTGAATCGAAGTGACAACTAAAAGTTGTTTCATAACACAAACACTACATAAAGTGAAACATTTGTGAAAAAGTAACTGCTTATCACCGTATGTGTCTATTTGTGCGCCGCCATGTTGTGACATCAGAGTGTTTATCTCGGCAAACTCGGGTTGGTGGATGCTGCGTGAGTTTCCGACTCAGAATTCCGTCTTGAATGACCGTTCCATTGAACTTTTCCCTGTCGGAGGTCATTTTTCCCAAAATTCCGAGTGCAATGGAATGCACGGTAAGTGCAGACAGCCAATAGAAGAGAGGGAATGCACAGTGAAACCACATCGGAGGCAAGCTGTAACGTACTTGGCTGCAGCCGCATATAATGACACACAACCACACAACTCACCTCCTCTCTCTCTGGGAAATTGGTCATGATGTTCTTTGTGATTTTCACGAAGTCATACATCAAGGACAGGCTGATCAAAATAGCGGCGACACGTCCATTCATTACAATCGAGCGAAAACCAAAACAAGGAAGTCATGTGCGTGTGCCGTCTATATAGCCAATCAGACTAGCGTGACACTATGTGACGTAGTCAGCGACACTAGAAATGTCATTAGGTAGCAGACACTGCTCGTCGACACTTGAAAGTGTCGACTCAAGTCCTCATTTCTGTCGGCGACGGTTTCAAAAGTGTCGCCAGACCAAGAATAAATTGGGCTTTACTGTTTTTATGTGTTGCTTTGCTTATATTGTGCATCACATTCAAACGACCGCCGTCACCACAGAGCCTCGATCCAACTCTCTCTCCATGTGCAATGTCTATTTCAAGGCCCTCTCCTCCCCACCCGGCCCCCCGGCCCGAGAGAAATTAATAATGAATGCATCTTGTCCGAATTAATTCTGCGCTAATTAGGTCAGGAAAGTTTGGGAGCAAAAGGTAGAGTCCAGGTCACATGGTCGGGCCGCTCAGTGGGCGGCCAGCTTTCATAGCGGAGAGCGAGAGAGAGAGAGAGAGAAAAAGTTGAGCGTGGAACAGAGGGTATGGCGAGGGGCGAGGGCCGGTGCCAACAGCACCAGCCTGGGGAGGAAGGGGCCAGGGCTGGAGACAAAGATAATACAACCAAGAAGAAGTGGCAGCTTCAGAATGCCACTGAAAAAATAAATCATTAAATAAATAAATAAACAAAGCCGCTGGGGAGATATCAACTGTGGGCAAAAACGAGAGAGCTGTCAGTCTGTTTGCTTGGACTGCGACCGCCGAGAAATAATTATTCTCTTTTAATTACCGCTTGGAAAAAAGGAAAACGCTGCGCGCTTCGGCGTGGGACACCCCTGCACCCACCCCCCGCCGTCTCTGGACGGGGGCGCGCGCCGCTGCCCAGACCGTAGAAGAAGAGCAAAAGCAATGTTATCACCTCCCGCATGCCACGTGCCCCAAAGAATCAACGACTTTGATGTGACTGCGAAGGCCCTTTGGCCAAGTTGGGCACCGCTCTCTCTCTGGTTTGAACAGGCGGCGAGCTCGGGGTTTGGCAGGGGGAGCCGTGGAAGTGATATTGAAAGCTGTAGCTGTTAATTTCAGAACCTTTCATTACAACTGTAGGGGGGTACATTTTTATATAACTCACCCATTTAGAGTAAAATGGACGATAGAAAAGACTATGTTTTGGGCGTGATTGACAGGTTGCCTCTCCAATGATCATGCAGCTTGCCAATGACGGAACATGGGGGAAACCCCTGGTCTCGTGCCGTCTCGCGTGAGCTGCACAAGAACCCTAAGATGGCGACGTCCACACTCGGCTTCAAAAGTGGGAGTCCAAAAACCAACGGGTGACGTCACGCTGACTCTGTCCATATTTTCGGAGGGTCGATGGGTTTGAAAGAGAATACTGCTTGATCTCTCTCTGATCTTTCACATCTAGCTCGCAGATATTGTACCAGAGCCAATGGCTGCGTTTCCCAACAAAGAAGCTTCTTAAGGAGTTAAGAAGCTTCTTAAGGAGTTAAGAAGGCTCCAAAGAAGTGTTTCTCAAACGCCTCCTTAACAGCCTTCTTAACACATCGCTAAAGAAGGCTCTTAAGAAGCATCTTAACTGGAGCTGTCCACAAAACACAAGAGGAACAATGGACACAAGTATCTCCTTTTGCCTGATGCGGCTGGATCTGCCAGTGTTTCGTCATTAAGAAGGTGTTAAGAATGCCCCAGACCCTTCTTACAAAACCTTCTTAATGAAAGATCATCTTAGCGCTAAGAAGCTTTTGGGAAACGCAGCCTTCTTAACGAAAGATCATTTTAGGCTAAGAAGCAATCTGGAAATGCGTTGGCTTCTTACGGGAGCCTTAAGAATGGTCAAAGAAGCTTCTTAGCACTAAGAAGCTTTTGGGAAACGCATGCCTTCGTAACGAAAGATCATCTTAGGCTAAGAAGCAATTGGGAAACGCGTTTGCTTCTTAAGGGGGCCTTAAGAAGGGTTAAAGAAGCTTCTTAGCGCTAAGAAGCTTTTGGGAAACGCAGCCAAGAACATCTTCTCAGGATATGCTGAAAGACCTTAAATGGATTTCAAATGTCCTCTAATTTCACTTTTCACAAATGTCCAAATCTGTGCCTCAAGGCAAGAATAATGTACTTTCCCCCCTCTTTTTTAAACATGTATTTTAGCTAATAAATAATAATAATAATGAATTTGAGTAACGAGTTCTCCTACAATATGCAGGATTGGCAGACAGCAGCCTCTCGTTTAAATGACACCAACCTGCTTAGTAGAGGCGATCCAGGCGGTGCGTCAGTTCAAACACTGTAAATCTGCCTGATTGGAAGCATTTGTGTGAGAAGCACAAATGAATGTTGAGCCCAGCTGTGATGCAGCACCTGAGAACCTGCCTGGGAAAACAAATCTGTGGAGAGAAAATGACAGAAAAAAAGAAAGATAAGCAATCAACTAAAGGAGGTAAACTGAATTGAACTGAACTGAACTGAATTTTTTGCATGACTTGTTAGATTTATGCTCTTTTGTTTGTATTTTTTAAATAATATTCCATAAAAGAACACAAACACCACATATACTGTGTGTGTGTGTGTGTGTGTGTGTGTGTGTGTGTGTGTGTGTGTGTGTGTGTGTGTGTGTGTGTGTGTGTGTGTGTGTGTGTGTGTGTGTGTGTGTGTGTGTGTGTGTGTGTGTGTATATATATGTATGTATACCGGTATATATATATTTAAATTTGCATGATGCATCTCCTTTGAATGGCACTGAACACCTCTCTATATCCACATGTTAGGCTGATATGTAGCAGCACTCCTAATCCAGCAGCAGAATAAGTTCAATTAGGAGATCAGACACACATTACAAGCCGCCAGTCATAAGGAGGTCAAGGGTCAAAGACAAGAGAAGTGAGGAAATAAGTAATCGGGGAGGACAGGTAGAGAGGAAGAGGCTGGGATGTGCATTCACTCGCTGCTCCTTTCATATCCTGCCAGCACGTACACGCAGACGCGCGCACACGTACACGCACACGCGCGCGCACACACACACACACACACACACACACACGGACGTGATTTCCCAACCAGGAGTATCTGTCACTGCCTGCATGGGAAACCTCTCCCCAAACATTGGTTTTGTTTACCGCTGCACTAAAATAGACGGAAACACAGGAGGTAAGTAAGCCAATCCCAACGTCCAGAGTGGACAAACGGCGTGATTAAAATCCAATTTGCACGACAGATTCCATTGTTTTAACACATAGACAATGTGCTGTGCGTGCAACAAAAGCCTTCAAATATAGGCTACTTCTGAAGGAATAAGAGAGAAAAGAAACCTTGACACAAAAGTGTTGATAGTCATCTGCACTTTCCTCCTACAGTCACACGGGCCCTTTGAATGTCATCGAGTCACCAGAACAAAATGTTTACGTTTCTGCAAACCACTGCTATATTCAATATCAACGTTTCTGCAAACCACTGCTATATTCAATATCAACGTTTCTGCAAACCACTGCTATATTCAATATCAACGTTTCTGCAAACCACTGCTATATTCAATATCAACGTTATATATACAGTATATATATATATATATATATATATATATATATATATATATATATATATATATATATAAAGAGAGAGAGAGAGAGATCTATAGGCTATAACATTACACCTATCTAGAATATGCAATGCCTATTTGGTTCACAAACGTATCCGTGGACTGCGGAAACATAATGTCAACATTTGATGGTGCACTACAGCCAGAAAGTTGAGCTGTGTTAAGTGTTGTTGTTGTTGTGTCTCTTTTATTAATGCATTTTGTTTCATTCAAGCGCTCCAAAAAATAAAAATATAATAATATTAATATTAATAATTAATAAAATAAGGACAGGGTTGCTGCATAAGAGAGAGTTGAGGCACGAAATATAAAGTTTCCAGACTTCTTTTTTTAAGGAGTTGTATTCAGGCCCAAACCTGCTCACTGGATCTTAATACCACTAGACCTTTCCCCAATTCTTTGGAAAAGAAAAAGTAGAAAGATATAATCCCTTTGCCTGTAGAAAACGCCAGCAGGAGGGAAGACTAGCGCCAAATCAAATTATTCCCATAAGACGGTATGACCTTATAGCTACACTTTATTCAAGGCTTCTTACCTCCACAATTTAAAGTGTTGCTCCCTTTTTTCTCCCTGACAACTTCTTGCTATGCATGAATCACAGGTTAAATGCATTCCTTTCAATGGCTGCACACCCGGGCGACAGAAATATAATTATGTTTTACAAGTCGACTCTTATCCGCAGCCCCCTTCATTCCCCCATCGACGCTGGGCGCGTTTTGAGGGCTTTTCAGAAGTACTTTACACTGTGTCAGGTTGCTATCCCTCCATGTAAACGCATGCAGTATTGTATCACTCAAAAGGTTTCTAACTCTCTGGGTATGAGTCTGGAAGGGGGAGAAAAAAGACATGGTGTCCATAACCTCTACGCTACACACTAGCCTACTTCAAAAGGAAAACACGCCCGGTATCAACAAAATGCTGCATAAAGAAATCTAAGTGGTCGATTTCCACGCCTTGCCACACAGCCACTTCTGGGTTTAAATCCAGGATAATGCTGTGATGAAAATACTGAAAATTGAAAGAAGTTTGCATACAAGCGAGCCCTGTTTATTGTATAATGTCAACACAGCAAAGGGTTGAGATCAAAGGCGTTGGAAGCACGGTGCGGTGGGCGCTGCAGCACCCCCTGGTGGCAAGAGATGTAAAAAAAAAAAAAAAAAAAAAAATTTTTTTTTTTTTACAGTGCACCTGAACGCAACATGCAAAATACCCGCTGAATAAGTGTCCAAATGTTCATGTAATTCTGGCCAATACTCCACTTCTGTTATAACATTTCAGTCTGGAAGATATAATCTTTATGACTACCTTAAAAGGCTAAATGAATAGCTTAGCAAATGAATAGCACCGGGGGCCCATGGTACTATTAATCCGGCCCTGGATATATCGGAGGAATAGCAGGTAGGCTATCACTGTCCCTGAGTCCTGAGGGTAAATTGAGTAATGCTGCAGAGAAGAGGAGAAGACACTGAATAATGACATCACAACAGTATAATCCTAATGTTAATTTAAAATTTAATATTCCTCTAAATATGGCTAAAAGTCCAAAAAGGGTGGGAGAGAGAATGAGGATTCCAACACAGCAGTGGGAGCAAGTGGTGACATGGAGGTGAGTGAGAAAAGGTGACTGAATAATGACACAACAGTCTAATCTTAATATTAATATTCCTCTAATCTGGCGACAAAGTCGCCCAATTTTTTGGCGCCCTATGGGCGCCGTCAGCCGTCCCCCCCAATGTTGAATCGGTGGCAGCACCCCCTACCTAAAAGTACTTCCAACGCCCCTGGTTGAGATAGAGTTTTGGGGGCGTTTGGCCTTTTGGTGACTTTGTAATATTTGATGAGAACACAAGAATAATCTGTGTTTCTGCTAGATACTGTAGCTCTGTCTGGTGTGCATGCTAGTAACATTATCCACCATGAAGATAGGCATTTTATTAGCCCAATTGAAAATTGGTGTTGGCTTTTAATATCTGGCATTCATAAAGTTCTAAAAAAGATAATCTCAATCTTCATCAAGCCCATTGACAGTACAAGGATTTTAGCCAATTAGCTAGCTGACTCTCGCGGGAAGAGAGATGTTCTCCATTTTCCTTTTCTGCCAATCCCCTACAAGCCCGACAGGTTTAGATGCCATTAAAATTAACAATCCAGTATTTGCTACAAGTTCTCATTTTCTCACTTTTAGCAGAATGCTAATTGCCTACAATTACTTAACATACTGTAGCCTACAGTATGTTAGCGTTAGCATCAGCTAGCTACCAGAGCAGACATGATTGTGGTGCCAATCGTTTATTGTAGATTGACCAAAATCCCAAAACATCAGTGTCATCCGTTTTGTGTTTTAAAGATCAAAGGCCATGGGGGTTTAGATTGCATATAATTGAAAATGACAGCATCAATGCTACGAAGCTAAACACCATCCACTGCAACAGAAACAGCTAAGTGATTTCCAGACCTATACCTAGCAATTTCAGAATGTTTTGGTCAAATTCTCTCACTGCACTGGCCAGTGGCGTGCACAGACATTTTGGGGGGCAGGTGCTCAAGTGGGAAAAAGGGGCACCCCTATCATAATTATTTATTTTAAAATAAATAAAGTGACATACAGTCAGGCCCAGATTAATACAGTATGGTGCCCCTGGGTGACCACACTTGAAGTGCCCGCCTCCTTCCAATTTACATGTAAAACATTAAAAAAGAACTACGGCAATAAAGACCACAGATTTGCATGAACTTGTTGCTAAAATTCAGGCTCAACACATACAGTACACATACTACAGAGACATGTAAGACACAATGTATCAACTAAAAAAAAATCCTTTTATACAGTGAGATCAAGTTTCGAAAAATAGTCTCACTACAATGAAATGGCTAAGGGGAACATCATCACACATGAATACAATTGGCCTGATTGACTCCACAACAGTCTCAGCTTTCCAGTCATACCCAAATTGTGTAATTCCAAGACTTTTTAGGGACCCCAGTATGCAGACATATTCAAATAGAAGGCGGAAATAACAAATGTATAGGCCACTGCATGCAAAAAACTGCATTTTAATTTTTTAATTTTACCGTAATTTATACAGGGGCAGTCTCACTGAGAGCAATGCTCTCTTTTTCAGGAGCGCCCTGTTCACATTCACACACACATTCATACCTGGAAGCTGATCAGTACAACCACAGTCTGATCTGCTGGCCACTGATCAGCTTCACTGGAGCGGTTGGGGTTAAGGGCCTTGCTCAAGGGCACCTCAGTGGTGGTAATGAGGGAGGGGCAAGCGCTGCCTTTTCACTTTCCCCACCCAGATTTATCCTGCCGGTCCCGGGGATTGAACCGACGACCTTCCGGTCACAAGCTCGCTTCTCTAACCATTGGGCCACCACTGCATGTTTTTGCCAAAAACCGCATGGGATTAGCATAAAGTGGGCATGGATGTAAAGGGGAGACTCATGGGTAGAACCCATTCTCATTCAGATATCTTGAGGTAAGAGATCAAGGGGGCCCTTTGAAAATGGCCATGCCAGTTTTTCCCTCGCCAAAATGTAGCCTAACTTTGGACCGTTATTTAGGCCCCTTCCCGACAAGATACCATGACAAATGATGGATGCATTAAGCATTCTAGTTTCTGAGGATATCAGTATCTTCACTCTAGCTTTAAAAATGAGTCTGCTACAGCCTCTGAAACACAGTCATGTTGGCCGTGGACGTGTGTTGCAAAAAGGGCAGGTACTTGGGCACCACCTGGGGTCTATCTGTGCACATCCCTGGCACACTGGCAGATCATCTGCTGGGTGCAGTAAATGTCACATGATTCATGCCAATATGACTTGTCCTGATATTATGTCCTGAAACAAGTTACACTCTCCTCAAGTCACATTTGTTGAAACCAGTCAAATGATCTGCCAGTGCTGTGAGATGAGTTCACTAAAAAGATCCTGAAATAAGCTTGATAAAACTGGAGATAAGAGAAAATAACATGTTTGTCAGTTGCAATGTAGACCCATTTCTCATGGCACAAGTTATTTTTAAAGTCATTTTTCAGCTTTGTTCGTGATGAAATGACTGTTTACACTATGAAGGCATTTCCCCCCTGCCCAGGACACACACACACACACACACACACACACACACACACACACACACACACACACACACACACACACACACACACACACACACACACACACACACACACACACACACACCCCCACACACACACACACACACACACACACACACACACACAGCGCCCAGGACAATATGTTGCATGTCAAATATATCAATAAATTGCAGTCCTGTTGGCAAATGCTTGAATGCTCCCAAATTGCTCCAGTTGAGCTCCCAGTGGCGTGCAGCAGCAGACTGGTTGAACTGGGCAGGTCCCAGGTGTGAACTGTGGTTGTATAAATGTGAGGCAGAAACGCCTGGATGAATAAAGGTTGAATGAGAAAAATGAGACGGGGACAATTTGAGTCAGAAATCTCCTGTCTGTGTTTGACACATGGATAAATGACTTGTTGACCTGACTGACATGTAGTTTCTATTGTAGTTAGTTATATCTGTGCATCTCTTGTGTTACCTGTTATTTATTATATGTCTTTATTGGCCCAGTAGACTATTTCACTTAATTTCTCATTGTTCTTGCTTTTATCCATACTCTTTCTCCAACTCTATCCTACTATACGAGGGATCAGCCAAGCAGCATTTTTGGTAAACAAACCGCGTTTCCGGGTGGAAACTGCAATGGGACCCTATGGAGCTCGCTTTGAGTGCTCACTCTAGCCCCAGCTGTGCAGTGTACATTTTAAAAACTGCGACAGTTCACACAACTTTAACACGACCTGCATATATACATCAAACTCTGGAGCTACTTCTGCTCTCACTCAGAATGTCAAAATATAAGCGATGTCATGTATAGTTTTTCAGATAGGAACGTTTGTTTGGTACAACTCATACTAGTTAACTGCGGCGGTTCCGGTTGTTTTGCAGTGATTTGTTGTTGTTGTGACGTCACGCTGATTCCTCATATAGTCCTGACTATAATAGTCAGGACTGTCATTCATGCTTGGTGAAACAAAACATTACTATAATATACATTTAACCACAAACATAAATAAAAGTAATGTGAGTGGAAATTGGCATAGTTATTTTTCCATTACAGTAATCAGGCCGATTCTCACTTATAACAACAACAAAAAGCTGCTGGAAAACAGCTGCCTTCAGGTACAATTATGACCACATGAGGGTTGATGTATTTTCCTCTCAGTAGGTGGTGCCACGCCTCAGAGAACAGGTGTGCTCAGGTGGAGAAAAACCCAGCTGAGCTGCATTAACCTGGCTTTGTCTAATCAGCTCCTATTGTTTCCTACTGTTGTATTCC
This sequence comes from Poromitra crassiceps, assembly GCF_964638095.1. Classification (NCBI taxonomy): domain Eukaryota; kingdom Metazoa; phylum Chordata; class Actinopteri; order Beryciformes; family Melamphaidae; genus Poromitra; species Poromitra crassiceps. The sequence goes on from NC_139625.1 coordinate 77,605,099, forward strand.
TCATTAGCTGCCATTGTTAACATGTTTAATTATGCTAGCTAAACGGTCGCTGCGGCAAAAAAAGGAGAAAAATATATTTACTCAGTTAGAAAGAAAGAAAGAAAGAAAGAAAGAACTGAAACAAAACCAACACGACACTCTGTGAGGGAAAAGACCTGCCGGGCCGCAGCTAGTTAGCGCTGCTCTCCAGTGAGCTGCTCCCCTGTCTCCTGGGTCCTAAATATGACAGCAAGGGAGCAAATAAAACATGGCATCAGGAGGATCAAAGCCTCAACAAATGATCCCCCGAGCCCACAAACGTTACATTCAAATGGCTCACAAACAAGGTGAGGTGAGGTGAGGGCTGCAGGAAGGTGGAGTGGATCAAACAAACGCTGGATCAAACACGCGGTGCGCCGCTGGCCCAGAGGTACTGTATTATTATTTGTCTATGTTATGTTGTTAACAAGATTGGCGTTTTAGTTATACAAACATTTTTACAGAGGCAGGGCTGTTTGGGAGGCAGAAATAATCTCACTGACTTGAGTTAAACCTCAAAACGTTGAGTCAAACAACCACAATTTAAGCTAAGTAACGTTATAGCCTGAAGCCCAGTTAAAAAGACAAGAGGGATTGGAGGAGGATCATGAGGCCTATACGAGCGATCAGCCGATCAGCTTGTTAGTTAACAAACGGCTTACTGGGGGTAACTGTATAATGGGACCCTATGGAGCTAACCTTGAGTGTCTCACTCTAGCCGGCTGTGCTGTTTACTAAATTCACTTCATTTAAAAAACTCTGACAGCTCATACAACTTTAACAGGACATACATATTATACATCAGACTCTTGAGCTACTTCTGCTCTCACTCAGAATGTCAAAAGCGATGTGATGTATAGTTTTGGAGATATTAATGTTTGTTTGGTACAACTCAAATGCTGGTTCCGCATTTCCGGGGAAATCGGGGGGGGGGGGGGGTTGTGATGTCACGCTGATTCATTCTATAGCGCTCTGCTGCTAACTGAAAACATACAATCTATCCATACTAAGTTTACTAGGTTAGCTATTAGTCTGACCTTCAAGTTCAAATGAGCCATACTAGCTTATAGCTAGCTGGGTAAGCTAGTTAGCTAGCTGCTGACCTTCGACATCATGGCATGGTCATGAAGCAATGAAATAAAGGGGGTTCCTCTGCCTTTCCGAAGCCCTGCCACTCCGAACGTTAACTTCCATTATTCGGACTGGCGGTCGTTCACCTTAGAAGCCGCAATGCCGACCTTAGGTTTAGGCGTGGGGGTGGGAGAGGTTAGGTTTTGGGTTAGGGTCTGGGGGAGGTTAGGTTTAGGCATGGGGGCTGGGAGAGGTTAGTGAAAAACGGGGAATATAGACCCCCTTTCTGAGTGCCGATATTTCGGAGTGGCAGAACGTCGGAGTGGCAGCACGTCGGAGTGGCAGCATGTAACCGAAATAAATAATAAATATAAAATAAAATATAGTTTATATTGATCTATTTTTTCTGCAGAGTTAGATTCTTTGCTATTCAAGTGTGTCAGTTAGCTAACTTGCGCTCTGAAAAACTGTGGTAGGCTACTGTGGTTATTTGGCTCCGCCCCCTGAGGTTTAACACAAACAACAAGAGGGGAGAAATAGCGTTATTTGTGTAGTTAATGGGTGTTAGATTTTAATTTATGGTTAGGTAGGTTTCTTAGTAGTATTAGCTTCCTCCTCGTTCACACCAAATGCGAAGCTAATCTTCTCTTCGTGTTTCTAGCACAAATTGCAAAAAATTTCAGCTCAAGTTGAAATTTTTCAACTGACTTGAATATGCTCCTCTTTCTTAACGCCTTTCTTAACGCCTGCCATTTTAGTGCGCTCGGCGGCTAGCATTTCTTTCTGTCTTTTTGGGGGGTTCCGGGTGAGAATTATTAATTGTATCAGGCTGGCTAGGTTGATGTCACCTTGCTGTTTCCCATGTAGCCTATAAGCCTTGTTATGTTACCTAGCTACGTTAGCAGTTAAAACAATCAGGACTCTGTGTGTTGTGTATCTGTGCCTGTTGCAAGGACTCTGGGCATGAAGCACTCTGCCGTGAAGAGAGAAAAAACACGCTATTTGTGGACAACACAACCAGTGAGAGTTGCAACTGGAGGCAGAATTTATTAATAATATTAATAATCTCAATAGATCTTGGATTTTTCAGTTAGCGGGGCGCTATGGCTTCATAATAGCTTCCTTCTCTCTTACCTTCTCTTTTTGACTGGACTTGAGTCTAATATTACAGTACTACACAAAACAGCCAGAGAAGCTGTGGCTCTTTGGCTCCTCCCACGGAGGCTTAATTTAACCAATCAAATTATTTCTGGCTCCAGAGCAGCTCTGTGGGTTCCTTGTTCCAGGCACGGGGGGTGGGGTGTATTTGTTTGTTGGGGGAGTAGGTGTGAATTATGCAAATGATTTGACACAAACTTGGATGGCGAAGGCCTCCCTGCCTCCTCCCCACCTTGAGGCGGCAGCTTATCTTATTTGCCGCCTTTTTTAAACAGAAGTGTGAGGATTAGCATAAGCACCTCCGCCATTGTGCTCCTATTCTAAATAATGTGATCTGCCCGCACTTCTCCGGCAGACAATCACCGTTTTATCAGGTAAGTGAAAAGCCCAACCCCCCTGCAGCTCCCCCTGCATTGAGCGCTTTATATTTAGCAGCCGGCCTACACCACTTCATTTCCCCATTCCCAGAGGAGAGAGGATGGCACAGGGGCCCTGGGGTGCATGCAGGCTGTTTTCCAGATAAATACCTCTGGTTGAAAAGGTACGAGAGAGGATGAAAGGCGGCTCCACATTAGCCGGTTGCTTTTGGTTCAAAAAAATGTTATGAGACAAAAAGATACAAGATACAATAACAACAACAAACACAGACACACACAATAACAACAACAACAACAACAGAGGACTGCACACTAACGATAGAAACCAGAGTAATAATGAGATATTCATTCTCAATCAAAAAGCAGCAACAAACAGTAGACCAAAAAGAAAGTGCTTCTCAACGTGGGGTTTGGGGACCACCAGCAGCAGTGAGTCCTCACTCTCCGAGACCAAAAGAGATGCTCCAACGATAGATACTAGAGCTCATGGGTTTTCGCCTCCTTGCTAGAGCGTCCAACTCCCATGCCGAAGGTTCCTGGTTGGATCTCCAGCTGCGGGGGACTACACAACGCGGGCTACATTGAGTGTTTTTTGGTACCCGACACCACACTCACAGCTTTGAGTGGGCCACAAGACACAAAATACAACTCTGAACTGGATATGGACCGTTAACACTATCTAACGGCTGAGAACGGAAGAGAGAAAAGTGTATCACGCCTATTTCGCACTAGAACAAAAACTAAAAACAACTCAAGAAGAGGTTCGTTCTTTTGATTTGAGAGAAACGTTTTTCTTTTTAAGGTTTTTTAATTATTTTAAAATATTATAGAGAAACTATGGAGGCTCAGCAGTGGAGAGGAGTTTGTTCCCACACTCCAAACTAAGAGTGGATGCTCACTGGAAAGGCTTTGACAAGATCTGGCCCCAATTAAGCCTCTCAGTGCACACATTTAGCAGATGGGGGGCAAAACTTTCACATCATACTTTTGGCTCCAATTTTTCTCTCTCTCTCTCTCTCTCACAGTCAAGGAAAATTGTGAGGAGCTGGCAAACTGTGTGCGCCTAATTAGCTGAGGAATTCTCCCCAAAATATGTGTGCATCCGTCCCTCAGACCCAAAACAAAGGAGAGTATCCACATAATGATATTCAATCTTCATATTGTTTATTTCACATCAAGCCCTGCATTAAGGACGTGAGCAGACTAAACTCACCAAAACAAAATCTGTTTATCCCAAGTTTTATTTATTAAACAAATGTTTAAATAAACAACACAAATAGTTTAAAACCCCACTCTATGCACTTTCAGTCATTCTTGCCGTTTTGTCCGTTCAGATTGTTTTCTGTTTTCTTATCTTTTAGCCTTGTTGAAGTAAAGTGCTTTTGTGTTTAAGGTGCTATAGAAATAAAGCTGACTCGACTCAAATACGATTTTTTTTTTACCGACCATTTTTCAGCTCACACGTGATTTAAAAACGATGATATATTAATATTATGATAGTATTGGTTCTGTTTTCCAGAGATAGAGCACGAAGGCTTTTGTCTTAAAAAAAATAACAATACAACTTCCTGGATTTCTTGGATATTTTTAGTCCCAGTGGAGGGAGAAATCCCCTCTTAAACACATCCTGTCGCTCACAGATATGCTCTCCCTTCCCCTTTTTTCTTGACATTATTGTCATTTGAGAACTTGAACTTGACAATAAAACACAAAGAGAAATGGGACCCTGTGATAGGCTACTCCGAGAAGGATGCAGATCCGCTCTCAGTCGGCTGATGGGAGGTCATACTGGGAGCAGCTGGGCATGGGAGAAACACTCCAGTCTGCAACCATTATATCATTTCCTGTTCTGTTTCCTGTCCTCAGCTGCCAGAAAGGAGGCGGGGGGGGGGGGGGGGGGCAGTCGCTTAATGGGCAATTTCCACAGGGCAAAGAGGGCAAACCAAGAGGGAACGCTAAAAAAGTTCTTTATAAAAAAAAAGTGGGAATATAGGGAGTGAACGAGCGTCTGCCTGTCCTCTTTCCCATGGCAAAAACATATTTCCTGCCGAGATACTCCTGTTCTTGTTTAATTGTTGTTATTGAGCTTGTTTCTGCAATAACTGCACTTATGGCTGTGTTTACTCTACTCATGTTAACATTAGTGCTCGTTGCTTTGCGAGACGCCATACTGTTTTGCCAGTGGTGTCCGTGATTGGCCCTTGTCAGCTACGAGGCAGGTCCCTGATTGGCCCGTGCACTTTGTCATTTCTGGAAATGGCTGTGGGCGGGGCTCTAGGCCAGACTGATCCACAGAACGAAACAGAATGTGAGGTCATGTGATCAGGATGGTTTACCAGGCTAACATTTGAGACTGGCGCCCATGCTGCTCTGCAGGCTGCAGTGTCTTATCAGTGGGATAGGAGCATGTCCTGCTGGCTCCATGCTCCACTTACACACTCACCATGATAACTGCATTCATGTCACTCACTCTCTCTGACACACACATGCACACACACACACACACACACTCACTCACACACACACGCACACGCACATGCACATGCACACACACACACACACACACATTATAGACAGTATAGTATAAACAATTGGCTATTTGCACACTATATATGCCTCCTCTACATGTATGTACATGCGCACACACACACACGCACAAGCACACATACAGCTGCACAAATTATACACACTTTATCTCTCTGTCAGTCTCTTTCTCACTCACTCTCACACACACACACACACACACACACACACACACACACACACACACACACACACACAGTGACATCCACACCCACACACCTACTTGTGTTTGTGTGTAGATACACCTATATATTTACACATAGGCAGCTACACAATGCACACACACACACACACACACACACACACACACACACACACGAGGCATATTAAAGAAAATAGCATATTTACGTGTGCGGTGTTGGCGTGTGTGTGTGAGCCCGGGGCGTTATAATCTCTGACACATTTACATAACACATATTACCCCCGCCATGTTGACGCTGGCCAAGTCAGTACTGAAGCTCCTCCCGGCCGGGGCCCCTGCTCACATTTAGGGCCTGACTGATTTAAGATGGACTGATTGTTGGGGATTTAATTACAGGGACACAATGGCCACAGCGTTGTGTTCCTCTTCCCTTCCTTCCCCTCTGCTCTGCTCTGCGGCGCGCTCGCTCGCTCGCTAGCTGCCACTCGGCTGGCTGCACACTCGCCCAGGAATGTCTCACACTCCAAATGAGCTGTGCTTGCAGAAGAATTTAATTTGATCTGCCGCTGTAATTGTGCTCTCAAAAAAAATGGAGGAAGAGGAGTGCAAGGACAGTAAAAAGGAAGGATAAGACAACACTCATGTTACAGCATTCGAATTTTGCATTAGGGCCAGTCCTAAAGTGAATGGGGCGGGCAGGGTAAGTCCCACTATAAACCATCATATCTGTGTCATTTCGCTTTTGATTGATTTTTTCCCACCAGATTAAAGAAAACACATTATGTGATGTTGAGTGATGCCCCGTTCGGTCATGTATCATGACATTAGCTAATTTAGCTCTATTTTGAAACAAACAGGGGCTTGAGTTGGGCTACATGCAGCTGCTGGACAGAGATATGATCTGTTTGGAGACCAATAATAAGGAAAACAAACATGCACACATAAAAACAACATCAGTGAACATCACATGAGGTATTTTCTTTAATCTGGTGGAAGCATTTTTCAATCAAAGGTGAAACGACACAGATAATGATGGTTTATAGTGAGATTGACCCTGTCTGCCACATTCACTTCAATAGAACTGGCCCCAATGCAAAATGTGAACGATGTATGACGTGAGTGATGTCTGATCCTTCTCTTTTAGGGTTCTTGGAGGAGTGGAGGAAGAGAGGTGGTGGGGGTTGGATGGGGGAGGGGGGGGGGTCGTGGCGCGTGCAACTTAAAAAAAAATGCAATATGCACCAAAAGTAAATGAACTCAAGAGGAGAGGTCCTTGTGATGTGTTGACACTTGCACTGTGCCGCACTCTTACAGGGAAGAGGAGCGGAGGGGGAGAAGGAGAAAAAAGAGAAAGGAGAAACGGGCCGTGATAAAACACCACAGAAGAAAAGCCGCTATGAATTTTATTAATGACTTGCAAGACAGTCTGCAAAACATCAAAGGTCCGCGGGAAAGATTAATGACCCTGCCTGAGACTGTTTAATTACCTCCAGCTAATTAGATTCTTGACCAAATTTTTTAATATCTGCGTTCGCCGCCCCGACGCCTAATTGAGATTCCACCATATTTATCAATCTTTCAAAAAATAAAATTATAAAACCTTTAATGGTGCTTTTTGTTCTTCTTTTTTTTTACCCTTATCTTTACACTTTGTCACCATTTAGGAGTGATTATGAATATCAAGGAGGAGAGTTAAGGATTTCACAAAAAATAAATATATATGTGTATATACTGTATATGTATGTATATGTATATATATATATACCATATATATATATGACAACAAATCTTATTTTCAGTGGTTGTCAAACTTTTTCACATCAAGGACCCCTAAACTGAAACAAATTAGACCACGGACCCCCATTTGATACTGTCTCGTCCCAGGGTCCCCATCTGATAAGATTTTTGATTTGAGATGTTTTATTACATAATAAGTGTATGAAACCCATGACTAATTATAGTCCATTGTGTTACTTATGGATGGAATTATAGTGAAAATAAATTATCCCCCTTTTTGCTGTGGACCCCATGGAACCTCCTCAAGGATCCCACTTTGAGAACCACTGGTATTTACTCACTAACATGGTTTGGTGGGGGGGGGGGGTAGGTTATCAATGTGATCTTGGTTTCTAATGAAGTGCTAATAAACAGTCTTAGCGGGCGCCGTCGACTCTCCTTGTCGAGCCGTAAGTCTCTTATCTGGACCTGAGCGAGAGGAGACGCACACACATACACACACACACACACACACGCATACACATACACACACACACACACCACCATGGTGCTCCATCTCCATCTCCTTTCTCCTTCCATTTCCCCTCCGCTGGATAATCCGGCCCGCTGTTTACCACACACACACACACACACACACACACACACACACACACACACACACACACACACACACAGGCTTTGAACTTCCACTACATATCTGTTCTGTGACCCTTCTGTTTGTTGTTGCTGCAATAATTGCGCTCGGATTACTGCCGGGACGTGAGCGGAGACTCGTCCTCTCTGTGTCTCGCACTCATTTTCGCCATTTAGGTTTCCTCTGTGTGTGTCTGTGTGTGTGTGTGGGGAAGGGGGGTTAGGGTTTACGTCCTTTAAATACTGTATGTGAGGAGTCACATTCCTAAATATATCCGGTATCGAAAAAATATCATAACCTCAAAGTTCACCCGGTAAATATTTCTAGAGCAGTAATCTCAACCATTTTCGTAATCACAGACCCCATGATTCAGTCCAGTCCAGATTGGAGCCACATTAGAACCAGGTTTTGTGAACCAGGTTTTGTCTCGGAACCAAATCTGAAAATATTGTTATTCTCAGATATGATTTTAGTCCAGAATTCCATGTATTGTAGGGTAGTAGGGATAACAGAGAAACTATCATCAGATCAGTCATTCGACTACTGTGTTAACATTCTTGTAATGACAAAGCGAAAAATTAGCTGCTTAGAGTTTAAAGGTAAATAAATTTAATAAGAAGTAATTTGTACCTGCGTACTTCACAGTTAACAAACAGTGTACATCTTCATATAGGTGATACGGGCAAGACACAAAACGCAACGCGTTTCAACCGTTGGTTTTCATCAGGCGGTTGAAACGCGTTGCGTTTTGTGTCTTGCCCGTATCACCTATATGAAGATGTACACTGTTTGTTAACTGTGAAGTACGCAGGTACAAATTACTTCTTATTAAATTTATTTACCTTTAAACTCTAAGCAGCTCATTTTTCGCTTTGTCATTATAGTTGCCTGCTGAGTTGCTTTGGTCCACACCTTTTTGTGCGTTCAACATTCTTGTAATGAAATAAAGGTGATGTTTGCTGGAGACCCTGTGGAACCCCCTCCAGGACCCCTGGTGGTCCTCGGACTCCACGTTGAGAACCTCTGTTTTACAGCTGTCGTTTTATCATCAATGTGCCGTGTGCTTGTTAGAGAAGGTATCACTTTTTAAGAAAACATACTGTATGGTAACACTTCACATGAAGCAAAAAGGGTATAATTCAGGGTTATTTAATGCTTAATAAGCTTTAACTAACCCTTAATTAATGGATCCTTATTGTGAAGCGTTACCAAAAATATAACTTGAGGTTCAACATTTAATGTCTTTTAATCTGTCTTGTGTCACGAAGAACTGATGTAATTTTGTCCTAACAAGAAGTTCAATTGACACTTGTGTCATTACCTTGAATTTGTTATCTCATTAAGAACAGGATGTTTGTACAAGTCTGTGGCTGTTTCTTTGTCTCTTTCTTTTCAGTGATTTTTCTTTTCAATTGAGCAAATTATTATGCTTTAAGAGAATTTTGTACTAGTGAGTTTCTGATTTTGTTTGTTTTTTAACCAAACCTGATCCAAACACATGGAGCAGAGTCTCCTCTCCTCACAGGAGGGCCTGGCACAGCACCATCTGCTGCCCCAACACCTGCATTACAATATCAACCCACTAACAACAACAACAACAACATGCACAAGCCTGTGAAGCCATTCCCACTGTGTCCAGAGTAGGGCTGGTTATCGTTTAAAAAAGTATGATACCTGTACCAATACCAGTAGCCTACCCTTAAAGTGATAGTAATACCAATAGGGCACTTAATTCAAAACATTTTTGTGTAGTATACCGGTAGCCATACTTTTGAATGTTTTGGTGGCATCTCGGCATGCTGCAACTGCCAACTCGGTCACAATACACCTTGCTCGACTTCACCACCACAGACTGTATGTGCTGTAGCTGCTGTGGTAGACTTCACCACCACAGACTGTATGTGTTGTAGCTGCTGTGCTCGACTTCACCACCACAGACTGTATGTGTTGTAGCTGCTGTGCTCGACTTCACCACCACAGACTGTATGTGTTGTAGCTGCTGTGCTCGACTTCACCACCACAGACTGTATGTGTTGTAGCTGCTGTGCTCGACTTCACCACCACAGTCTGTATGTGTTGTAGCTGCTGTGGTAGACTTCACCACCACAGACTGTATGTGTTGTAGCTGCTGTGGTAGACTTCACCACCACAGACTGTATGTGTTGTAGCTGCTGTGGTAGACTTCACCACCACAGACTGTATGTGTTGTAGCTGCTGTGGTAGACTTCACCACCACAGACTGTATGGGTTGTAGCTGCTGTGGTAGACTTCACCACCACAGACTGTATGTGTTGTAGCTGCTGTGGTAGACTTCACCACCACATACTGTATGTGTTGTAGCTGCTGTGGTAGACTTCACCACCACAGACTGTATGGGTTGTAGCTGCTGTGGTAGACTTCACCACCACAGACTGTATGTGTTGTAGCTGCTGTGGTAGACGTCACCACCACAGACTGTATGGGTTGTAGCTGCTGTGGTAGACTTCACCACCACAGACTGTATGTGCTGTAGCTGCTGTGGTAGACTTCACCACCACAGACTGTATGTGCTGTAGCTGCTGCAGTAGACTTCACCACCACAGACTGTATGGGGTGTAGCTGCTGCAGTAGACTTCACCACCACAGACTGTATGTGCTGTAGCTGCTGTGGTAGACTTCACCACCACAGACTGTATGTGATGTAGCTGCTGTGGTAGACTTCACCACCACAGATTGTATGTGTTGTAGCTGCTGCAGTAGACTTCACCACCACAGACTGTATGGGGTGTAGCTGCTGCAGTAGACTTCACCACCACAGACTGTATGGGGTGTAGCTGCTGCAGTAGACTTCACCACCACAGACTGTATGTGCTGTAGCTGCTGTGGTAGACTTCACCACCACAGACTGTATGTGATGTAGCTGCTGTGGTAGACTTCACCACCACAGATTGTATGTGTTGTAGGGCATTCACAGACTAGTCGACTAGTCGACTAGTCGACTAGTAAAACCACTAGTCGACACTGTGCTTAGTAGTCGACTAGTCGTTTTAGCAAAAAAAAAAAAAAAAAAAATTTTTTTTTTTTTTTATATCTTTAAGAAAGAACATACATGGACTATCATATCCCATATCCCCCACAAAAGAACATCAAAACACAACAAAACAAGAAAACTGCATAAAATACACAATAATCCAAGAACAAACAAGACTATTGGACAAACAACCAAACAAAAACAATGCATTCAAAGAAAATACATAGATCTTGCCCTGTTGGCAGCTAGGAAATGCATAGCTTTAAATTGGAAAGCATCCAATCCCCCAGCTGTAGTTCACTGGTGGAATGAACTCTCAAGCTACCATACGTTGGATAACATTTACTACAAGAAATTTACTACAAGAATCAGATTCTTAGACATCCCCAAAATATGGCAACCACATACAGAGTTTGACTTTAAGAACTTTTTACCCCAGTGTCATTAGGCTTATCAGGATAGGAGCTGAATGCATTGTTTTTGTTTGGTTGTTTGTCCAATAGTCTTGTTTGTTCTTGGATTATTGTGTATCTTATGCAGTTTTCTTGTTTTGTTTTGTTGTGTTTTGATGTTCTTTGTGGGGGATATGGGATATGATAGTCCATGTATGTCGTGTAAATACCTCATGTTCTTTCTTAAAGGATGGGTTTTCCGTGGGGAATATGAATATATATTAAATCTCACGCCCCTAAGGTTTTCGAATCCGTTGAAATTCTTGAAATTGGAGCTTCACTCCCAGAGATATCAAGCATCTCTCACATATTTTTTGGGCCAGCCGACGCGTTTCGCGTCATCTGGTCTAAGTCCGCCTTGCGGAAGTCGTGCACCTATGAACTACAACTGTTGTTGGCCATGGTCCCGCCTCTAGAGGTCCTCCACGCCCCTTCAGAGGCCTTGACAAAAACCAAAAGGCAGCCATCTTTCCAACCGCCTAGCCTGCTGTAGCTAATATTAGCTTCCCATAGTTCCTTGCAAAGAGACCATTATCTCGGGAACGGAAGCACTAATCGACACGGGACTGGCGGCATTGGAAAGCTCGTCAAATTTTACATCTAGTAGTAGGTGGGTTGAAGTAACGAAATCAACGCTGAGCAATGTACCCGTTTTTACACATTTTGACAGAAAATAGTTACAACATCAGATGCGCGTAACTCCTACGAAAATGCCTTAAATTGCATGAATTTTTTTTTATGAAGACATCTCCCGACATATATACTACCGTTTACATTTGGTGCAATTTGGAGGCAATTTTATTTTCGATTTATTTCTTGTTCTTTGTATATTTTATTGTCGAAGCCTTCTTCTTCTTCTTCTTTGAGTTTAATGGCGGTTGGCAAACATATATGTCCCCCCCACCACCCCCCCCCACACACAGAGTGGATTTCGGTTGATATCTCTGTGAGTAAACCTCCAATTTCAAAAATTTCAACGGATTCGAAAACCTTAGGGGCGTGAGATTTAATATATATTCATATTCCCCACGGAAAACCCATCCTTTAAAGATTTAAAAAAAAAAAAAAAAAAAAAAAAAAAAATTTTTTTTTTTTTTTTTTTTAATAAATTAAAAACGGTTAGTCGACTAGTCGACTACCTTTAGGGACGACTAGTCGACTAGTAAAATTCACTAGTCGTGAATGCCCTAATGTGTTGTAGCTGCTGCAGTAGACTTCACCACCCCAGACTGTATGTGCTGTAGCTGCTGTGGTAGACTTCACCACCACAGACTGTATGTGCTGTAGCTGCTGTGGTAGACTTCACCACCACAGACTGTATGTGTTGTAACTGCTGTGGTAGACTTCACCACCACAGACTGTATGTGTTGTAGCTGCTGCGGTAGACTTCACCACCACAGACTGTATGTGTTGTAACTGCTGTGGTAGACTTCACCACCACAGACTGTATGTGCTGTAGCTGCTGCGGTAGACTTCACCACCACAGACTGTATGTGCTGTAGCTGCTGCGGTAGACTTCACCACCACAGACTGTATGTGCTGTAGCTGCTGCAGTAGACTTCACCACCACAGACTGTATGGGTTGTAGCTGCTGCGGTAGTTGGCCAATCACACGTAGCACCAAATCGAAGAATAAAACTTGGAGTGACTGGCTCCGAGCAAAACCATACAAATAGGTTATTTTAGCGGGGGGTTCCTATCTGGAGGGGAGCACGGAGAGAGCATGCAAACACCACACAGAAGGGCCCTTTTCAAGGGATGGCCTACCTGGACGGTGGGCACTGAGGACATGGGGATGGGGACACGTCCTTGGTGCCCACAGCATCCCAGGTGGGAATCGAACTCAGGGCCATCTTGATGTGAGGCAGGAGTGCTGCCACTGTGCCCCCCCCCCCCCCCCCCCCCCATTTTTATTTCTAGATTTATGTACAAAGAGAATTGATCGTTTGACTGGAGAAGTTTCAATATTACTACTGGTTTATCGCTGATACCGAACCCTAATCGAGAGTTTCTCAACCCTAGTTTTGAGTGGGTTAAGCCTTTAGTTAGTGTGTAGATACATCTAAAAAGGCCTCATTCTATTCTTTCTTCAACCTTCTCTCTCAATTGCTCCTGCCTTTGTTCCTCGCTCTCCGCTCTCTTTCTCCATCCGATGTCTTCCCAATCCGTCCGTCCATCTCTCCCCCTCTCTCTCTCCCCCTCTCTCTCTCCCTCTCTCTCTCTCCCCCTCTCTCTCTCCCTCTCTCTCTCTCCCCCCTCTCTCTCTCCTTCCGTCGATGCCTTTCCATCTGTCTCTCTTTCAACACAGAGATCTAAATAGGAGCAGATCGCCTCCCTTGCCGGCGTTTCATTAGAGGCAATTAGAAAGGCAACGCCGCGGTGTCCCACAAGGCTCGGCGGGGGGAAGCGCGGGGAAGACACGGCCGCGTTAGCTGGGTGAGACGGAGTGCGTCTGACAACGCTTTCATCAGCCGCGCAACAATTCCTCCTGCCATCTCCAGGCCGCGTGTCAGAGGTACCATTCCCACAATTATGACAATTAACGCTGTCAAAATAAAGCCATTAGCTTAGCGAGAGGGCACGCCGATACACTTAATTACAGGGTTCCTCTTTTACAAAATGGATTCCCTTCAGACCGCTTCGGGAAAATAAATAAATAATAAATAATAAGTTGAGTGTATGGCGGGGGCCGGGCAAAAAAAAAAAAAGAGGCAGACATCTGTTGTTGTATTAATGCTAGCCTCGGGTCACCGTATACCTCCGAGCTGCTGCTCTCTGTCACATGAGCACAACACACACACACACACACACACACACACACACTGACTTCACATTGTGTAATTTCTTTAACAGTGCCTCGGTAAATGCAGAAGATGTGGAAAACCGGAGGGGGAGGGAGGGTTGTACTGTAAAATCCTGCAAAACTGTGATTTGAGTTCAGTTGGTATCTTCTAAATTTGTGCCTAATTAGGCCCAAATCTTGTCAGAATCTCTCTCCAGTGAGCACGCAGTAGTCTGGAGGAATGTGGGAATGTTAAATCATGTTTGGATCTCAAACTAGTGTCTCCTCTCTTGCTTCAGTCCAGTTTATTCCTTTTAATTTGACTCTAATCTGACCAAACTGGCTGGTTTGCACCTTGCTGCTTTTTCTGATGCTGTTTCTCGGCTTTTGAGTCAAAGCACGTAAAGCAGTGGTTCTCAACATGGGCTCCGGGGACCACCAGCAGTCTTTGAGGGGGTTCCAGGGGGTCCCCTGCAAACTGATTAATTGTTCAATTGTATTATTACATTAGAGAATGTTCAATACTGTAATGATTGTTTTGCTCATAGTTTGTCTCGTATGTCTCCAACCAGAGAGAATCTTCTGGACAAAATCATATCTAACAATAAAACAATATTCTCAGATTTGGGTCCATGACACAAAATCTCATCAAATGGGGGTCTGTGGTTAATGTGGACTAAATTAAGGGTCCCTGATTAGGGTTGGGTACTGAAATGGGTACTTTAAGGTATCGACTAGGGGTGTCACGATACACTCAGTTCACGATACGATACGTATCACGATACTGGGTTCACGATAACGATACGATACGATACGAATTTAACAATATTTTTTTAAACTTGAATAATGACAATATATGACTGGAAAAGTAGTATTTTATTTGAAATGCACAAATACAAAACATGCTGTTGTGGGAAATTGTTATTACAATAACAACTAGAAAAAACATGAGATTGGAGATAAGGCTTATCTTGAAATAGAATGAGTTACACCGTCACTTAGATTTACTTTGAACTAAAAGGTTTCTCAGCAGTATAAATTCTCATTATGCATCTTCAGTTTTTCTTCAAACTCAAACAACAAGACTTTTCTTAGTCTATTTTTTATGCATCTTCAGTTTTTCCTGTCAAGTAAACAGTTTTGCCAGAAACTCAATTGAATGGTTTCTCTCCTGTATAACTTCTCATGTGTCTCTTCAGAGACTTGTTCAACTGAACTACTTTCCACACATTGAACTTCAACAAACAAAGACGTTTCTTAGTCTATTTAAAAAAAAAAAAAAAATTTTTTTTTTTTTTTTTTTTTTTTTTTTTTGCGATATGAGATTTCATCTCAACGATACATATCGTGACGTTTTACTATCGCGAAATTTCGTGGGACGATATATTGTGACACCCCTAGTATCGACCGAATTACATTGGTACTACAGAGTACCGATTCAAGTCAGATCTATCGCTACCAAATGTCGGTACCTGCTGAGAGCGCATCTGTGTGTAAAATGTTCTAAATAAGTAATACGTTTGGACTTATTTTTGTTTACAACTGAAATTACATGTTTGTAATTACGGAGAGAGTAAAGTACAGAAAAAAGGTACCGTTGGTACCAGCACCAAATTCCAGGTACCGGAACCGGTACCGGTATCGGTTCAAATGTGAACGGGACCCAATATCCCTGATATGGAAAAAGTTGAGAAGAGTCAAAGTGCCTCAGACAGTTTTATTCACACTGAGTGCGTTTACATGCACACCAATAAACTGTTTATTAGCGGATTTCTGAGTTACCTGATTATTCAAATGGTCATGTAAACAGCATAAACCGATAAGCTTTATCCGTTTATGGTCATAAACGGGTTATGAATAAACCGATAAACACACCTAGGTTTCTGGGCAATAATCGTTTTCTCTCTGCATGTATCCAGCATAACCGGGTTTCTTTCGGGTTTATATATCTGCGCATGTACGACTTGCAGGAGAAAGAAGCACAGGAGCGTGTGAGAGGCAGGGAGAGACGCGCTGCACTCACTGGCCCCTCGGCTCTCCTCCCGGTTCTCTCACCGGCATGCCGGTCTCTCCCCCGGCCACAGCGCACCACAGCCGGCTTGGCGAGATGACGGTGAGCACGGAGCCGCTGGCTGAGCGGAGCGGGGAGCTCTGCTCTCTCTTCCCGCACAGAGCCGGTGTCCCTGTAACGGCACCGCTGCTGCACTGCACTATGTTGAAATGTGGATATTCTACAGGAGGGGACGAATATTTGTCTCGGATTGCAAATAGAATGACGTAGCCTACAGACAACAGAGTCGTTCAAAACACAACACACACATAACGTTAAAATCCGTAACAAATTCTGTCCGTTTTCTGACAGGTAGGCTACAGTATTTCAATTCAACACACGTTGTGGGTCATGAACATTTGACGTGCTTAAGTCACCTCACCTGCCTGCCTCTGTGCTGTGTGCTCGGTAAAGTTGGAAATATTATTGTGGCGGAATGAGGCGCACACCGAGGCAGATCCTTTGGCTTATCAAACTCTTTATTTAGCGAACGGACAGACACACATGAAGGCAGGCACGCCAACACCTCGCTAGCTTCTCCTAGCCTAGCCTAGCTCTCCCCAGCACGTCTGCTCTCTTCCAGCTTCACACAGCTCTCCCGACCATTCCCCCCTAGTCTCCACCCACTGGCCCTATGCTCCCTTCACTTGCCACTCCAAAACCCCAAACCCCACATGCACAGAACAACATAACAGACAGATACAGTTAGACCAACACAGTCTCTTAGAAAAACGTATAATACCAACGATGTGGACCAACGTTGCTATTTTACAATTTCGGCTCGAAAAACGTAAAATATTAACGTTACGAGTGGTTAGGGTGAGGATTAGAGTAGGGGGAGGGGTTAGAAACAGAAAATCTCCGTAAAACACGCCCAAACCCCGCCCACCGCTGTAGACGCATACGTTCCCATTTTACAATTTCTTAGCCGACATCGTAAAATAGCAACGTTTGTCCACAAACGTTGCTATTTTACGATTTTTTTGGAGATCGGGTTGAGTTAGACATACACCCTACTAGCTATCCCATAATACTCCACCTTTCCCCACGCTACATTATTGACAGATGCACTTCCAAAGCGACGCCTATTCCAATTTTAGTAAAGTAGACGAGATACACAACCTAATTTTCACCTAAACCATCCTCTGCGCTGGACAAATAAATTAGGAAAATGTGATTTTGCATTTTGCAGCTATATTCTGTTGTTTTATTCCGGAATTAATGGTGCCTTTCTGGAGAGAAATCCGACTAATTGACTGAATCATGTAAACCCGGGTTTCTCCTATTGTCGGATTATTAAAGTGCATGTAAACGCAGAAATCTGATTATTGCCATAAACTGATTATTCACAGTTATCAGTTTATTGTGTGCATGTAAACGCACTCAATGTGTATAGAAGTGGATCTTCTGTTGTATTAGTGCTCGCCTTGGGGGATTGTCTCAGTAGTAGCTGCAGAACACGCACACACTCAAACTCACACACACGCATACACACACATGCTCACACACACACACACGCACGCATGCACACACGCACGCGCACACACATGCTCACGCACGCACACGCACACACACACACACACACACACACACACACACACACACACACACACACACACACACACAGTGAGTTCACAGGCCTAATTTCCTTAAGAGTGCCTGAGCAAATCCAGCAGACAGACAGAGGCAGGACATGTCAGGGTCTTGGATCACGGTTTGTTGAAATAATACTGAAGTGAGAGGGGAGGGGCACTGAACCGTGAAGTAAGTGTGTGTGTGTGTGTGTGTGTGTGTGTGTGTGTGTGTGTGTGTGTGGAGGGGGGGGGGGTTAAGGGTCGTCAGTCTCAGAGACAAACAGACAAATATACCAGGCTTGAGTTGTGTCACCTTTAAAATATGCAGACACTGAGGGGGAGGGGCAGCCGATGTGAAAATATGATTACATGATCTGCAGGGGAAAGCCTCGGTCTGTCACTTTGTATTTACCTTGACCATCCATCCATCCACCACAACATATTTCTGCTTCACAAATGTTGAGATTTTATATATATATATATATATATATATATATATATATATATATATATATATATATATATATACCAGTGGTCTTATTAATGCACACATTATTTTAGTGTTGCTGTGGTACAGTGTGAGAGAAGACATACTGTAAAATGTTATCTACCATCCATTGTACCTGCATGGGATACTTGATCATTCACTTATTTTGGAGGCTTATAGTCTAGTCAAGGTCATTAGCCTCTGGGGCTTATAGCCTACTCAAGGACATAGTCTCTGGGGCTTATAGCCTACTCAAGGACATAGTCTCTGGGGCTTATAGCCTACTCAAGGACATTATAGCCTCTGGGGCTTATAGCCTACTCAAGGTCATTAGCCTCTGGGGCTTATAGCCTACTCAAGGTCATTAGCATCTGGGGCTTATAGCCTACTCAAGGTCATTAGCATCTGGGGCTTATAGTCTACTCAAGCTCAGCCTCTGGGGTTTATAGCCTACTCAAGGCCATTAGCCTCTGGTGCTTATAGCCTACTCAAGGTCATTAGCATCTGGGTCTTATAGCCTACTCAAGGCCATTAGCATCTGGGGCTTATAGTCTACTCAAGCTCAGCCTCTGGGGTTTATAGCCTACTCAAGGCCATTAGCCTCTGGTGCTTATAGCCTACTCAAGGTAATTAGCCTGCAGGGCTTATAGCCTACTCTAGGTCATTAGCCTCTGGGACTTAGGGTTGTCACCATACCAACATTTTGAGTTCGATACCGATACCTGCCTAAGTATCTCGATACCGATACTGAAACGATACCACGGCAAAAACCTAAAACATCAGGGAAAATTGTGGAATATAATAATAATAATAACATGTTACATTTTTCAGTTTGATATCATTGTCATTTTAAGTCTAATTGACTACATCTGGCTGCAGCTGTGGCGTGTGCATGTTTGCCGGGCAGGGAGGCGGCATCTCTCCCCGGACTAGTTCTGAGGATCAGAAACCGGATTATCCTCTATTTTCATGTCCTAAAGTAACTAGTAACTAGCCCCGTTACTATTTCAGTAGCTGTAATTGAGTTACAAAATTTTAAAAAGTAATTAGTTAGATTACTAGTTACTGCAAAAAGTAGTTAAGTTACAGTAACTTGTTACTTAGTAACAGTTACTTAGTAACTAGTTACTCTCAAAACTGTATACAACCCATCTTATTATTATATAGCCATTAACGCATTAAAGTCATCTACCATAGCAGCCTTCAAGTTTGAATGTTCTTAAACCAAGAGAGACATTCTGCAGTGAGGAGATAACTGCTGTCCACTCAATTCTTCAAACTATTGATTTGCATTAGAAACTATCAAACCTCTTCACTTACTTTAAGGAAATTATGATTTTTAGGACCTGTTCATCTCCTCGCTTCTCCCTACAATAGATCCTCATTATCCACACACACACACACACACACACACACACACACACACACACACACACACACACACACACACACACACACATTTTAATTTCTTTATTTGGATTTTCGATTAAAATACATCCAAATAAAAAAACACACACAAACACGATGCAAACGAGGCTCTGCCTTGCGTCCAGTGTGTGGTGGGCTGAGGGGGAGGGCGTGGCGAGATGAGTGGGCAGAAGCTGTTCCGGGTCAGCGAGGAGTTTTCTCTGCTGCTGGTCATTAATGATCTCTCAATCAAAGCCATTAAAACATAGAAACGATTAAAACGTTTAAAACGTACTGTAGGGGAAATAATTAAACTGTAGGGGAAATAATTGAGGAAACTTTAAACGCATCAAATGACCAGCGAGTCGAGTCAGGTCGGGGTGCCGGCTGTAATCGCCAACACGCTGGTGAACTTTCACACTCATCAATCTTCAACAAAACAACTTTTTAATTTACAACAGCAATTTACAACTTCTAATGCATGTCGTAATATTAATGTTCACAACTACAATTGACCTGAGTAAACTAGAATCCACTAGACAAATCCACCCTACAATGTGAATGACACAAACTATGAGACTATGAACTAAGTATTACCAATGTGCACTCTCCCTCTTGGACTTGCATTAGTGGGCTGGCAAGGGAAGAAACATCCTAGAACATTGAGACAGGGCTTCCTGACCTGGAGGGAGGGTCTTCATACACTTTCTGTAATAAAACATCTAAGGCAAACATCTTATCAAATGGGGGTCCGTAGTCTGATTTGTGTGTTTAGGGCGTCTTGACGTGAAAAAGTTTGAGAACCACTGGAATAGACAACATAGACTCATCTATTCTGATCTGTGTGACAAACTAGTCGGTGCGGTCTCAGAAGTTTCCGTCTCGGAGACAAACTGTCCCGGGTGTCTCAGACAGCAGCGTCTGTCCAGACAGCTGTAATGTGGGAAATACATGTCATGTTTCTCTGTTATTTTTTCCTCTCATTTTACCCAGAGTGCCACTGACATGACAGCCAGAGAGATGCCTGGGGGGCACATGATGTCATTTATTGATAAGACGACAAGAGAGGGTCCATGTCACCGTTTCTCCCCCCGTTTACGGTCACTGCTCACAGCTTATCAAGCGGATGGAGATGTAAAAAATAAAATAAAAAGTGCAGATTCGATTTTATTTGATTGGAAATGGAGTGTTTTCGGTGTGGTGACTCACTTCCTTTTTTGATTCGTGGCTCACAAACGATAGACGCATTTTGCATCCCGCGGAACGCAATAAGCGACCGTCGTGATGGAGAACGTTTTCATTTGTGAACTGGGAGCTTTAGCAACAGGCTCTCGTGCTTATCTGATGCCATCCTTCGGCCTCCTCAAAGTGCACTGATTTACAGATGGGCTGGTCCCATCCAGATGTGGATTCACTCAGTATTTGTATTGTTTTATTGTCATATCCAGGCAGCCGTTTCCTACTGAGCGCCATTGATATGATTGATATGATATAGTTTGTTTGAAGCTACTTGGTCTGATAAGAAAAGTTGGACCAAGACTTCAAAGTTGTTTTCCTTGATTATTAGTTTGAAGCATTTATCATCTACACTGAAACATACACTTTGAAACCAAAACCCCTTCATTTTATCCCTGAAATGTCCTTAATTTCTCATTACATAAACATTCATTATCCATTAAAAATTGCATCTTTAAAAAGTAAGGTTAGTATCATGGGTTTATAATGGATTTATTTTGATTCACAGACACACTCAAATTTAAGGGATTTTAATTATTTGTGTGCCGGTTTACAGGCTATTAATGAGTTCCTGTCTCTATTGTTTAATTTTACATTCAATTTGAAATTAATTCATGAGTCAAATATTAAGGGGGTGGGGACTAAATCAACTTGTTTGAATAATTTCATAATCTGCCGTATTCTGACTGGTTTCAAAAGACTGACACACATTTCTAAAAAAATAAATAATAATCAAATAGAAGAGTGATGCTGCATTTAAAACAAGTGGGAAAACGTCTCTCTTCCCAGTGGCAGATTCACTTGTTTTTATACATGTAATAAAGATTATTATTATTATTTTTTTTTTTGCAGATTTTAGGACTCAATAATAGACTCAACAACTTGTTGAGATTGAGATTTTATTTTGCAGTGCATCAGTTGTCATCCCCCCACTTGCATAGGTTTTATCACCGTGAAAACAAACTAAAATTAGACTGAGTATTATTTCTGTTGCAGTTTGTAACATGCTGTTGACGAGCCCTCTGATTGGCCGCCTGTTATTGTTGGCCTTGTTTTGCGGCTGATACGAGCGTTCTCATGACGGAAAGTCCCCGTCCTCCAGCAAAGATGCCAAGGTCATTTCTCACTTAAGTCTTTGTTATTCAAACAGCCCATCCACAATCCGTCCAGGACACTGCAAATCTGTACAGTTCTTTTCTATTCTATTCTATTCTATTCTATTCTATTCTATTCTATTGCCTAGGCTCACGCACTGTGCGGGCTCGCCCGTCCTGCAGCTCGCATATGCAGCCCCCTTTTCCCTCCCCTCCCTTGTTGAGACAGGACAAGTATGGTTGTTCCACTTTGTATTGTTTGTGGTGTACTATACTGTAATTCTGCTAACCATTTTTTAATATGTATTTTGTTAGTATATATAATGTATTTCCTCCGGAAATCCCCCTTTTTTTTTTTTTACATTTTCTACTATTGACTGATATGTTTTGGATGTGGTTGACTCCATTTTGTATTCTTGTGAGTATCTCATTGGGTAATTGACACCCGCCTATCAGCCAATCAGCAATTAATGACTTAAATGCAGATACCATAGCAAACCTGAAAACCTTGTTGCTTGTTTTTTTTATGTAACAAAATAAAGTGTCCATCTTTCCTATCCTGGTGTGTGCTGGAGAACTTATTTTTATTCTTCTCTTCCTTTATCGACTCAAGTCTCAAATAATTCACATTTTCCCTTCTAAGTAAATGAATGGTAAATGGACTGCATTTATATAGCGCTTTTCTACCGACCAGTCAAAGCGCTTTACAACACATGGTTACATTCACCCATTCACACACCAATGGCGGCCACCTACCAGGCAGAGTGCTGGCACCACCATCGGGATTTATGACTGGTTTGACCGTTGATCCATACTGTATGATTTGATGGGATTTGAAGGATAGATATTACTGACGTCTGTGATTGTAATTTCAGGTCATCAAAGTGGACGGCTGATACGTACAGCCAAACAATGTGAGGTCACATGATCAGGATGGTTTTATCAGGCTGAAGATAACTTGTCATGTCAGATGCCTGGTGTTTTTTTTGCAGTATGTGTTCACTCAAAATTGGTCAAAACGAGGGCACAAGGTGCGTCTGGAGTCTCGTCCGCACACCACACCATCCCAGGCCCTCGCTGCAGCTTCTGTCACCATCCATCACTGGGTCAGCGTGGCGAGCCGTGGGTACAAACCCCTGTCAGGAAACTTCAAAGGCAGGTGGAGCCCCATCCGGGTGGCACTGTTACAACAGCATTGTGTCGGCGTAACAATAGAGAGTGGCCGCGACGTCTCCGGGCGGTCCCAGCGCAGACTGTTATTTGACATTTTGAACAAAACCTCATGCCTTTCTAAAACATGCCATTTTACATTTCTGCAAACCTACAACCCTTACAGAAAAACCACGTGAACTTCACATTAAATCACATGCCATCACATGATTTACATTGAGATTAATCTCACAATTTGAAAATGCTGCCTTTCCAACTTTAAACGCAAATACTGTAAAACAGGTTTTAACAACTGTGGTTATATTATGTTTAGGCAAGTAAAACGGCTCAGTGGTTCCATTACTTCACTCGGTCCAGCAGGGTTGCCCTCTCTCGCCGGCGCTCTTTGCCGTTGCGCTCGAGCCCCTTGCCTTAAAAATACGTGGCCATCCAGGTATCAAAGGCCTGAAGGCTGCTATCCTAGGCCTTTAGCACTGCATGCTGCCATCCTAGGCCTTTAGCACTGCATGCTGCCATCCTAGGCCTTTAGCACTGCATGCTGCCATCCCAGGCTTTTAGCACTGCATACTGCCATCCCAGGCCTTTAGCACTGCATACTGCCATCCTAGGCCTTTAGCACTGCATACTGCCATCCCAGGCCTTTAGCACTGCATACTGCCATCCTAGGCCTTTAGCACTGCATACTGCCATCCTAGGCCCTTAGCACTGCATGCTGCCATCCCAGGCCTTTAGCACTGCATGCTGCCATCCCAGGCCTTTAGCACTGCATGCTGCCATCCCAGGCCTTTAGCACTGCATACTGCCATCCTAGGCCTTTAGCACTGCATACTGCCATCCCAGGCCTTTAGCACTGCATACTGCCATCCTAGGCCTTTAGCACTGCATACTGCCATCCCAGGCCTTTAGCACTGCATACTGCCATCCTAGGCCCTTAGCACTGCATGCTGCCATCCTAGGCCTTTAGCACTGCATGCTGCCATCCCAGGCCTTTAGCACTGCATGCTGCCATCCTAGGCCTTTAGCACTGCATGCTGCCATCCCAGGCCTTTAGCACTGCATACTGCCATCCCAGGCCTTTAGCACTGCATGCTGCCATCCCAGGCCTTTAGCACTGCATGCTGCCATCCTAGGCCTTTAGCACTGCATGCTGCCATCCCAGGCCTTTAGCACTGCATACTGCCATCCCAGGCCTTTAGCACTGCATGCTGCCATCCCAGGCCTTTAGCACTGCATGCTGCCATCCTAGGCCCTTAGCACTGCATACTGCCATCCTAGGCCTTTAGCACTGCATGCTGCCATCCCAGGCCTTTAGCACTGCATACTGCCATCCCAGGCCTTTAGCACAGTCAATCTTAGCTTCTAAATGCACACTTCATCCTCCTCTGGCCGCTCTCTGCCTCTGTCATCCTTAATCACTGCGTCAGTGTGGCAGCCAGCCGTGGGTACGATCCCCTGGCAGGAAACTTCAAAGGCAGGTGGAGCCCCGTCCGGGTGGCACTGTTACAACAGCATTGTGTGGGCGTAACAATAGAGAGCGGTGAGACTGTTATCGTGGAGTGCATCGTGGAGCGGAGCCTCCTGGGCTCATTGTGGTCCGGCGGAGCGGATTGTGTCGGCGAGTGAGCAGACTAAACACAGCAAACTGCAGCACGCACATGCATGCACGCACACACACACACACACACACGCACACACACATGCACACGCCCACGCACACACACACACACACACACTCACACACACACACACACACACACACACACACACACACACACACACACACCTACCTGAGCCTTATCTGCTGATGGGAAATACCCAGCACAATATCTCAGAAAAACCA
>NC_139625.1:77634920-77674920 GCF_964638095.1 Poromitra crassiceps
GCCTGTTGGGTCTCCATAACGTTAGCCGTCCATGGTGCTTGCCGCTCGGTGTCATCAGACCAATCCTGGTGTCATCAGTCCCTTGAAGAAACAACGATACGTGTTATTAATCGCTGTTAACGTTAGTTAACATTACTCATCACATCATCAAATTTACAGTTAACTGGTGCGAAGCGAACTCGTTAATGTTGCTAATGTTAGGCTAACACAGGCCAGTCAATTGGTAACATTACATAGAACATACAAAAATTGCGTACCTCCATGCTAACTACGCGTTCATCCTCAGTCGGACATCTGCAGTTCTTTCTTTTGAATGGTGAATTGAACAGTCAATGATTGCACCCAACATCTGCAGTTTCTTAGTGTTTTTTTAGCCATTAGCGTTAGCCTGCTTTGTTCAGCGCTGTGCTACAACTACACACTACACTACACTACGTACATATCCCTCCCAGACGTTGAAAGACAAATGGTTCGTCCAATCACCTGCCAAGTAATTTTTTTAACGTGACATTGGGTCAGGCCGTTCCCAGATGGATGTTTTTTGTAAAAATAAAACCACCCATCTGGCAGCGTCAGTTAGTTGTTTTGTGCTTTCATCGGCGTATAACTGAATGTCAACATCAGGGCACACAGTGGGCAAATCATTAACATACAGTGCAAACAGAAGTGGTCCTAATGCAGAACCTTGTGGGACACCGCCCAGTATGAGATTTAAGAGCAGCTGGTTGTGGCCCTTCACACATTGAGTTTCGCCTTTGCCCAGGAGCAAAATCTGCTAAATTTCTTCACAGGCAACTTTTTAGCTAACCTGAACTTTTTAGTGGGGCCGGTTGATGCTCCTGCAACCACATCAATAGACTCAATGTAGGCTGCATCCTCATTAGAGTCAGTGAGGGTTGCATCCTTCTCATTATACTCCATGGATGCTGCATTGTCATCAAACTCAGCAGAGTCTCCATGATCATCTTTGGCTCCTTCAACAGGAACATTGTTGTCGTCATCTCCATTATCAGGTGAAGTGATGGCTCCAACCACATAAATAGATTTAATGGAGGCTGCATCCTCATTGTTAGAGTCAGTGAAGGTTGCCTCATTCTCATTAGACTCCAGGGATACTGCATTATTGTCATCAAACTCAGCAGAGTTTGCATTATCATATTTGGCAAATTCAACAGGAACATTGTTGTCATCATCTCCATTATGAGGTGCCGCTGTGGCTATAACCACATCAATAGATTGACTGGAGGATGCATCCTTGTTGTTACAGTCAATGAAGGTTGCCTCATTCTCATTTGACTCCATGGATGTCGCTGTGATCTTGTCATCAAATTCTGCATTATCATCTTTGGCTCCCTCAAAGGGGACAGTGGTGTCTTCATCTCCATTATCAGGTGAAGCAATGGCTGAAGCAACTTCAGCAGGTGAAGTGATGGCTACAACCACATCAATAGATTCACTGGAGGCTGCATCCTCGTTGTTAGAGTCAGTGAAGGTTACCTCATTCTCATTAGACTCCATGGATGTTGTCGTGTTCTTCTCATCAAACTCAGCAGAGTCTGCATTATCCTCTTTGGCTCCTTCAACAGGAACATTGTTGTCATCTCCATTATCAGGCGCAGCTGTGGCTACAACCACATCAATAGATTGACTGGAGGATGGATCCTCGTTAGAGTAAGTGAAGGTTGCCTCATTCTCGTTAGACTCCATCAATGTTGCTGTGTACTTGTCATCAAATTCATCAGATTCTGCATTATCATCTTTGGCTCCTTCAAAGGGGACAGTGTTGTCTCCATCTCCATTATCAGCTGAAGCAATGGCTGAAGCAACTTCAGCAGGTGAAGTGATGGCTACAACCACATCAATAGATTCACTGGAGGATGCGTCCTTGTTGTTAGAGTCAGTGAAGGTTACCTCTTCCTCTTTAGACTCCATGGATGCTGAGTTCCTGTCATAAAACTCAGCAGAGTCTGCATTATCATCTTTGGCTCTTTCAACAGGAACAGTGCTGTCTTCCTGGGTGATACCGGAGGCCTGGGAGGTACTGGAGCCCTGCAGAAGACGGGAGACCTCTGAGGTAGGGTAGACCTGGGTACAAGAAGCCTGGTTGGTATGTGGGGCCTGGGTGGTACTGGAGAGCTGCACGTCTTTTTTGTTTTCCAGAGTCTTCCAGAAATTCCGAGTCTTCCGGAAATCCTCGCTTGCGTCTACGGACGGCAGAGGCCGTTTTACGACCCGTAGTCCGTCCCCATCCCCTTTGCACACCAGGCTAGTGTGCCAAGCTTGTCTCAAAGGTCTGGCAACGTCTGCCTGTCCACTGGTGATGGGGACCCTTATGGGGATTCTTGACTTTCTGAGTGACATTGTGAATGATATCAGTATAGTCATGCGGTCCTACTTATAGCCATAGCAGGAAGGATTTATGACATCACTGATGATGTCACAATGTCTATGACATCATCTGTGTCACTCAGTGCCACTTATGCATAGACATTGTGATGTTGGTGACTAAATACTGACATCATCAGTGATTCATGACATCATTGATGATGTCACAATGTCAACAGTGACAAAGCTGTGTTCTGATTGGGCGAATTGCACCAAATCAGATTTGGACACACTGGACTAAACAGTTCATTATTCAGAATAGGTCAATTACAGGCAGAGTAGATGTGACTACTGTGGGCAAGAAGAAACAGGAGAGCACAATGCTACACTGTCAGAATGAGGCAGGAAGAAGGCATCTGATTCAAAACCTCAGAGGCGTAAAAGTACACTCATTACCGATGATGTCATTAATCACTGATGATGTCACAGGCAGTGATGAATCATAATAAATGATCTCATACAGTTCTAGAAGAAGGCTCGGCCTGGTGGCCAGGTCACAAACTGCACACTAAGTAACTTAATTTTTTTTTGTTTACCTCTATACAGGCATCTCAGTGAGAGCAATGCTCTTTTCAGTTGCGCCGTATTCACATTCACACCTGGAAGCTGACGAGTACAACCACAGTCTGATCTGCTGGTCACTGATCAGCTCCACTGGAGCAGTTGGGGTTAAGGGCTTTACTCAACCTTATGGCCCATTTCCACCGCTGGTATCAGCGCGGCCCCGCCCAGCTCGTCTCGCTTTTTTGTCTCATTCCACCGATCAAAAACCTGGACAGCCCGGGTTGAGTCGGGGTTGAGTCGTGCTAGTTTTGGTCCCTGCTTTGTTGAGGTTCCACCGCTGTGGACCCGGTACCATACAGTGACGTGAAAACACTGCAGACGACTGATTGGTCAGGCAGAATCGTGTTTACTGTATCTACTGTCAATGCTGGATACCAGTTTAGTGGGGCTTACCTTCTCTTCTGTTTTTTCCATCAGTCTTTTGTGTTGCTGTCTTCGGCTCTGGTGAAATAAAATCGATCTCCTTGCTCAGCTTTAACATGACAGTGGTTTTCAATTGTTTCAATTGTTGAGAAAAAGTCCGCTCCTCAGGAAGCCCTTTGTAGTTGTGTGCTACGTCGGCTCCGCTAGGCCGGAGGCGGGGGTTTAGTGAAGCCGCGGTCTTGCCTGGTGAGTTGCCGTCGGGGTAGTGGGCTGGCTTCCCTTCTGCCCGTAGCGCAACTCCCGTCCCCCACGCAGTACATGCATGTGAGTTTGACAGCAAAGTGATATCCATTCTCCTAGCCGATTGTCACATTTGCCCATGTACACTGTAGGTCATTTAGAGGCACCAGTATTTCATAACCAGTTTAAAAGTTCCGTGTATGGATTTAATTTTAACGTTATACGTTATAGGCTACTTCGACTATGGGCGGAGGACAGATATGCGGTCGCTATGACGACCAGGTGTGGGCGGAGGCGAGTAAACTTGCTATGGAAACAGAGTCTATATCAAGTAGAGACGAGTAAGACCAGGTCGAGTAGAGCTGTACTGTGCTGTTATATGTGGTGGAAATGAGCCATTAATGAGGGAGGGGCAAGAGCTGCCTTTCCACTTTCTCCACCCAGAATGATCCTGTCGGTCCCACCGGGGATTGAACCTTCACAATTAGCTTGCTTCTCTAACCGTTGAGCCACCACTGCCCCAATAACCCTATAAGATTGCAGGTCAGCCATGTTGCAGGACTCTGTGTCTTCTTTTTGGCAGAGATGTAGGTCATCGGCCAACTTATTAACGTTCCACGCCCACTAGTGAAAAGTGGTTGTGGCAATGGGCGTGTCCAATCACAAAAAGGCGTCTAACTTCCAAATGGTTTCATGTAACACACATAATACTGTCCTGTGTGTGTGTGTGTGTGTGTGTGTGTGTGTGTGTGTGTGTGTGTGTGTGTGTGTGTGTGTGTGTGTGTGTGTGTGTGTGTGTGTGTGTGTGGGCATGTGTGCGTATTGTGTGTGTGTGTGTGCGCGTGTATACATGCGTTTTTCGGTCGGGGATGGGGGAGAGGAAAAACGCCACTTGGGAGCGGAATCTTTCTTTGAGTTAAAGTTTTCGACGGCATCGCCATCATGACACACACACACACACACACACACACACACACACACACACACACACACACACACACACACACACACACACACTCCTTTTGTACTGTATATTTTTGCAATGGCGGCTTGACAAAGGCAGCGCTTGCTCCCCCGGTGGTGGCGTCTTGTGCGCGGCTACAAAGAGGAGCATAAAAAGTTACAAGGTTGTCCCCCGTGGGGCTAGGTTTCAAACAGCACCTGTCAAAGCAGATGGGCCATTTAAATGTGAGCGCGCGCGAGGTGTTTGTGTTGGAGGACCTGCTGTGCTCGCCGAGGCTTCGCACGCCGTTTCTCCCACAAATATGTTTGCTGCGTTTGCAGGGATAAACATCACGTTTAAAAAAAGAAGAGAAGAAGAAAAACACATGTCCACAAATTACAATGAATACGAAGACTGTGTTTGTGTCACTGCTGGGGCCAGAGCTGCACTGCTGTTTGATACATGCCTCCATGCGCGCCTGTGTGTGTGTGTGTGTGTGTGTGTGTGTGTGTGTGTGTGTGTGTGTGTGTGTGTGTGTGTGTGTGTGTGTGCGCGCACTTGCTTGTGTGCACGTGGGTGTGTGCGTGTGAGCGTCTCTGCATGCGTGCGCATGTGTGTGTGTGTGGTGTGGTGTGTTGGACTGGACTGGACGATGGTTGAAATCAATATCACAATAAAAAAAAAAATTCTCGATGTCGATATATATCACGATATGCTTCACATAGGTGAAATCATGTTAAATAATTAAAGTAATGTTCATCATATTGAACCGAATGGTAGCCTACAATGTTAGGTGTGATGTCAAACTAAACTGAAATAATATACACATAATATTCTTACCATATTTCATTTTGTCTGAGTTTCAAAATATAATGTGCTTGTTCTCATCGGTTCAGACAGCAGAATTATGCATCTCGATATCCCAACATCACCAAATCATCATAATGTAATCCCACTGATACACCATAAACCATAATGTTGAATTATCATCCAGCCCTAATGTAGTGTGTACTGTATGTGTGTGTATTGTCACTGCCAGGTGGAAAATTCGTAGCTATTTTCAAGTTTTAATTCCAGCTGTATTATATAGGTTGAAAACATTCTGCAACTCTTTTGACAACTTCAGAACCATTTAAACTTTTTTTTTAAGAACCAAGGCTGTTTATAGAGTTTATAGAGAGACAACAAACACTATTTCTTGAGTCATGTCGTCATCTAAATATGTCTCTAAACTGTTGATCTGCATGTATTCACATAATTTTTTTTACTGGAGTGAGCAGGTCCTCTCTGTCAGATAGATGTTTTATAAATGTTTTAATAAGTCATATTGACGTCATGAACCAAGACATTTATTATTGAAACCAACAGATTTGTCTGCTAGTGCAGTGAGAGAATTTCACCAAAAATATCATAAGCTGATCTGGACCCAAGATAAAACCACTGGACAGCTCGTTATTTTTTGCAATGGGAAAGCAACCTTTTCAGCTCAACGATGAGGCATTTTGAGTTTAACCAGTTCGTTTTTGAAATGGTTTGCAGTATGTAGAGGTGAAAACCCTACAGCAGGGATGTCAGAGATACGGCCGGCGGGCCGGATCCGGCCCGCGGGCAGGTTTCATCCGGCCCGCGAGATGTTTTGGAATATTACTTTTTTTTTTATTATTTTTATTATTATTATTATTAACTCATTGAGTGCCAAGGACGGACATGTTCGTCATTTCAAATAGTAACGTAGAGTGCCAAGGACGGACTGTCGAAGTGACAGCCCCGAAGCTCTGGAATGCCCTCCCCCCTGATCTGAGAGCCGCTCGCTCTGAGCTCTCGTTTAAAAAACTATTGAAGACCCACCTGTTTAGACAGGCCTTTTAGTCATTCATAGCCATTGTTTTTACCTGTTCATGCTCTGTGTATGTTCTTATGTTTTTGCCGTTTTCTTGTATTATTCCTGCATTTATATTTCTGTGTTGCTATTTTAATGTGTAAAGCACTCTGTGCATTCGTGCTGGGAAGGGTGCTATATAAATAAAATTTTACTTACTTACTTACTTACATGTTCGTCAATTGCGTTTTTTGACGGTGGGGCGTCGATCAAAGCCTTCTGCCTCTGATGTACAAATATTATAGCTATTGGATGTGTCTAACCTATTTTACAGAACCCTTAGGTGGCGACAGTGCTCTCCACATAACAGAAAGGCAAGGAAAAAACAAAGAAGAAGTCGTTATGGAAACGGAAATCGCATCGCATCCGTATGCATCGATATGCTGAAGCACGTTACTGCAGCTGTGCCTGCAGCAGCCAATCTGCTCCCACAATTGAGCCGCTCCGTGTCGGTTGCGACAGCACATCTGCACATCCACACCGTGGAGTTGTTATTATTCTCAACTGGAAGCATCGTTGCCGGTGACAAACACACGCGGAACGCTGTAAAAAAGCCTGGCTGTTCCGCACCCTTCACTGTGCGCACAGCAAACTCAGCAGAGAGCCACCACAGACAGGAGGAGGAGTGTGCAGTTGAGGCGAGGCGGGGCGGGGCGGGGGGGGGGGGGGGGGGCACGCAGAGCAGCACGCAACACCCAGACAGACCCAGGCAGCAGGACAGGATTGACAAACGCAAGCCAGAATATCCGATACCCACCAGCAGCAAATCAAAACCAGCAAGAAGCTGCAACCAGCAGCGCACGCAGGGGCCAGCGCTGCTGGTTGTAGCTAAAAATATTATTCTGCCAAACAAAATTCCCTGGCCTAAACTGTTTTATTGAAGGAAATTATTTTTGAGGTGTGACTACATTAGAAAAGATTAGCTTCAGAGTCAGTATTGTGCTTGAAATGATTAATTTCACAAAAGGCCAATTATCTCAGCTTCTAGAAAAAAATTGCTTTTTTTGGATGAATCAAGCTATCTTCTCCGGCTCATAACTAAAGAACGGAAAATGGGATCAATAAACTTTTTTTTGCAGATGATAGAATAGAGTCTCATCGTTCTTTGTGCGTGTTCAGTGTTTACATAGTAATATCACACAATATTCTGTGGGCCTCGAGAAATCACTGAAAACGCTCTGAAACTCTGGCACTGGGAGCGTCCGTTCTCCAAAAGTGGCTGGCACTCATTGCATTGTTCATTCATAAGTTAATTAACCTGCACTACAAGGAAGTATGTCAGTAGGTCATCAGGTGTAAACAAAGCCGCCATGATGCCACGCTGGAATTGAATCGCGCATTCAGCTACCTACCAAAAAACAAAAGAATCAACAAGATCAGGTGCGGACTGCATAATCGGGCACGTCGGGCAAATGCCCGGTGGCCTGGCCTGGCCTGGCCTGCAAAAAAAAAAAAAAAATGTGCCCGCAGTCAGGCCACTCACTGAACAGCAGGCCAGGCGCCGCCTACTGGTTTACTAGTGGTTTCATTACTTTATTCAGGGTTAAAGTGGGTGCATCTCATTGTAAAATTGGACTTGGCCCAAATTGGGCTTCAAACGGCCCAAATTGGGTTTCAAACGGCCCAAATCTGGCTTTAAACGACCCAAATTGGGCTTCAAACGGCCCAAATCTGGCTTCAAACGGCCCAAATTTAGCTTTAAACGGCCCAAATTTTTCGGACGCCGGCATGCGCGTCGGCCCGTATCGGCCTGGCCTGCTTGGTATCTAATGCCCGGCCTGGATTATGAACCCAGTCCGCCCCTGAACAAGATGCTGTCGAAAAAGAGAAAGGTTGACACGGAATGCAGGCAGTTTCAAGAGAAATGGAAAGAGCAGTATTTCTTTTGTGAAGTAAATGGGTAAATGAGTCGAATTGATTTTAGTAAAAAAAAAAATCTGGCCCCCATGAGGTCTCAGTTGAACAAATCCGGCCCTCTACCTAATATGAGTCTGACACCCCTGCCCTACAGTATATGCAAACGTAATGCACTGATCTCCCCTCTCTCTGAAAACCACACGCGGTCCCTTCCCGGTGTCTCTCGGGGTGGGAGGGTCACACCTGGGAGCAGACAGATGTGTGTTCCCTCTACTACACTAATAAACAGCCCGGAACCTTCCTCCGTCCAAAGCCGCTCAAGAGGGTATAAGACCCATATATACATATATCAGGGCCATATTGACCTTTTAGGTCGTCACTTAATTGGTACCAAAAAAATCCCTTATTTCCTAGGCAGCAAACACATCACAACTAGACTTAATTTGCCACAAAAAACCTTTTTTCACTGTATTTTTGAAAGAATCTTCGCTTTATGGATTTTTCTTTACATGCGCTTAAGACTTTTTGCACAGTAAGGTAGGCCATTTTAAAGCTGCATCGATTATAGTTGCCAACTATTAAATTAAATCGCAGCTATTTTGATAATCAATCTGTTTCGAGTTTTTTTTTAGAAAAGAAAATCAAAGTTCTCTTAAATGCATATTTTTATTTTTATTTTTTATTTTTTTGACAGTAAACTGAATATCTTTGGGTTGTGGACAAAACAAGTCATTAACGTCATTGGGCTTTGGGAAATGCTGAACCACGTTTGACCATTTCCTGATATTTTATAGACCAAACAACTAATCGATTAATCGGTATAATAATCGACAGATGACAATCGACAATGAAAATAACCATTAGTTGCAGCCTTACTGTATTTAGGTATCGCAATGAATTTGACAGATAGAGTTTTAAAGATGCGACATGCAGGAACTTTAAACATTATCATTTGTATGTATGAACAAACGCCAGCGCCTCTCAATTCTCTGCTGCGATCCCTTATTTGACTAAATTGACGACGATATCAGGAGAAAAGGGGTTTGGGGTGTTGGGGATGACAGGCTGCGTGCGGGTTGCCATGTTTGAGACTGATTCCCCCCCGAGATGACTTCCCTGTCACTTTGGCAGCCTCCGCGTTTCGCCGCCCCACTCCTCCCCCACCCGCCGTTTTCCCGGGACTGCGACCACAAGGGAGCGGGGGGAGGGGTGGTGGGGGTAGGCATGGGGTCAGAGGCGACGCATCACACTATAACCCTACTACCCCTCCCCTACCCCCCAATGCCACGGCGTTCCCGATGACAGAGAAGAGACTTCTTTAATGCTCCGGTGGCTTCGGCGACCGACCGCCACTCCTTCTTGTCATCGCCATCTCTCTCTCTCGCTGTGGCCCGACCCATCATTCCATCAGACATGTAAATAAATAAATAAATAAATAAATAAATAAATAAATAAATAAATAAATAAATAAATAAATAAATAAATAAGATGAGATGCCCTCTGGTTCTTCAGCATGCTAAGCTGCATTGGGATTGTCAGACACTTAAGAGCTGACAAAACACCCTCCCCTGTCAGAGAGATAATAATAAATAAATAAAAATGGCTCCTGCAGACGGGGAATATCAAGAGATGGACAGAGTGTTCCCAGCAGCCAATAGGGAAGCTCGGGTAAAAACCACATACCGACACACACACACTTGGGGGGGGGGGGGACTCTTGCTCCCCGAAGGCTTATAATGGGAATAGGCAATGTGACAAAGAGTTAAAAGCATGGCGAGCCAATGTCCCACATAATACGACAAGCCACACAGAGCCGTCCAGAGTTCCAACTTCCCACTTGGGTCCGGTCAGACGCGGCCTAATGTGGTGACTCTGCCTCCTACTGGGGTTTGAGAGGCGGGTGGGGCGAGGAGATAAACTCAAATACAGCCAAGCCAGACAGCCCCCACCCCTATCCAATATAAACCTCTCTACACTGGCATGGGGGAGGACAAGCTTTAAACTCAGATAATACACTGAAAGTCATCCACAGAAAGTCATGTAAACGAGAGACGTAGAAATCGCACTGCAAAAAATGACGAGCTGCAGTGATGTTCTCTTGTCTCCACACCCGTGGTGGAGCTTATTTCCATGATATTTCCGGTCAAATTCTCTCACTGCCCTGGCGGATAATCTGCTGGTTTCAGTAAATGTCACTTGATTCATGCCAACATGACTTCTTCTTTCAAGAAATCATTATACAACAATGAAGACAATCTGGAAACAAGAAACTTTCTCCAAGACAATTTCACTTCCAACAAGTAAATGTCCTGGAAAAAGTTACATCCTCTCTGGGAAAAAAGTCACATTTGTTGAAACCAGTGAAATTATCTGCCAGTGAGATGATTCCACTGAAGAAAAAAGTAAAATAAAACTAGAATGGTAAATGGACTGCATTTATATAGCGATTTTATGCAAAGCACTTTCCAATGTGCCTACATTCACCCATTCACACACCAAAGGCGACCAGCTGCCACGCAATCGGGAGCAATTTGGGGTTCAGCGTCTTGCCCAAGGACACTTCGACATGCGGACTGGAGGAGCCGGGGATCCAACCACTGACTTTCTGGTTGGTGGACGACGCGCTCTACCTCCTGAGCCACTGCCGCGTGCCGCCCCTGGGACTTGGAGAGCGCAGACCTCCAAGACTAAGGTAGTTTGTGCCATTTGCTTGTTCGTGAGTCTGATCCGTTCCGCTCCAACATTTAATGGGTTCTTCCTTGGCCCATGCTACACCCTTCCTCCAAGTTTCATGAAAATGGGGCGAGTTTTTCCGTAATCTTTATGTACATGTATGTATGTATGTATGTATGTACAGTATGTATGTATGTATGTATGTATGTATGTATCTATGTATCTATATGTATGTATGCATGCATGTAATGTATGTATGTATGTATGTATGTATGTATGTATGTATGTATGTACAGTATGTATGTATGTATGTATGTAAGTATGTACGTATGTACCTCCTTGGTGGAGGTAATAAGCTTGATAAGTCTGGAGACAAGAGAGAATAACCATGTCTGCCACTTTTGAAAGATTTGCTTAAATTTTTCTGCTTTTACTTTTTCAAGTAAAACAACCTTTTGTTTTCAGCTTCTTAATGTTCCTTTTCCCGAGGCTCCATGTCCTCCGTGCCCCCGATGGTTTGTTTGCAGGCTTCTTTTCCATTTTGATGCAGTTTCTGAAGTTGGCTTTTGGGGCAAAGCACCTCAAAATGTGATCCGCCAAATAAACTCAACTCAGCTTGATAAGTCTGGAGACCAGAATGAGTCTATCAGTTTTTGCAGTGGTGTAAACACACCGACGATTTCAACGGATGAGAGAGACACAAACAACACAACGCCGTTGCCCTTGCTTTGTGGGGGTTTGCTGTACTTTGCGAGTGAAGGACAATTGGTCCTGGGTGTAAAGTGAGCGCTTGGCGTTTAACGGACCTCTGCATGCCAAGTCCTCGGCGGGAGAGGAGAGGAGAGGAGAGGCTGGGGACGCTACCTTCGCTGTCATTCAGCCCCATCTCGCCGACTAATCTTCTTGGTGCGATGGAAGAGCTTAACAGCTTTGCAACACTATCCCTTCCCCAAATGTCATTATCTCAATGTACTGCGCCCACACCAGCTTCGCTTATCGCTTTCTTCATGGGAAGTTAGAGAGAGCCACGCGTCCGCTGACATTCACCACTCTCTCTCTCTCTGTCTCTCTGTCTCTGTCTTTCTGTCTCTCTCTCTCTCTCTTTGATGCACCAGACAAATACATTTGCAAAAGTGTTATTTAGAAGCCACTTCTGTAGTTCACATGCAGCCTCGCAGTGAGAAGGCTGTTGATGTGTGTGTGAAAGAGAGCATTAGGTCAGCAGAAGGAAAGCCGTCAACATGTTCTGTCACTTGTGTTTATAGACCTTACTGGGCGTTCACACCAGGGCCATTTTCCCAAATTTGCACGACGAGATTACTTACAGAGTTAATGCAAACGTGCGAGTAGATGTGATTTCGCCCCGGGCGGCGCAAATGAGGCAAGGGAAGCACATTTGTGTGGCACGAATGACACGATTTTCGCCTCTTCGCAAGTTCGCTCGAGTTGAATTCTTTTTTAACTTTGGGGAGTAAGTCTCCCCCTCTCCCTCCCTCCCGCCTTGGTGTCAAAGCATGGTTATAATGGCTATAAATCATCGTCTTCCCAGACTTTTTTTTAAATGAAAAAGCTTACCTTTAATCCTGGTCTGATATTAGCAAAGTTTCCTAATTCTGTATTGAATTTTATTTATTGATGTACTGTATTTATTGTTGTTTCTTTGTCATTTTATATTTATTTTTTATATATTTATTTAATATTTTGCACTACATGCTTTATTCGTTGCACTTGTTCCTTGTGAAAAAGGTGGTGGTGGTATTGACAAGCGCGATATAAATAATGTTTATTCTTATTCTTCTCGCCCACTCGCCGGAATAAAATGTTGACGGTTTATGTTTCTACAAACCACAGATACGTGACATTCAACATTTGTGAACCAACAATTTCAAATTAACCAACATTTTCCAATGTAAATTTTAAGATTTCGGTTAATTTGAAAATATCGGCGAGTTTCCAGTTCATTTGAAAACATTACACAAGTCAAACAAGTGAAACCACTGGGTTAAGATTAGGGCTTATGGTTTGGATTAAATAACAAAAAATGTATTATGTGACTTCCGGTTGAACTCTAGACGTTGGAAGCACTGGGGATCGAACACGGCTCGTCGGTGTGAAAGGCATTTGATTACACCCTCCATCTACCCTGGCAAGAACCTTACTGGCCACCGTGCTATTTCAATAGCAGACTCAATGACATGTATAACATTGATAGACACTATCTAGAAATGTTCATATTCAACATATTTTAGTTAATAAATGTTGACATTCAACATATCCGTGCTTTGCAGAAACACAAACTGCCCAAATCTATTCAGGCGACCAGGCTGAAAATGAGGGTGCGAGGGGTTAAAAGGAAGAGGTGAGTTGCCGTACATGAGGGAAACCCACATCACGTGCACGGTAAAGCCTCCCGCACGAGCCCAGACCCCCCCCCCCCCCCTTCTCGTCGCCCCGTTGGGAAATCGGGTCGTGATCTGCAAACTCCCCTTCTTTTCTCCCGCCCCCCCTTCGCCTCACTCTTTGTTTACTCTCACACAGAGTCGATGATGAGCACTTTAACACCCCCCCACCCCCACCCCCACCCCCGTTCACCCACCCACCACCTCATTACCTCCTCTACCTGATGGGGCCCCGTGCCTCTTCCCTCTTCCCTCCCCCCCCCTCTCTTTTATTTATATATTTATCTATCGTACGCCGGCGTTGCGGGTTACCGTTTTAATATCATCGGTGAAACATGATTATTACCTCTTAATGCCGAAATTACGCGGGCATTCTTTTTGTCGTCCTCGCCGTTGCGTTTTTCCTGCGTAGCGCCCCGTGGCAGCGACATCTTTATCTCCCCATGTGCTCCTAGTCTTAAAACCTTTCCCCCCGCTGTTTGAAAAATATTTCTCATTTTCCTCCCCCATGGTGTGGAGAAATCCCCATAGGCGAACCATTAGTGATCTTTCTGCCTTTCCCAAACACTTATTACGATCACCCGCGCACTCCTTGAGCTGCCTCATTGGCTTTTGGTAAATTATGCAAATAAGGTGATGTTGGAAACATATAGTTTTTCTTGTTTTTCTGCAACGGCGTCAAGTTTGCACAGCCTTTCCGCCGCCTCCATTAAAGTGACTGAGCACGTCAGCAAGATTTATGCATCAGTGACAAATTAGAATGCTTTGTCGCTAATTTCCTCGCCGCTTCTTCTTCTTCTACCGCACAGGTTTAGTTATGTGTTTGCCTTTTGGGGGGGCCTTGGGTTGTGAGCTGGAGTGTTTTTTCCCCTCTCCCTGCATATGAATGTGTCACTTCACTTCACATCTGCAGAGACAGGAGGCCACAACCCAAGCGAGTCGCTCTGCTGTTTGACTCATTACAGGCGAGAGAAGTGTTGTTGTTTTTCACAGAAATATATTCCCGAGTTTCACTTTTCGACGGAGGGAATGTGCAGAGCGACTTTGAGGCAGACAGACGGCTAAATGTTTCATTCGGCACTCGTGAAATGATAGAGCAGTTATTCTTAACCCTGTTCATATCAGCACCACTAACTTAGTCCCCATTAAGGCCACGGACCGCCATTTGTCTCTCTCCAAATCAAATGAGAGAATGTTTTGGGGCATCTGGGTAACATAGAGGCAAAGCAGTGGCGGACTGGGACCATCTTTCAGGCCGGGAGTTTGACTCCACCCAGGCCAGGCCAACACACGCGGA
This sequence comes from Poromitra crassiceps, assembly GCF_964638095.1. Taxonomy (NCBI): domain Eukaryota; kingdom Metazoa; phylum Chordata; class Actinopteri; order Beryciformes; family Melamphaidae; genus Poromitra; species Poromitra crassiceps. The sequence goes on from NC_139625.1 coordinate 77,649,521, forward strand.
CACACACATGTCGCTGATACAGTCTATGGTCGCCGGTGAAAAATTTGGGCTGTTTGAAGCAAGATTCTGTGAATATAATGCTAATGTGATGTTACATGTTACCTATTTGTTCACTAATAGAATTCAACATTGCCTAGATAACTGCAAGTATAATGATGACGTAAAAACAAAAACAAAAACAAACTTAATTTAAGGAAGAGTGCAGTGTCCTGTCTTGTCTTGTCTGAGCTGAAATGCAAATACAAAAATAATAAAATCAAACTGCTTCATCTCCACTTTAAACTGTATTGTGCAGTCCTACTGATAGCACAATACAGGTTAGCACATTAATGTGAAAGCAATAAGCATAGCCTACATGTTTCACTTTATGCTCTGAAATTGTAGCCTACCTGAAGGTTCCTGATTCTGATAAGTTCAACACCACCTCCAGCTCTGCAGGAGGCAGGAGCACCTGCTGCAGTGCTAGTGCTGCTTCTGCCTCCTCCACTTTAGTGAAGAAAACCCCAAAAGCAATCCAAATACTTTCAGTTTAGCCACTACTGTTTACATTTGACCAATGGGATTTTTATATAGCCTAAAATAAATAAATAAATAAATAGATAGATAGATAGATAGATAGATAGATAGATAGTAGATAGATAGATAGATAGATAGATAGATAGATAGATAGATAGATAGATAGATAGATAGATAGATAGATAAATAAATACAAATTAGTGTTATTAATTTAATTTGTCTCGAATATTCTAGAGGCAATAGACAATTGTCTATTACTGATATTGTAGTTTAGGCCAAGACACAACATAGGCTCCTCTCTTTCCACCTCTCTGCACCGCTTTTCTTCTCCATTTTGGCCCCGTTGAACAGCAAGCCCCACCCACCCGTTTTACTCTGGCATCCAGGCTGTCCATCAGTTGCTCCAGGCCGTGCTGTGGGCAGCACAGTCAGAGAGCAGCATTACTGTAAGACACTGCTTTCCAGGGGTAGGTGGAGGTACTACAGGGGGCACTTGAGAGGAGGGGGAAAATGTAAGAATAAATCATGAAAATAAATGAAATGTTAAAATAAATCTACAAGGCACTAATTGCAACTCTTTCACTCCATTTCTTATTTTGTAATGTTGTATTCTTCAAATGGTTGGTTATCATTCATTCATTGCATTATATGCTATCGTTTTCTAAGCAAATTGTTGTAGTCAGTTAAAGGGGGTACTTGGATTCAGAAATCAGGGAAAGTACTGAAGTACTGCGGTACTGAAGTCAAAAAAAAGTTTGAGAACCACTAAGATGAGATGACAGCCACTGATATCAGAGGGGACCCGACGACAATTAACACTCTTCCCCCTCCGCAAGCCCTCTACTCCCACCTGGCCTTGCTTCCTCTCCCCGCACCGCATAATTGTTTTTCATTGACTCGGCACGCGGCTAGCTGAAGAGATGGCTGTGCGGCTAGCTGAAGAGATGAGCATGCGGCTAGCTGAAGAGATGGGCGTGCGGCTAGCTGAAGAGATGGGCGTGCGGCTAGTTGGGCATGCGGCTAGCTGAAGAGATGGGCATGTGGCTAGCTGAAGAGATGGGCGTGCGGCTAGCTGAAGAGATGGACGTGTGGCTAGCTGAAGAGATGGACGTGTGGCTAGCTGAAGAGATGGGCGTGCGGCTAGCTGAAGAGATGGACGTGCGGCTAGCTGAAGAGATGGGCGTGTGGCTAGCTGAAGAGATGGGCATGCGGCTAGCTGAAGAGATGGGCGTGAGGCTAGCTGAAGAGATGGGCATGCGGCTAGCTGAAGAGATGGGCATGCGGCTAGCTGAAGAGATGGACGTGCGGCTAGCTGAAGAGATGGAAGTGCGGCTAGCTGAAGAGATGGGCATGCGGCTAGCTGAAGAGATGGGCACGCGGCTAGCTGAAGAGATGGGCGCGCGGCTAGCTGAAGAGATGGCTGTGCGGCTAGCTGAAGAGATGGGCATGCGGCTAGCTGAAGAGATGGGCGCGTGGCTAGCTGAAGAGATGGGCGTGCGGCTAGCTGAAGAGATGGGCGTGCGGCTAGCTGAAGAGATGGGCGTGCGGCTAGCTGAAGAGATGGGCATGTGGCTAGCTGAAGAGATGGGCGTGCGGCTAGCTGAAGAGATGGACGTGTGGCTAGCTGAAGAGATGGGCGTGCGGCTAGCTGAAGAGATGGGCGTGTGGTGGCTAGCTGAAGAGATGGGCGTGCGGCTAGCTGAAGAGATGGGCGTGCGGCTAGCTGAAGAGATGGACGTGCGGCTAGCTGAAGAGATGGGCGTGAGGCTAGCTGAAGAGATGGGCATGCGGCTAGCTGAAGAGATGGGCATGCGGCTAGCTGAAGAGATGGACGTGCGGCTAGCTGAAGAGATGGAAGTGCGGCTAGCTGAAGAGATGGGCACGCGGCTAGCTGAAGAGATGGGCGCGCGGCTAGCTGAAGAGATGGCTGTGCGGCTAGCTGAAGAGATGGGCATGCGGCTAGCTGAAGAGATGGGCGCGTGGCTAGCTGAAGAGATGGGCATGCGGCTAGCTGAAGAGATGGGCGTGCGGCTAGCTGAAGAGATGGGCGTGCGGCTAGCTGAAGAGATGGGCATGTGGCTAGCTGAAGAGATGGGCGTGCGGCTAGCTGAAGAGATGGACGTGTGGCTAGCTGAAGAGATGGGCGTGCGGCTAGCTGAAGAGATGGGCATGTGGCTAGCTGAAGAGATGGGCGTGCAGCTAGCTGAAGAGATGGGCGTGCGGCTAGCTGAAGAGATGGGCATGCGGCTAGCTGAAGAGTTGGGCATGCGGCTAGCTGAAGAGATGGGCGTGTGGCTAGCTGAAGAGATGGGCGTGCGGCTAGCTGAAGAGATGGACGTGTGGCTAGCTGAAGAGATGGACGTGTGGCTAGCTGAAGAGATGGGCGTGCGGCTAGCTGAAGAGATGGACGTGCGGCTAGCTGAAGAGATGGGCGTGGGGCTAGCTGAAGAGATGGGCATGCGGCTAGCTGAAGAGATGGGCGTGAGGCTAGCTGAAGAGATGGGCATGCGGCTAGCTGAAGAGATGGGCATGCGGCTAGCTGAAGAGATGGACGTGCGGCTAGCTGAAGAGATGGAAGTGCGGCTAGCTGAAGAGATGGGCATGCGGCTAGCTGAAGAGATGGGCACGCGGCTAGCTGAAGAGATGGGCGCGCGGCTAGCTGAAGAGATGGCTGTGTGGCTAGCTGAAGAGATGGGCGCGCGGCTAGCTGAAGAGATGGGTGCGCGGCTAGCTGAAGAGATGGGTGCGCGGCTAGCTGAAGAGATGGGCGTGCAGCTAGCTGAAGAGATGGGCGCACACACAGCTAGCTGAAGAGATGGGCGCGCGGCTAGCTGAAGAGATGGGCATGCGGCTAGCTGAAGAGATGGGCATGCGGCTAGCTGAAGAGATGGGCATGCGGCTAGCTGAAGAGGTGGGCGCACACACAGCTAGCTGAAGAGATGGGCATGCGGCTAGCTGAAGAGATGGGCGCACACACAGCTAGCTGAAGAGATGGGCCGTTTCAATGAACAAATTAGAGGCTGCGAGCACAAAAAAAATGACAAATCCCTCTTAACTCCGTGAGCCTCTTGCTCTGCGCCCCCCTCACACCTCACCCTGTCAAACATTTGTCTCCGGCGATGTTATTAAACACAACTTCTGCAGATTCACTTCCTTCAAAAGTGCCATTTATGGCAGGAAGGAGGCCACGCCACGAGGGGAATTACAGGTTGCCAGCAGGGTGGCATGCGTGCGGGGGAGTGACAGGGCGTCATTTGGCCAGCCGGCGCATCGGGCCACCTCCCGCCATGTTGTGACAACCAGTCATTACGCAGCGGAGAGACGCGCTCAGCTGCAGGTTTCAGCCATGATGCAAATGGCCACAAATGGGCTCCGACCGTGACTGAGCTAATAACCAAGCCCTGTTTATCAGCTCTCCTCTCTGCTTTGTTTTGGGGTTTCTTCCTCCCTCTTTCTTCTTCTCCTCTTGGCTGTTTCTGTCTTTACTTCCCTTTAAAAACTCAACCCACTCGGCAGAATACAATGTTTACAATTTACAGATAGTTTAAGTGACATTCAATGTTTCTGAACCAAAAATACATTTCATATTAACATTTTGAATTAAGCAACATTTTCCGGTACTGTCAATGTGAAAATGCTGCTTAATAACACATAATAACACCGTTTCCAGTTCATTTGAAAACATTACACAAGCTAGAAGTGCACTCAGCGAGCGCAGACTTCCGCCAAGGCCAACACTCAGTCTGCTCTGATATGCACATTTTGTGAGTTGGATCAGAACCCTAACTCTCTTTTCACGAGCCCTGACCCCGCCCCACCAGCACCCACATCACCCATAGCCACACACCCCACCCACCCCTCAAATCCTCCACTCTCTACGACCTTCCCAGAATCATGTATATAGAAGAGTCGAGACATCTCCATTCAGTCCAATGGGAAAAAAAATTACATTGCAAAAGGAACTTTTGGCAAAAAAGAACTTTCGGGAAGTAAGGTTCTGGATTAAGGAACGCTGTCGAGTTGCAGCAGAATGGACCATTTGTGATGTACTTTGAAAGGGTAAGACATCTGCATTTTGGACCTCTGGACCTTCCTATCCCTATACGACCCCTTTTCATTAGCCCCGCCCCCTTCCTTGACCTGAATCGGATCGGATCCGTGCCTAAATGTAATGGGTTCTTCCTTGGTCCTTGCTACACCCTCCCACCAGGTTTCATGAAAATCAGCCCAGTAGGTTTTCCGTAATCCTGCTAACAGACAAACAGACACACAGACAAATGGCACCGAGCACCGAAAACATAAGCTCCTTGGCAGAGGTCATAAAACAACGTGGTTATGGTTATAGGGTTAGGGTTTGGGTTAGGCTTAAATAACAAAAACATGAAATGTGACTTACGCTTGAAATGTAGACTTGAAGTGTAGAAAGGCAAAGGCTTACACCCACCGATTACTCCCTCCAGCCATCCCAACTGTGACGGCCTGAATTTGGTGGGGATTTGTTTGCACTGACCACACTCTCTGTTTTATTGCAAACCATTCCTAAAATGTATATTTGAAGTCCGTTGTGTGACTTTTCAAGTGTATTGCGAGAGTCATTAATGGTCCCAAATATGACTGGGACTGTCCCAGCCAACCCACAGGACTACCACAACAGTCCCCCTTTAAATGAACTACCAACACACCGCTCACACCATCAGTCCTATTAATCCTCACAGGACTGGAGGAGTCCTACACACATCTGTCAGCGGTAAGAAGGGTTCCCCTCAAGGGTCTTATCCCAAATTAAAGAGCATTGATTAGCAGGGTGAATTATCTTCTATACAGCAGAGACGCAGAGTCGCAGAGTCGCTTTGAGAAAAATCCCCAGTTAAGAAAACCCTCTCCGAAGTCGGATAATACCGTTTCAGAAGCCGACTTCGGAAAAACTGCGACTTCAGTTGGATAATTGGATCGCTTGCTGGAAGATTAATTACAGCCGTGTGTTTATTTCACTGCGTATGTACTGTAGTACAAACTGCCAACCCAACAGTTCTAGATGATTTAATTTAGGGTCTTTTTGCCGATGGTTTGTTGTCCTCCAGCAAATGTTTAATGTAAAATAGGCAGTAATGCATGTAGTTTATATCAAATTATTCTTTAGAAGTTCATGTTTTGATCTGATAGAATATAGCCATTTATGTCTTTATGTAATTAGCTTGTTTTTTATGGGAATTGGCATCTGGAAGGTTAAATTAGGCGATACAGACCAAAGCATAACAAAGTCAATTATGTCAGTTGTCCTTGCAAAGATGAAGACACGTTACTGTGTGTGTGTGTGTGTGTGTGTGTGTGTGTGTGTGTGTGTGTGTGTGTGTGCGTGTGCGTGTGCGTGTGTGCGTGTGTGTGTGAGAGAGAGAGAGAGAGCGAGAGAGCAAATAGGATTTAGGATGTCTGGGCCAGAATGTATACTTCCTTGTTCTGCGATAAAGTGCTCCATAATCTGTAAATAGTGTTTGCTTTAAAATATGATGTTTGTAGGCAGAGGAGGGGGGAGGCAGAGCTCATAATCTAATAAATTGATTTGCAATATCCTCTGAAACTGTGAACTGATAAATGTAGCTTCTCATGTCGCCCCGCCTTGACTCAACCCGCTCGCCGCTGTAATGTGCCGATGTAGCGCGCTGAGAGAGACAAAACCTCGTCCCCCCCGGTTACTATCCAAAAGTACTGCGGACGCCTTCATGTGAGCGCTCATCTGGGCCTCGCCGCTCCTCTGGGCCTCGGCGCTGGTCACTGAAGGATTAGAAGCTGCGTACACAGCAGCTCCATCTCTCTCTCTTTCTCTGTGTCTTTTTGCCAGTTCTATTCTTTGACCAAAAAGCCCCGCGATACGCTCGAGACACGGTATTAAAAAATGACAAAAACAGATTATCCTTGGATATGAACTCCCATGTTCTTGGGATTGCTGGACATCTGTAGCCAAAACGAACAATGAGCGGTTGACTTGGAGTCTGTGGCGCTGGCAGATTGCAGGTTTTCGCAGGGAAAACGAAGATCCGGCGCTCTTCACGGGTATGTGACAAAATAGAACTAATCTGCGGCCCCAAAAGAGACCGCCTCGGCTCGTTTTCTAAGTGCCGCGTTTCTACGCCGGGAGATGTTTACCACCCATGTTTCCACTGTGCGGGTGTGGAGGATGCCACCCTCCTCTACCCCCACAAAAGGAGGGGGAATTGGCCGTCGAAAAACAAACACAAAAACAAAGATTTACACCCAAATCCTCTCCAGAGGGTGGCATCAAACGTGGATCTCCCAGAGGTATCGGCGTCTTCGAGCGGCTTATCGGTCGTCGGCGCTTCTTATCGGACGCTCTGTGCGCGAGGTGTACCTGAGACCACGGCGCCTACGACGGATTACGGCAGCATCCAGAAAAGACACAAACCTGGACCAGCGTCAAAAGCCAGACGAAGCGACTTAAGACGAGGAGAAAGACACAGGCTTCTCGAGGGGTTGGCGCGGCGGGCTTGGACCACACGGATCTCTGGGGATGCGCGGCATGAAAGCGTTCGCCTCTCCGCGCGTTTAATAAACGCCACTTGACATTGGGAGAGGCTTTATTGGTGGAGGAATGAGGACTCTGGATTTAGCCAGTTTGGCGCGGCCTATCTCCACGCTGGCAGGGGCCCTCGGGGATTTCGTGGCTGTTTGCCCGCCCTGGTGCTTTTCTCACACTCACGCCCCACTTGGACGGGCAGGAGGGGGTTTTCTGCCTTATTTTGGTTCACAAAGACATTTATAGTTCATATTTCACCCTCTGTGTATAGTGATATATATGTTTATCATTGGTATTAGTTATCACCACAGTAGCAATTATTCTTCCTGGGGTCGACACAAAATACAAGACATTCAAACATCACATAATGGACACTCCATCAACAAAACAAAATAAAATAAAAAATAAAATAAAAATAAATGTTCTCTCAAATTCATAATGTCACCTCAACAGTAAATGGTTAAAGCAAATGATAGAATTGGTAAGCTATAGACCAGTGTTTCCCAAACTATGGGTCGGGACCCAATTTGGGTCGCAGACCCGTGGGGAGTGGGTCGCCAACTGGTCGTCATGGCAACTCATTATTGTATGTTTTTTTGAGAGTTTGGGTCCCAGGGAGACACTAAATGTATCTTTTAGGTCCCAAGATGAAAGAGTTTGGGAACCTCTGCTATAGACTATAACTGTCCAATACTACTAGTGCACAGTGAGGCATTACCTACTGTAAGTTAGCAAAAATATAATCAACTTTCACATGCAAACTATCATTATGTAGCGTAAACTGATTTCTTTCTGAATAATTGATGTTGTTAATTTCTTTTAAATTTTTTATCTGGGTTAAATGTAGTGCTTGTTCCAGTTTGACACACAGCCCTATTAGACTTCTTTAAGGCATTGGTTGTCGGTAAAGTTAACATGATGCGTCCCAAAAAGGCCTCAAAATAATGTATTTTATTGGTGGGTGTTCGTTTGTGTTTGTTGTGAATGTAGGTGTGTGTTTGTTGTGAATGTAGGTGTGTGTTTGTTGTGATTTGTTTTGTTTGTTGTGTTTGTTTTTCCTGGACATTATCTGTAACGTTAGTAACGTGAGGTCCGCTCCTCTCGCCCGACACACTCAGCCCCACTGCTATATTTGTTTTGCGGTGCCGACCTGCGCCAGCCTTATCACGTTGACGGGGGCATCTTCTGATTGTAACGTAAATTGAATTCATCAGAGACCGATTCAAGTTCGAGTCACATTCTCTCCCGAGACCGAGTCATATTGACGCCAAGTCCGAGACCAGACCAAGACCGTCAAAAATCAGGCTGCAGGCTGTCGGCAGCACGGAGGTTTGTTACATCGCTAATTCATGTTCTCTCTGTCTCGCGGCGTGACAGAAAATATGTTGTTTACAGAGTGTATTTCACATGCCCCGTTTTCGTCCGTTATTGCCTGTTCCAGGACTCTACTCGGGGCTCAATATCTTCCAGGAGGATCTGAATGAAACCAAAGTTATCTGGGTGAGGTAAACATCATATTTAAAGCTGAAAATAAGGTCTGGGGTGTAAAAAAAAAACTGAATTCTCCTTTAAGGCTTACCGTATGTTCTGATGTCAGGTGGCATGTTCACTTTAAAGCTAAGCTACAATAAGATAAAAAAAAAAGTAGATATAATAAATTATATACTGAATAGACATACTCTGTGTGTGTGTGTGTGTGTGTGTGTGTGTGTGTGTGTGTGTGTGTGTGTGTGTGTGTGTGTGTGTGTGTGTGTGTGTGTGTGTTTGAGATAGATAGATAGATAGATAGATAGATAGATAGATAGATAGATAGATAGATAGATAGATAGCCTATAGATGTAACAGTTACAGTTCTATAAGAAAATCATTCTTGGCCAAGGAGAAACACTCCCTAACAAAAATGTAAACAAATTTGTCCACAAGATTTGAGAAAAATATTTTTTCTTTCTTTTTTTTAATTTTTGCTCATGAAACATGCAACAGATTCTCAATCTCATTCGTCTTTTCACCTCAGTCATTTTGTGTCTCAAAGGCAGGAAGTAACACAGGACATTAACAAGGGCCCCGACACTGCAATACCTAAATGGATTGGAAGTTGGAAACCCTCATTAATGTTTTGCTTGCACATCTGGTACTTCCTACCTTTTAGACACAAAATGGCTGCTGGTGAAAAAAGTCAATGTCGTTGATTTCCGCCGCTTTGTCACGTGCCTTTTGCTTTGTATTTGGACACACGGGTAGGCAAGGAAAGCCACTTAATTTAACATATAGGGTCTATGGGGATTTACTCCCTTTTGGAGCCAGCCCCAAATGGCCATTCGAGAAACTGCAGTTTTAGTACTTCCGCTCCGCCCTGGCGTCAATGCGACCAAACAAAGCTGCCCCCTCGCGTGGAACACACCCTCGCACCCGTACCAGACAGCCACGCCTGGCTTTGGCTTTTCACTCACTTCACGTGTTTTCCTGCTTTATAAAGACTCTGAAGTGTGTGTGCGTGTGTGTGTGTGTGTGTGTGTGTGTGTGTGTGTGTGTGCGTGTGTGTGCCTGCGTGCGTGCGTGTGTTTGTGTTGGTGAACACAGCTCTGTGATTACGTCTCCAGTGCACCACAGACGGGACGGAAAACCCAAAATAGTCTCAAACCTGCATTCTCACACGGAGAGCAGCTGGGGCGTGTCAAAGCCCACATCACCGCTAATGTCAGGTTGGACTGCCAAACCTATGGTGCACACGCACATATACACACACACACACACACACACACACACACACGGGGAATATTGAGTCTCGTCTCTCCCAGGCAGGATATCACCCGCCCTGCTTTTCCACCTTTTCACACACAATTACTGACCAGCAAAACACTCTCTCGCCTCTCTCACTGTCTCTTACTCTGAACTGGAATGGCGAAGGCTATCATTACAGCAATCAGCGGAAAACGTCTTCACAAAGTCCCCCACCGAAACCGCGCTCGCCCTCTCGGACATCGATTCGCACCCGGAGCCGGGTTGCTCCGGCGTGCAGATAGGGATCGTCGTGATGGATGGGGCGATCGCTTTCCAGGCCGCTGGTCATCAGCGTTTCCTGCTGCGCGCCGACCCCTAGCTGCCCCTATCAGGCCCCGGACCGTTCCAGGCACTCGGTCACGGGCGGGGGTGGGGCAGGAAGGGGGGGGGGGGGGAGTCAAGCAGATGAATGTAAACACTACAGGAACTGTCAGTGGTTGCTGGTCCTGGACCTAGTTAGGTGAGGTAAGGTAGTTGAACTGTCAGTGGTTGCTGGTCCTGGACCTAGTTAGGTGAGGTAAGGTAGTTGCTGGTCCTGGACCTAGTTAGGTGAGGTAAGGTAGTTGCTGGTCCTGGACCTATAGGTGAGGTAAGGTAGTAGTCCTGGACCTAGTTAGGTGAGGTAAGGTAGTAGTCCTGGACCTAGTTAGGTGAGGTAAGGTAGTAGTCCTGGACCTAGTTAGGTGAGGTAAGGTAGTAGTCCTGGACCTAGTTAGGTGAGGTAAGGTAGTAGTCCTGGACCTAGTTAGGTGAGGTAAGGTAGTAGTCCTGGACCTAGTTAGGTGAGGTAAGGTAGTTGCTGGTCCTGGACCTATAGGTGAGGTAAGGTAGTAGTCCTGGACCTAGTTAGGTGAGGTAAGGTAGTAGTCCTGGACCTAGTTAGGTGAGGTAAGGTAGTTGCTGGTCCTGGACATATAGGTGAGGTAAGGTAGTAGTCCTGGACCTAGTTAGGTGAGGTAAGGTAGTTGCTGGTCCTGGACCTATAGGTGAGGTAAGGTAGTAGTCCTGGACCTAGTTAGGTGAGGTAAGGTAGTTGCTGGTCCTGGACCTAGTTACAGTAGGTGAGGTAAAGTGGTTGCTGGTCCTGGACCTATAGGTGAGGTAAGGTAGTAGTCCTGGACCTAGTTAGGTGAGGTAAGGTAGTAGTCCTGGACCTAGTTAGGTGAGGTAAGGTAGTTGCTGGTCCTGGACCTATAGGTGAGGTAAGGTAGTAGTCCTGGACCTAGTTAGGTGAGGTAAGGTAGTAGTCCTGGACCTAGTTAGGTGAGGTAAGGTAGTTGCTGGTCCTGGACCTAGTTAGGTGAGGTAAGGTAGTAGTCCTGGACCTAGTTAGGTGAGGTAAGGTAGTTGCTGGTCCTGGACCTATAGGTGAGGTAAGGTAGTAGTCCTGGACCTAGTTAGGTGAGGTAAGGTAGTTGCTGGTCCTGGACCTAGTTACAGTAGGTGAGGTAAAGTGGTTGCTGGTCCTGGACCTAGTTAGGTGAGGTAAAGTGGTTGCTGGTCCTGGACCTAGTTAAGTGAGGTAAGGTAGTAGTCCTGGACCTAGTTAGGTGAGGTAAGGTAGTTGCTGGTCCTGGACCTATAGGTGAGGTAAGGTAGTAGTCCTGGACCTAGTTAGGTGAGGTAAAGTGGTTGCTGGTCCTGGACCTAGTTAGGTGAGGTAAGGTAGTTGCACACTCATAGTAGCATGATGCAAACATGTGACCTGCTCCATCTAAATGAGTCACATTGACCCCTCCAACCACTTTGAGTTTAATATACTGTTGGAAAGAGGAGAATGCCAGCTTTCTGGTCATATCAAAATTATATAAAGATTGAGTAAGATGCATCTCTTACATCAGTGATACTCAACTTGCGGCCCGCGGGCCACATGCGGCCCCGGATGGAATTGCAAAAAAAAAAAAAAAACATTTTTTGACAGTGCACCTGAACGCAACATGCAAGATACCCGCTGAATAAGTGTCCAAATGTTCATGTCATTCTGGCCAATACTCCACTTCTGTTATAGCATTTCAGTCTGGAATATGGAATATATTTCAATAATCTATTATTTAGCTGCTAAATTGTCAAATACTGCCGTCTGCTCGCTACCCAGGCACTTATGTATGTACTATGTACTAACTAACTTAACCTAACTAACTATCCGGTGTGCAGAAGATTGTCAGACTAAACTCCAGCTGACACCCCAAAAACCTACAATCCGCCTCAGAAAAATGTATATTGTTTGTTTATTAACTGGCCCCTGGCCTTCTATCATTTCACGAAAGTGGCCCCCGGGCAAAGCAAGTTGAGTATCCCTGCCTTACGTTGACTGTTTCCAAACTATGTTTTTGAGAAAAAGGGTCTCAAAGTATGAAGGAAGTAAGCTAGCTCTGCTTGTCACCGTAACTTTATGAACTTTAAAACTTTATATTTAATGTTCAAATTTCACAATAATCTTTGCACAGAATGAAAGCCAAGGCTTTATTTTACAAAAATCTGGTGAAACCCCAAAACAGTCAAATTCAATATTTTCCTCAGGTTTCTACACAAAAAGGCTAGGGCATCATCATACTAATTTACACAGCCATCTCCATAAAGTCAAGTATTGACAATAATGTAAGGTTAGACCCGCTTGGTTTCAGAAAATTGCTTTTTAAGTTGAATCACGTCTCATCTCTCTTTCTCTCCCTGCATGTAGGCTAATGTTAGATATGCAGGCGCAGTATAGCCACTGTCTTCACCTGTTGAGACAGAGCTGCTGCTGAGTGCTGCTGACTGCAGGCACATGCATTGAGTGCATGCAATTGTGAATTAGGCATTTTGTTGTTGTTCATCGCATAACATACAGGCAGCCTACCTACACTATAACCTACTACACATAAAACATATTAATTTAGGCTATTTAATAGGAGGATGTAGCTTGAGCCTATTTTAATACAACTGAAATTGTGCTGAGAGGGGATACTGGTCCTGGTGTCCAGCAAATTTTAATTTGTCATACTTTGATTAATTTCACCGGTCAAAGTCCGGCAATTAAGGCTATGTGTCCAGGTCCCTGCACACTAGTGCCTCCTCTGGTCAGTCGGGGCACATGTTTTGGTGGGGAGGGGAACTGGTGGAAAAGCGTGATCCTCCCATGCGCTACCATCTGCTGGTGAAACTCCTCGCTGTCGGGTGAAAAGAAGCGGCTGGTGACTGCACATGTATCGGAGGAAGCATGTGCTACTCTACAACTCTTGGGGGGACTTGATCAAATTGGAAAGACATTCACATAATAGGATGAACTTCACTATTTACACATTTCAAACATTTATTGCAGCCAGGTTGGTCCAGCCTATAGAATGGTGGTTTACTTCAACATCAGTCTGAACTTTTCCCCACCATTTCATGCTGGCTGTTTTCCCTTTTTCACAAGCTTCTCTCCACAGACCTGCTATCCCAGTGCTTTCTCCTCTCCACAGACCTGCTATCCCAGTGCTTTCTTCTCTCCACAGACCTGCTATCCCAGTGCTTTCTCCTCTCCACAGACCTGCTATCCCAGTGCTTTTTCACTGCAATGTGAACTCAATGTGGGCCTGCTCTTATTTGTCTGGTTTCTAGCTTCAGACAAAGAAAATATCACCAGAGCGAAATTATGATATTCATTTCAATTAGGACGATTCCTCCTTGAGGTAATCTATCTTAGTCACCGTTGGTTTTAAAACGAAACACAAGCTCTGAACTTGATATTGGATAATCTTGTACGGCCTCCAGACGAACCCTGCCCCAAGATAGGATTGAGTGGCTGTGAAGAAAAAAGTGGATAAAAAAAATATTCATTTGGCACATTTGTTTCATAATCTCTCCAAGTCGTAGCGGACCTTACATATTAAAATACATATTTTAAAAAAATCTGACCGCTATTATTTTTGCGAAGAGAGAGCTGCACTCCTCCATTCTCCCATCCCAAGACATGTAATTTGTGTACATGGCCTCTGGGTGTTGTTTTAGGCCGCACTCCAAAGCCACTTGAAAAAGGTATGTGGCTTTGGCAGAGAGAATAAACAGCCACCTCATTTCACTCTCCCACGTCTCGGGACGCTCTGCGCTCCTCTCGACCTGCCAGCTCCCCGGGCCAAAGAAAAGCACACACAACACACACACTGTGGGGAAATCAAGAGGCCAGGACGGGTTTGCAGCGCATGATCCCAGAGACGAGTCTGTCGTTTAAACAGACCGCAACGCTGGAATCAAATAAAAAATACATAACAGAGGTGGGGACTTGACTTGAGACTTGTCCTCAAAAGACTTGAGACTCGACATATGGACTAGAGATTTGGGACTCGTGAACAATAACAATGGCAACGAATCAATGCTGATATTGGATAGCCTACTAAAGGAGTGAGGCTAAAACAGATATGATAGAATGCTCATCCATAAGAGACTTGAGACTTGACTTGGACTTGCAAAAAATGACTTGTGAGCATCTTTGAGATTTATCGTGCATTCCTTTATCGCAAAATAACTGGGATGTGGAGGCTAAATGACATCACATCCGTTTTGTTAGCGTTCCATTTGCAAAAAACTTGAGCTGGGAAGTTCACTGTTGATTGGTCAGATCCATTCGCTAGCCAGGCTAGCCATTGTTAGCAATAACAATTGACAACATGGCATTTCGCGGCATTTGCGCATACAAACACTGCAGCCTCATGTCCACACAGATAGAAGTTAGGCAGTGCTGTGTGCTGTGTGTACAGCTGATTTAATGAGACACAAACAAAACAGAAGTGCTAAACAATATTACTACGATTACTACTACTGTTGTTGCGTGGCGCAGCCATCTTGGATTTTTGAGGTTGGGGCTGCTGAGACTCCTACGAGTTTGGAATGGGAAATACCAGCTCTGATGACGTCACCGCTCATGACCTTTGAAGTCGTAAGATTACCAGTCCCCAGTTATAAAGGAATGCACGAATATACACACACACACACACACACACACACACACACACACACACACACACACACACACACACACACACACACACACACACACACATATAGATAGATAGATAGATAGATAGATAGATAGATAGATAGATAGATAGATAGATAGATAGATAGATAGATATATACAGATATACGGTCATTCCTTAGTGAAAAACAGCCCACCTTCAGGTTTTAAAGAAATAGTTCACCCAAAAATGAAAATTCTGTCATCACCTCCTCCCCCTCATGCCAAATGAAACACAGGTGAAATGTCTTAGTCCATAGAACACACAGGGAGGTTGCAGCACAACTCAATACCAGCCTGGCCTTCTGCAAAACAACTGAAGTCAATGGAGACCTAAACAACAAAACAATCACACTGTGAATAGAAAGACCTACACAACATTATTTGTTGCAAATCAGTCAGCTGTAGTTGAGATGGTCACTACATGCTGGTGTAAATATAGGTCTTTTTGGAACTCTGAAGAACTGGTCCCCACTAACTTCACTGACATATTTGCATCTATTAGCATCATTATGGTAGCCTAGCTCAAGGAAAATTAAGTATGATTTAAGACTTGACAAATGTTGGTGAGTTATTTGGTAACAATTTACAAGGGTCCACAAATTAATGATTAATGTTAAAGTAAACATTAATCGGCTTTGCCGATTATCAACCCACTTTGTATCATTATAATGTTGTTAATATAAGCAGATGGGCAGTGTTTACCTTCGCTATATTATGTTTTCCACACAGAGAATATCCTCCATTTGTCCTGCTTGCAGAAACTCCGCCCCTGCCAGCTGCAAGTCATTGATTGACAGTTTATCAGAAATAGGTGACTAAACTATCTGCCTCATTCCAAAGAGGTGGGTAAACTTTGTTTACCCTGAATATAGTGGATATATATCTCGTGTGAACAGCTGGCAGACCCCCATGCCAATAAGTAAAGTTGGAATTATTGTGTCATCATTGCCAGTTATACAATGTATCTATACAGTATGGAGGGATTGTACTACAACACAATTCCCCTGATAA
The DNA here is from genome assembly GCF_964638095.1 of Poromitra crassiceps. Lineage (NCBI taxonomy): Eukaryota > Metazoa > Chordata > Actinopteri > Beryciformes > Melamphaidae > Poromitra > Poromitra crassiceps. Next base: position 77,665,339 of record NC_139625.1, read on the forward strand.
TTAGCGTTTTTATTTGAGGATTAGCATATCTTTTCATGTAGATCTACAGTATCTACATGAACAGATATGTCTACAGTAGCTTTGTATTGTCGTTACCTTTGGGATCTCCATACAACAGACGTTCTCTATGGGCGAGATTCTGCTGCAGTGCCCGCAGGTACACCTGAGTGGATGGACAAAAATATAGCTTTTGTTAGCTAGCATCCAGTTTACTCTGACTTTGCTAACATTAGCAACATAGCCTCAGAACGTTACGTTACCATTCATTGACTGGCCCCATCCTCTCCTGCACTTGCATGGCCTCGGCTGCGGGAGCTGCTGGTTCCGGGTCGGCCATAGCTGGAGCTAGCGGCTCGAATTGATAGGGCTGCTGCGGGCCAGCCTGGCCCTCGGGCTCGTCCGATCCTGGGCAGCTTGCTGGGCAGGCTGGCCTCCAATGAGCCCTCTGAGGAGGCGTGTGAGCTGCTGTCGCTGTCTGTCTCCATTCTGTCTGGCTTGATAGATGACAGTGTCAGACAGTACTAACTTCCCTCTTCTTCTTCTTCACGTTTTCTGGCAGATTGCAATCCAATTGCAATTGTATACCGCCACCTATCTTCCCTCTTCCGTGTATAGGAGCTCAAAGAGTTGTCTCGTCACAGCCTCACCTGATTTACATGTAGAATGAAACCACGCATGCGCGAGCAGGAACTGCACAGAGGTCTGCCATTGGCTCTGAAATTTGCCTGCCGCACAAAAGTTCATCCTATACAAATGTGGAGTGGGCGGATTCGAAAGCCTGAAAACTCCCCGCCCTTTTTTGAAAAACTGACCAAATCTGACCAGACTTCTCTGTCTCTGTCTGGTCTGTTGAGTATCTCTTTAAGGCTGGTTAAGGCTCTCAATGGGATTAGTGGATGTGTGCATACTTAAAAAATAAAAATTAACAACAACAGCCGCCCTGGAGCAGATTCAACAGCCCTGGAATCAACAGCCCTGGAGCAGAATCAACAGCCCTGGAGCAGATTCAACAGCCCTGGAGCAGATTCCGCGTCTCAAGCAGAGCTTCCGCACTTCCGTTGTGACGCGTTGTGATGTAAAACGCGTCACAGCGGAGCTTTTTGCCAGAGGAGGAAATGGGAGCTGTCCGTGTGGAAAACATAATAGGGAAGGTAAACACTGCTTATATTAACGACATTATAATTATACAAAGTGGGTGGATAATCGGCAAAGCCATCCTTGAATTAACAGCATTGACGTAAGCTTGCTCTAACCTTAACCTCAGTGACTTCATGCATCAAACCCAACCACAATATTGTATTAACATGAACACCATAAATGATTAGTAGACACATTATAAAACTGTTAATTGAGGTTAGTTAATGCACCCTTATTGTAAAGTGTTACCAGTTATTTTATTGTCTCTAAGTTACTTTATTGGCTATCAGAACCACCATACATACAGTAATTTAACCAAATTTACAAAGAAGCCGTTGTCACAAGCCTGCTCAGCCAATCAAAAGCCCCCCTACTTCCCGGCTTTAGTCTACCTCAGTAGCTACTACCATGCTTTTCCTCTGAAGGTGATCCAGCCAGACAGCATTCAATTAACTCCTCAGGTCTCTCTCTCTCTCTCTCTCTCTCTCTGTTGAGCAGAGACAAACCTATTGAGCGTATGACTCTGACGAACCTGCCGTCACATCTCTGCCGGCGCCTGGGAGGGGGAGAGAGCCGCGGCTTGACAAACGAGCGGCGACAGGTCTGTCGCTACCTGGCCCCTTCGCCGCTGCCTGTCAACGCCACCACTGTCTGGGAAGCTGACAGGTAAGCGGCCCTCCGGCGTCACGGCAAAGCAAACAAAATGCCAAACGCCATCGACGACACAAAGCCAGACGGCACAAAGCCTGTCTGTTGTCACGAAGAGGATGGGGCAGGTCGTCCGTGTCTCACCTGGTCGTACGGCGTTTGGAAGCGAACCAAGGTCTGCGCCGAAGCACAGAGGACGACGACGAGGATGATGATTTGCCTTTTCACCCCTGACAGACAACAGTTATGGAGAAGAGTTCGGCCAATCTCAGTGTACTTGAAATAAAGAATAGAGTCAGCTAATATGAAAAAATAAAATAACAAGGCTAGGTCGGAACCTAGCATATGGCCAGCGCGATAAAGCGTTCACGAGCATCGGCACTCAAATCGGCATTCAAATTGGACTGGACAAAGCCAGATATAGGGCTCGCTTGCGCTGGCCAAAAAGAAATACTCCGAAACCTGCAGTGGAATTAGATTGTCTATAAATTCTTCATCTAAAGACAGTAATGTCTGCCCAGAGATTCTCTATGAATTGGATAGGTGTGGTGGGTCACTACATGCTGCTTATAGTATTTACTTACCAGATATTTTGATGTTCTGGTTTCTTTACTTCTCCTCTATGACAGAAAACTGAATATCTTTGGGACAAAACAAGACATTTGACGGTGTCATCTTGGGCTTTACTTGGGAAACACTAATCAACACCATTTTATATACCACACAACTAATCGATTAATCGAGAACATAATCAACAGATTAGTTAGTTGCAGCCCTACTTTTTTATACCCTGACAATTAAAAAATTGTAGGGGAAAACACTGAATACATACATTTCTTTAGCATGAAAATGGTAAAATTTCTAAATCAACATTGCCACAAAATATCAGCTAACGGCTCATTTCAGTCTAAAATAGTCATTGGCCCAAAACGAACATTTTCTGCCGACATGAGATGCTGATAAAATGGCGCTTTAATTACAGTAGGCTCAAATGTTTGATGCTTGACTAAATGTTGCATGGTATGTTTTACATAACCTAAGTTGAAGTAAGCTTCTCATTTTGCCCAATGAATGTACATTTTGAAAAGCATTGTAGCTTATTTATGTCCGCATCTGCAAGTGGGCCAGCACGATAACAATAGGCATAAAAAATTGTTAATTCCACTATAGGAGACACTTGATGTTCTCTGAAATTAGGTGGCGAAAAATGTGCGCATATATCGGTACTGCATCGGCATCGGCCAAATGAGTTGGAAAATATCGGCATATCGAATATCGGCAACAACAAAAAAATCCAATATTGTGCTTCCCTAGTCTAAAGGTATCAGCATCTGCCTTCAAAAACCCCATATCGATCAGACCCACACTGATATTGTACAATTCATCACAAAAATCACACCCAGACAAAACAATCATATCACAAAAGGCGCAATGCAAAAGAGTGACCAAGGAAAATGTGATAACACACATAGAAACAGCGCTGGTAATCACATTACAGAAACCTGTGCGCTCGTCGTCGGCACTTTCCCAGCGGAGCTGACTGTACATCATGTGACAGTGAGGGGTCTATTTGTGTCACAGCGGATTGGGGGAGATGTCAGAAGCAAACACGTCTCCTGTTCCTGTTCACATGTATTAAACAAGAGGTAGGAGGGCTTTCTCAACCCCCGCGCCAGCCAGGGACCGCGGCCTCGCACAAACGCTTCGTACTGAGAGAGTCGTATCTGTCCTCCCATCAGGGTTTGCATTTAAACGAAGGGTTTGCACTGCATACTCACAATGGGCCTTTTTCACAGGAAACATTAATGACTGCCCCAACACCTAAATGGAGTGGAAATTGGAAACCCTCATTAATGTTTTGGTTGCACCTGTGTTTACCCTGCTTGGCTGCTGTGAAAAAGGCCAATTAAATCACTGGTTTTCACCAAATGTCTCAAGAATGTACATAAAAGGATAGAGATGTCCATTGTTGTTGCGTTCTGTACCGCATTAGGGTACAGATATTGTACCCAGCCTTTGTTCACACCATAGGCAGAACATGAGGCAGGCTCAAGCTGAACTGACGCTTAACCAGTCACACCAGGAGCAGTCTCTTTTCCCCAGCACCTTGCTCGACGCGCCTTGAACCCACCCACAACTCCCATTCAATTCATGCCTGGCAGCTTCAAGCTTCAAGTGCGTCACGCCTGGAAAATAGGACTGAATCCTGAACGATCGCTTCAGCGCGGCTTCAGCGCGGCTTCAGCGCGGCTTCAGCATGGCTTCAGCATGGCGTGGCGTGCGGCTGGTGTGAACGGCCTCATTTGTTAACAAGGACGCCGGAATGAAACTGCGTGGCTTCAGCGTGGCTTCAGCGTGGCTTTGGCGTATGGTGTAAATGGCCACTGAGGCATTGGGCTCATGTACCGTTGTCACCTGCAACTTTAGTCTCGCAGTAGCCTGACAATAAAAAAATATTCTCCGATTTGGAGTCCGAGAGACAAACTGTCATCAAATGCTGGTCCATCCATAGCCCTAATGTGGACTAATGTAGGGGTCGTTGATGTGGAAAAAGGTTGAGAATCATTGCACTAGTGAACCTTGGAGGTGTCTGTTTTGGGTACAGAGCTGTACTGCACGCCTCTTTCAGACAGTGAAGTCTAATAACAATAGTGGAACTTATAGGCGGCATTGGTGCAGAGCTGCCAGCATACTGTAAACCAAGCGCACCTCACACTGTTCAAACATCAGAAACACACACACACTCAAAACACACACACTCAAAACACACCTTTGCGTTTGTTATCCAGTGAAGGAACAAGGTGCGCAGCCTAATATGAGAGACGGAAAAGCAATCATGGGCAACAGCATCTGGGCGAGATCGAAACGTTAAAAGCCTTTTATATAAACCCCGAACAGATTCAACCCATTGTTCTCCAGATGCCAGTTAACGAAGCCAATTGAGATTTTAGGCGTTTCTGAACAACACAAGGTATTTAACGCCGGCGTCTCCCTCCCTCCCTCCCTCCCTCCTCCTCTTACACTTATTGTTTTCCCTTTGATGGAATTTTCTTCAAAGCGCGCCTCTTTAACGTCAGCGGATCATCCGGATCGGCCCCCTCGTTTTTCAGATCTCTCGTTTTCATTTATTTCTTCTGCATTACCTCCTCATTTGCGTGTCGAAGTGCTGTACCTTTAGGAAAAGAAACATCGAGGTTTATTAACGGCGAAGAACAAATTATACAGGAGTGATCTCACAGAAGCACTCCCCGGGAGACTAAACAGAACAAGAAATAACATGAGCGGTACGTATTAACGTATGCCCTTTGATGTGTGGCTCGCACCGGTCCTGTAGCACCATTAACATTTGAACTGAAACATCATTTGTCACAAGTAAATTGTGCATCTAAGACTGGGAGGCTGAGAGAAACCGTACGTGTCTCTCACACAGGGTTGGAGGAGAGCGCCAGCAAAAAGGCCCCAATTAGAATTGTTTTTTGAACTGGAGCGGAAAACCCAACGAGTGTGTGGAAGTGTGTGCGTGCATGTGTGCGTGCGTGTGTGTGTGTGTGTCTGTGTGTGTGTGTGTGTGTGTGTGTGTGTGTGTGTGTGTGTGTTTGTGTGCGTGTGTGTGTGTGTGTGCGTGTGTGCATGCATGCGTGTGTGTGTGTGTGTGTGAGAGAGAGAGACACACACAGAGACTTAGAGAGAGATCGAGAGAATGTGTGTGTGTTCATAAAGGCAGATGAGGAGGCCTGCAGGAAAACGTTGGCATGACACATTAGCTTAGCTCCCTCTAGTGTTGAACTGGAGTGCCGGCACCTTTTCAAAAACCATCCACAACCCCAGAAACTACAGTTGAAAATTAATGCACAAAGAGTGCTTGAAATGAACAATTTGCCCAAAATGTGAGATATTCTAAGTGAAAAAGTAACGCTCATGGGAGAGTCAGGGCTGGGAAAGGTAAATTTTGCCTGGCTGTACTTTGTATTTATTTTGTATTATTTATTTTTTATTGTATATAGTTTTATCGTTGCCATGTGTTCTACTTTTTTGATAAGTTATACTTTACCAGGCAGGCAACCTGTTTAGCTATTAATGAAAAAAGAATGGTGACTTTTGAAATCTATGTTGCTGGTGGTTGAAAATTATCAATATCAATATCTATACAATCTTTGAAGACAGAAGCATAAAAACTACTAATACTAAATGCAAAAACTCAATTTCAATTATTTACAGTCATGGTGGAACATGGTGAAGGTCTCATTGAGACTTTTAACAACTGTCAAATTGTGAGGAGAACTTGTCACTTATAATGGAATCTATAAAGGAAGGTTAAAGATTCTAGATTGTCTATGCCTGCTTTGAACTGATAAGTGTTTTCAATGCCGATACGATATTTATTTTTGGATTGAAGCTGCTGATAGCCGATATTTTGTGCCGGCATCCACTATCTTTAAATTTGACCGTTTTCATATCGACTAACTCCAAGAAGAAATTACAAGGATTCAGTGTATGTATTCTTGTCGGGGTGGGAATGCTTTTGAAACAGCAGTCAGACCACTGGACACTTAAAGACGAGCTGAAATGACATCTCAGGGAGGGTCTGTGATGACGTATCCAAGTGAAAACAAACATTGCTTTGACTGGAACAGGGTCTAGAGGCGGGTCATAGCATGTGGATGATTTGATTTGACCGTTCTGGGGACTGGAGTTGACGTTGGCCAATCCTGGCGTTTGTATGGCGTGTTCTGCCCCCGAATTGAGTGGGATTCAGCATGTGCTGCCCCTATGCGAGTGGGATCTGCATAGAACTGGGCAGCTGGCTGCCTCCGTGCAGACTACCATTTCCAAGCCGAGGCAAGAGTGCTGCCTGCTGGCTTGAAGCGTCTACTAGCTGTGGTAAAGAGCTGCGGTGAATACGATATTCCTGGAATGCGAGTTTAACAAGCCAGTTACATGTCCTTTGCATTCTACATTAAATGAAGACATTGCCATTTTATTTTGTATGTTACATACTTATTGGCCAAATATATTAACATTTATAGGCTCGATCATTCTGCCCATGTAAGCACTAGGCAGCCATCTTGCCTGCTCAGAATTGTCTCCTCAAGGAAGATCGATTGACAGCTGTCATGTCGTGATATGATTGGTTGAAATGGGGTAGAAATTTGATAGTACTAAATTATGTCAGCAAACTGTTATGAATGAACTCTTGAAAAATGAACATTTGATGTGAGAAAAATGTGAAAAACTAAACAAATTTAAACCGATTTTTGTCATTTTTTTGCATACATTGTTGCACTGAGTAACCAGGGATGTGATCTAAAATAGGGGAAAAAATCATTTCAGCTTGACTTTAAGCCGTATAAATTAACTATTTGTGAGATGTTAGCAGCTCCCCAAGGCAGCATGAGGCAGGTTTTATTTGCAGGTTTACAGACTAACACCCTGATGCTGTTGAGTAAAAACACAACTAGCCAATATCTGCTTGATATATTAATCTATTCTGGTATGGCTGCATGGGCGATAATTCAATATTGTCATTCATCGTCTTTCAGTGGAATCATATTGTGATCTGATATGAAGATATTTTAATATCGTGATCGCGACACATATTTCTGATGTCTAAATTGATGATGACAAGCAGATTTTACTCAAAAATTCTGATAAAAGGAGCTAGGTATGGTAGGAATATTATTTGAATATTTCAGTTTTGTCGAACTAAGATTACCATTTGGTTCAATAAGATCAACATTATTTATTATATTATTTTGATTTTGCAAACCCGAACCAAATCATGATATAATTATAGAAATCCTTATGATTATCATGACATGAGTTGAGTCCCCCCCACACCTTAATATGTGAAGCGCTTTGAGTGCCTTGAAAAGCACTATCTAAATCCAATCAATTATTATAATTATTATGATTATAATCGTCGTCGTCGTCGTCGTCGTCGTCGTCGTCGTCGTCATATTATAAATATTATTACCATAATATTAGTATAACTATGGCCACTAAAACTACAAGTCTTAGCAAAAGGTAAAGTATGAGCAAGAGAAAAATGTCTCTGGCAAGGAGACAAATATAAAATCAGAAGAGAAATTGCAGCTATAATACCCGATTCCACAGTGCATTACAATGTGTCTGAAGTAAGACTTAATAGTTAAGCTACTGATTCTACCCTCTAGTCTAGTCTAGTCTACTGACTCTTTAGTCAAGTCTGAGCAGCATGAAGAGACTCCCTGAGTTTCTTCTTCAATATAAGATCCAATCCTGCAGCAGAAAAGCTCTGGTCGAGCACAATGTGTCTGCAGAGGGAAAACTGTGTCAGATCATAAGCCAACCCACTTGTTGGCATTTTATCAAACGAATATGTAGAATATCAATGTCAATTTGAAACAAAATGTCTGCAAAGCATCTTTCTAAAACGTGGCATTTCACGTTTCTGCAAACCCACAATCTCAATGTAAATTTGAAACAAAACAGCCGTTAATTTGAAAACCTTGCTGCCTTTCCAATGTTAAAACACAAATAAAACAACTTTGGTTATGTTCAGGTTATGGTTTGGGTTAATTAGGCCTAAACAAAAACATTCAATGTGACTCACGGTTGAAGCACGGCCCTCTGGTGTGAAAGGTAAGTGTTTACGCCGTCCATCCACTCCGGCCACAATGCCCTTATACTGGCCCCCACTCTGTTTCAACAGCACAATCTATGAAGTGTACAGTAACAGTATTGTTGTTATTTGTGTATCTACATGAAGTATTCTACATGCAATGCAATGAATGCACAATAGCGCTTTTCACATTGCATTCCCTTAGCATAGAGCTATCTTAGCCCTGGGCTAAGAATAGAGATAAGATAGCCCCAGCACCGGGCTAACTCAGCCCCTTTTCACGCAAACATTGTTGACCCAGGTTAACCTAAACCCAGAGCTCTGCGATTCACACTGCAGGTCTACTCGCCCTGGGATGGTAGAGCCCAGGGCCATTGGAACCAGTGCTGCCAGGTTCAGCTAATGGCCCCGTTTCACACTTCGTGTTTAGACGAAAAGTGGGGGTTAGCCAGAAAACACAGACGGGTCCCAGCTCGCAAAAATCCATTGACTGATGCGAAAAACGCAGAAAATCGAACCTCGTCCGAAAACTTAAATGAAGGACGTAATTGTTGGACTCGGTGTGTCAATGATGATTGACACAAAGTAGGTCGTATTCTTTTTTTTTTCTCCGTGTGTCAATTTCGGACGAAAATACGGACTTGGTGTGCAAAAGCCTTTAGCCCCGGCTTAGCCCCTTAAGCTTCTGGCATACTCTTTGCGCCCAGCCAAGCGCATAGGGCGCGCGGCGATTATGACGTAATTGCCGCGCGAGGCCTGAGCGCAGCGCGGCGCGTCCATGGAGATTTTTCTATCAGCGCGTCGGGTTTTGCTGCCTGTGCCTGTGAGATCTCCGTGGTAGGCTATCAGCGGATATGTGCTGTGATTGAGTCCTCACCGTCGTAAAGTCGCCTTCAAAGCATGCTGTTCGATTATAACAAACTAGTTGTGTGGCTTAGCCTTCCCAAATGTTTAGGGTCGTTTTTTAGAATTTAATATATAGAATTGGGAACGTTACATTCAATTTCATTCAGACTGCCTGGCACTGATCGCCGCCATTTCTGGAGCACTCACTATGTTCTGTTTTGGCCCGCGCAGAGTGCGCGCGCCCTCCGTGGAGCCCCGCCTCCAGTGCGTGCGCGAAGAGTATGCCAGAAGCTTTATAGCCCCATGTGAATGAATGCCTAATGCCACCATTTTATTCTGGTGATCAGCTT
>NC_139625.1:77679920-77884920 GCF_964638095.1 Poromitra crassiceps
TCAGCTACAAACAAGCATTTTCTTGTCAAAACCTGAGAAAAGTTAAACTTTCAGAAAAGTGCTCATGGCGATGGATAAGAACGTTGTAGGCTAATCATTGAATTTACATTAATGTAACAGCGATCATAAAGGCAGTATGGATTATATCAGACATGTATTGTAAATATCTGCCATCTGGTAAGCTTTGCTTGTTCTACAACACTGTCTTGTTAGTACTGCTAGAAGTGCTAACGTTACGTTAAGTTCGAGGCCAGATTATCCACCGGGCCGATTGGGCCAGTGCCCGGGGGCCTCCGACATCTAGGGGCCTCCGAAACCCCACCAACCCCACTTTTAGACTGAAAAAAATGCCACTAGTTTGTGGATATTAGTGGGATTTTTCTAAAAAGGGCTTTAGACCAAAAAGTGGCCAAAAATCTTTATCAACATTTTTTTGATAACAAAAACATGTGTACTAGTGGGACTTTTCATGTAAAAAAGGTATAAGCAGCTAACTGGGCCATTGTTGTGGGGCGCGTTTCTTCCTCCAGTGCCTCAGTCAGTAGTATCCGTCTGGCTGTTGGAATAAGAGCCAAAATAATCCATATATTTTGAAGGAGGAGAAGACAGAAGTCCTGGAGCCCAGGTTGAGCCAAAGATAGACAGTTTTGCTGAGATTTGGAACTTTTTGTTTAGGACTTCAAACATAATCTATTGAATATTATGCCAGCAGTAACTGAGTGGTGGTTTTCAATTTGAAAAAGCTCATTGGAGCAGCTGGTTTGGAGTGTAAACCTGACAATTCTTAGGCCTTGTTGGCACCAGATTGAAAACCACTGATAGACCATTATGTGACACAACTCTCCATTGAAACCTATTCACCTTATTCACCACGCCCACTTTTTGTCTCTGCCGCGTTACACGCAACGTATTTGTTGCAACATTCAGAAGCTACACTGCAGCCAACTTCAGTTACATGTTCATAGCGTTACTGCTGCGAGGAGCCGATGGCTGTACCCGGTCAGCATTTAACGTTAGTTACAAAAGCACGCCAGCACAGTGTTTTCTCACTGCCAGTAGCCTAACTACAGTAGGGTTTGACAGATAGCTAGTCCGACCGGTGTCAGCACAGTCAGCGCTCCCGGTCCTCGCTGCTCGTTAAAGATTTGCAATAGGCGTTATTCTGATAAACTGGTCACATAATATGTTACGTTCTCACCCGAAAAATATTAAAACTTTAAAACAGTTTGGGGTTTTTTAGCTTGAAAACAGCTTTTTGGCAAGTCTAAAAATGACTACGGTAGGCGTGCTCTACTTCCGTGTTTAAAACCGGAAAGACGATTACGAAATGACGTCATGCAGAAGTGTCCTTGTATGGGCAAAGAATAAGGTGAATAGGCCTAGTTTTTGTTTGTTTGTTTGTTTTGTTTCCCCCAGTAAAATGGTATCCAGATCATACTGGGATAATTTATCTGGTCTGGAATGCTGTTTTGGAGCAAAATTCCACGCGTACGCGTGTGTGTGTGTGTGTGTGGGGGCGGGACTACTAGTCAATTTGGGATTTGGTTTGGCATGAAAAAGATTTTAGTATTGTTTTCAGCCTTCAGAAGCCCAACTGAAGTGCAGTGTGAAATATGCTTTCAGTTATATTAAAGCATACACATGCATACACATGTATATATACATATATATATACATGTATATATGCAGAGTTTAACACTAGAATGCTAGGGGGCACGGTGGCACAGTGGTAGTAGCACTGTCGCCTCACAGCAAGAAGGTCCTGGGTTCGATTCCCACCTGGGATGCTGTGGGCGCTGAGGGTGGGTCCCCATCCCCATATCCTCAGTGCCCACGGCCCAAAGGGCCCTTCTGTGTGGAGTTTGCATGTTCTCCCCAAAACACTAGAAGGCTGTTTTCACAATTGTCTGCTGAAAGTGAAAATGTTCTCTGAGCTCACTGAAAAGGCGATTTTCAACCAGCATGATTCATGGCATCATGAATACTGGAGTATTGAATGAATACTGTCCAGTATTCAGCAGTTAAAGCCACTTGCTGTGCTTGGCGTTATGCTGTAGATAACCCTGATTGGTTGCTTTGGAATGTTTAACCAGGCAGAAGGAAGTCGTTTTAAGGATTTTAACAAGATAATTAACCTTTTTTATGGGAAAAACCATCAGACACAAATTATTATTCAAAGTAGAGTATTTTATGTACATCTTAAAACATGACTTGGGGGGTGGGGGGGGGGGGCTTGGGGGGGGTTAAGTTTCTCCTCTGTGAAATCCAGGACTCAACATTTGTCAGTTTCAAAGGCCATTTGACTGAATTTACCAAGCCAATCTCCACATTTCGCTACATTTTAGTAAGAAAAACCCACTAATTTGCTAATTGAATAACCTTCCAGAAGCTGAGTGGCCTTTGGTTAACTGATGACACAATTAAAGAATGGAGTTTCTTTGGTAAATCGTGTTTTAGCGGCGGGTGAAGAACGCGGCGCGCCATGTTCCGCGGTGCTACGGGACGCCATTACGCTCCTCCGGTCACCGTCTCTCAACTCTTAATGGACATTAAACACGGAAGACGAAGAAATACACCAGCACAATTGGGTTAGCGGGCACTTACTGGCTGCAAACCACCGCCCATACATTTGCCTAAGAACACATAACTGTCACAACATTACATGTCATTATTGAGCAGATCGTATGGATTCCACTTATTGTTGCTTAATGGCCTCTTAAAAAAACATGGTTAGCGCGGTATTTTAAGATAAAACCGAGGAGGATGTTGGGGGTATCGTCTTCTTGCCCCCGACCCCCCACCCCCCGCCTCCACACACACACACACACACACACACACACACACACACACACACACACACACACACACACACACACACACACACACACACACACACACACACACACACACACACACACACACACACACACACACACACACACACACACATCCTCTACCAGCGAGGGAAGAAGTATCTTTGAAGTAAAAGTAGAATACCACAGTGTAAAAAATACTCTGTTACAAGTAAAAGTACTGCATTCATATATATATATATGTACTGTAGTAACTTACATTTACAAAAAAGTAGTGGAGTCAAAAGTGCAATATTTCCATCCGAATTGTAGTGGAGTAATACTCAAGTAAAGTACAAGTAAGCTACCTCAAAATAGTGTACAGTACAGTATTCAAGTAAATGTGATTTACTTTCTATACGTATTTTCCACAGCTGCCCCCCCCCCCACCACACACACACACACACACCCACACACACTCACCACTCTCTACTTCTAGTGAAAAGCAAGAATCTTGCTTATTCAATTACCTTTCAAACCTCAATTTCCGTTTGCAATCTGCTTGTTAAGGCTGGCGACTTGAAGGGCAGCCATTAATGACACACACACACACACACACACACACACACATCACACACACACACACACACACACACACGTCACACACACACACACACACACACACACACACACACACACACACACACACACACGTCACACACACACACACACACACACACACACACACACACACACACACACACACACACACACACACACACGTCACACACACACACACACACACACACACAAAAGGGGTACTGTCATCTGGGCTTCTTCGTGTCCAAGGAGGGCCCATCTCAACCGCAGCCAGGAGGAGCTGCAGCCAAGACAGCTGCAGCTCAGTAGTGGGGGGAAGCTGCCCCCTGCTGGCCGAGAGAGGGGATGCAACGGTGTGAACGGGTTTCACTCCAAAACCATCAACCCAGAAAAACAGGAATGTCTGCATTCATATACAAACACAACACGCTCCCTTCTTTCATGATTTGAAATAAAAGGCAGAGCTTATTTCTCTATGCACACAGAGCTTATTTCTCTATGCACACGGAGCTTATTTCTCTCACATTTTGTGCACAAATGTGTTTAAATGTGCTGTTTAAATTGCCAAGATAATCCATCCACCTGACAGGTGTGGCATATCAAGATGCTGACTAAACAGCATGATTATTGCACATGGCTTCTTACAATAGATCCTTTTCACAGCAGCCATTTTGCTCGACTTCACCACTACTGCATGGGTTGTAGCTGCTGCGGTAGTGGGCCAATCACACTTCACATTAAATCGAAAAACACTTGCAGTGATTGGCTGCGAGCAAAACCATAAAAAAAAAATCTAGGTTTGTGTACAAAAAGGATGGAATGCAGGTATTGTTTTTAACTCGAAACGTTTTGATAAAATACTTGATACTGGGTTACCGGTATTTTGGTAGATAGTAACCTTAAAGGAGTGGTTCTTTTTTGGCTTCAGTAGGCTACCCCTTTCCCTGATTTCTGAATTCAAGTACCCCGCCCTTTACCCGACTACAGCATTTTGCTTAGAAAATTGAAAGAGAAAACTATTGCAATGAATGAATGATAACCCACCTTTTGAAGAACATAACATTACAAAATAAGAAATGGAGCGACTGCCTCCTGAGCAGATTTATTTTAATGTTTCATTTATTTTCACGTTTTATTCTTACATTTTTCCTAAAGATATCAAGTACCGTTACCCAGCCCTATCGTGTTAAGTGACAAAAATGTACATACTTTGGTACAAAAAGGTATGTGTACACTGTTAGGCTACCCTCATTTCCGACACTGTTGGTTGCTTAAAATCTCACACCTCTTATCTCACACCTCCTCCTTTCACTTAATCAATCATTTGTTTTTGCCTATTTTCAAGTTATGATGCTTCTGCAACTTCTTATCTCTTAAGATAGGCTACGGTTTTCTAAAGTTAGGAAACGTGATTATACAATGCCAAATACAATAAATATCAAATGAGATCACATGTTGAGACTTTTCTGTAATGTAGAATGTAAAATTTCTGTCATGTTCATCCAGAAGTTTATTTAGCTGTTGAAATAATTTGGGATGTTTTGGGGGATTTCATGGCACCACCCCCTTTGCCAATCTGGGAAGAGTTGTAGACTAGCATGCTTCAATGATACATGTGCAGTCACCAGCTGCTTCTTCTCACCTGACAGCGAGGAGTGTCACCGGGACGTAACGCGTGTGAGGATCACGCTATTCCCCCCAGTTCCCCTCACCCCCCGAAAACCGACCAGAGGAGGCACTATAGTGCAGCGACCAGGACACATACCCTTAATCTGGCAGACACGGCCAATTGTGCCTGTATGGACCATCGACCTATATAAGATGGACGCAATTCCATGGTCCCATAAGTGAAGCCGCTGCATGTTAGATCGCCGCCCTGACGGCTGAATCCAGTATTAGGTCACAAGGCCCGCCTCCCCATGTTAGTGGATGGGAAAATCACAACCGAAATAATCACAGTATACGTCAGATAATTTTTTTCCAAAGGTGGTTTGTATCATTTTAGATAGTCATTATCATGCTAATGCCTGTGCAAGTGGTCATTTTTCTGATCAGTTTGTTTTTAAGTAGTTATTTGACATATAAAAAGGGATAAAAATGGATGATTGACAGCTGTGGCAGCCAGTCTCAAGCCGTCATTGGCTGGACAGGGTCTGCACATAATAGATCTATTCGTCACAGACAAGACACACGGCTTTATGTTATCTAATGCTGCCTGGAGGTCGGTGGCTCATGTTGGCTGTGCTGGCTACAGACATCAATGGACCCCAATAAAAAGAACATTGTTTTGAGGAATGAAAACAAATGTTTTGTGCACGAGGAATTAACGTTGGTTGGGGACTGAAGTAAGTTCAGAAAATATGTGTTTTATGAGTTACTCCAGCTACGTTATAAGTAGGCTACACAATGGTTTTAACATGCAAGCTAGCATTAGCTGCTTGCATGTCGGCTGTTTTTCATATTACTATAACTTAACAACCGATAACGATAGCTGGAATAACACAATAATAGACACATATTTTCAGAGCTGACCAGGTTGTCCAACTGACAGGAAATGTGTTTTATAACGTTAACTCCCGTCCCGGGTATAAGATGAGATGAGGGCGGCCTAGTAATACACAACCACCATTAGCTCATCGCTAACGGGTTAGCATGACATACACAATGGTTTTAACATGCAAGCTAGCATTAGCTGCTTGCTAATCGGCTGTTTTTCATATTACTATAACTTAACAACCGATAACGATAGCTGAAATAACACAATAATAGACACATATTTTCAGAACTGACCAGGTTGTCCAACTGACAGGAAATGTGTTTTATAACGTGTTTTATAACGTTAACTCCCGTCCCGGGTATAAGATGAGATGAGGGCGGCCTAGTAGTACACAACCACCATTAGCTCATCGCTAACGGGTTAGCATGACATACAAACAGACGTTTTATTTCTTGTAGGCTATTAAAGCAACAAACGTTTTTATATGCATATCTGGGGGAAATGCTTTGACTGTGGGGATGTTCGTTCTTCATAAGCTCCTCTCTTAGTAACGATATACCAGGCAATAGACCAGGCAGCCTGGCTCAGGTCTAGGCTAACGCGGGTACAACAATGTAGCCTCACGGTTACATTTGTTAAACCAACATTTGCACCAAAAGAAATGTAATCATAAAGTTAATCAAAATGCCACGGAAACATTAGGCTAATCAACACAGAGCTGTTCATCCGAGAATTTCCCCCAGTGAGAGGCTGAGCCAAGCAGCCCTGGCTCCTCTTGCGGGCTGAGAGCAGCCCGGAGGTCTGACTTATCTGGCTGATACAACCATTGACAGTACAACTCAATCTCCGACAACGGAGAACGTTACAGGCTGCAGTACCCACAACACCAGCAAACAACGTTGCGTAAAGCGTCAAGGTTAGATTTGTAACACCAACATTTGCTCCAAAAGGAATTAAATCATAAAGTTAATCAAAATGCCACGAAAACATTAGGCTAGACACAGCAATCCCCCCAGTGAGGCTGTTGTGTTGACTGAGGCCTGCCTCCACTGCCTGCGCTGAGAGCGCTGAGAGCACAGCAGCAGCCCGGAGGTCTGAATCTCCGACAACCAAAATCAGATTTTCGTACAGGCGTCATTTTGATAAACTGATCTCATAGTGGGAATCTTCCTGGTTACTTTTGGCGAGACAAAAAATATTACAACTTAAAGTGTAATATTTACAGAGCTAGACTGTATAAATACACAACGCACTGTGCGCATTCTAGAAACAGCAGCTCTACATAAGAAAGTTCAGAGGGGCGTGGAGCTCTCACAGGTTCTCAATCAAAGGCGCTACTGCGCATGCTCTGGTTCACTGATCTGGCCGGATTTTGGCTTCAATACACATACAGGGCGGAGATACGGACGCTCTCTCCATTCATATTATAACTCAATGGTATGGACGCCCGACCAAGCTGGACACAGGGGCTCCTTAACCTGCGACCCTCGTAGGCAGGGAATCTACCACTGCACAATTCCGGCGGACCAATGTTAAAATATAAAACACAATTCAGGATTATAAAGCTTCTTAATTGCTGTTTTTGTTACATGATTCAACTACAGAGCAGGAATATGAGGATTTGCTACCGGAAACGTCTAGGGCCTATAAACTTGGATAACAGACTTGAGGTAGAGGAGGCGTGCGTGCGTGCGTGCGTGTGATAGGGGTTGCATGACTCCATGATTATTTTTCAAGTTGGCCTTTCTACCAATAAAGTCGAGTCAACAGCGATTAATCGCCGTGTAAGGCAAAGCTGGTATAAAGAAAAAGTAAATAAAAAAAAAGCCTTGGGGTTTAGTTCAGTCCCAACAACACGTAGCATAATGTTTATTTAAACGGAAACGGTGGTGCATTGAATCATGCCAGGAAACATGACTGTCAACCTGTGTACGGCTAACAAAATGGTGCACCTTGTTTTCATATGATTGAACACACGACGCCAGCCGATCTGCAATGTTAGCCGCTCACAACAATAAAAGCACTCCAATAGCGAGAAAAACAATGGACGTGCGAAGCCACATTATAGTAAGGCTGCCCATCCAAGCCAAATAACGTAGCTTACTACTTTGATTACCAAATACATTTAGAAAAAGTAAATATATAGTAATTAGTTAAAAAGATACAAGATGAGACAGCCGCAGCGCCGCCTGCTATTGGTCTGTGATTGGCGAGTTGCGAGATCATTGGACAAGTGACCTGTCAATCATGCCCCAAAGCATTTTCTGCTTTATCGCCTATATTTGACTCTAAATGGGGCCATAATTGACAAAATTAACATCCTGCAAACTAGCGATTGAGACCATCAACTCAGGAAAGTGTTTACTGAGGTCATAAATCAAGTGAGAAGTATGATCATTTTCCCATTCACTTCAATACAATCTGAGTGCTTTTTGCAGCCAGTGGAGTCGCCCCCTGCTGCCACTTAGATGCATTTTGGCTTCGTTTTTCAGCCTTGGAGGTTGCCACTTGGTGTGAGCAGATCTCTTTCAAAGATGTCAAAGTTAAGGTGCATTTGGATTAAATCGCCTTGATGAGCATCTTATTTAACTGTAGTATCCAAAACATCTTAATAAGTGATGTGCTGCTTCTTCCCTTTTTAATCTGTATTTATGTCTTTTGATATCTGCAAAACATTTGGTCTATAGACATCCATCAGTCAGCATCTACTCTACAAGTGTTGACCTTCTTCCAGCTATAAGCCCTGAAGTGACCCTCTGTCTCTTCCTAAAGTCACATCAACTGTTCTCATTTGTCTGTGGAAGACTATGCAGGTGTAACATTTTATCCCCAAAAGAGCCCATATCTCATTCTGGAATGGAAATCTTTCCAGAGATTTATTTATTTATTTATTTGGCAGCTTCTCAAGCATGATTCATGAAAGGCCAGTAGAGGGCTAATTGTTCAAATTAATTTGCATAAACAACTAAGCAAGAGATAACAGAATTACATCTGCACTTCCCTGGCACGGGTTCAACAGCCTCGACAGCCAGCCAGCTGATTCAAGACAGCATCCCTGCCACAAATTAAAAGCCACAAAACATTCATTAATAGACTTTTTTGTCACGTTAATTTGCACCAAAAAGGTTTAAGAAGAGCAATAGGGGTGGGGGGGTTATTTGGGGGTTAGTGGGGGGGGGGGGGGTTGGGGACACAGCACAGAGAAGCAGGCGCTGTGCATAATTAAAATAAATTAGTTGGATGCAACATTCTGATTTTTTTTCTTAAGGTGTGGGTTAAAAATTTCAAAAAAGGAGGAGGGAAGTGACGTTCCTGACAAGCCTATTAATCACCGCGGTAATGCAAAAAATACAAACACAACATACAGTACATGAGGACATAGGACATTGCAGCAACATCAACAACCAACCAAGGAAAAATAATCTGTTCATTAACTCATTGAGTGCCAGCCACTTTTGGAGAACGGATGCTCCCAGTGCCAGAGTTTCAGAGCGTTTTCAGTGATTTCTCGAGGCCCACAGAATATTGTGTGATATTACTATGTAAACACTGAACACGCACAAAGAACGATGAGACTCTATTCTATCATCTGCAAAAAAAAGTTTATTGATCCCATTTTCCGTTCTTTAGTTATGAGCCGGAGAAGATAGCTTGATTCATCCAAAAACAGCAATTTTTTTCTAGAAGCTGAGATAATTGGCCTTTTGTGAAATTAAACATTTCAAGCACATCACTGACTCTGAAGCTAATCTTTTCTAATGTAGTCACACCTCAAAAATAATTTCCTTCAATAAAACAGTGAAGGCCAGGGAATTCTGTTTGGCAGAATAATATTTTTTAGCTACAACCAGCAGCGCTGGCCCCTGCGTGCGCTGCTGGTTGCAGCTTCTTGCTGGTCTTGATTTGCTGCTGGTGGGCATCGGATATTCTGGCTTGCGTTTGTCAATCCTGTCCTGCTGCCTGGGTCTGTCTGGGTGTTGCGTGCTCCTCTGCGTGCCCCCCCCCCGCCCCGCCCCGCCCCGCCTCGCCTCAACTGCACACTCCTCCTCCTGTCTGTGGTGGCTCTCTGCTGAGTTTGCTGTGCGCACAGTGAAGGGTGCTCGACATCCTGCTTTTTTACAGCGTTCCGCGTGTGTTTGTCACCGGCAACGATGCTTCCAGTTGAGAATAATAACAACTCCACGGTGTGGATGTGCGGATGTGCTGTCGCAACCGACACGGAGCGGCTCAATTGTGGGAGCAGATTGGCTGCTGCAGGCACAGCTGCAGTAACGTGCTTCAGCATATCGATGCATACGGATGCGATGCGATTTCCGTTTCCATAACGACTTCTTCTTTGTTTTTTCCTTGCCTTTCTGTTATGTGGAGAGCACTGTCGCCACCTAAGGGTTCTGTAAAATAGGTTAGACACATCCAATAGCTATAATATTTGTACAGGAGAGGCAGAAGGCTTTGATCGACGCCCCACCGTCAAAAAACGCAATTGACGAACATGTCCGTCCTTGGCACTCTACGTTACTATTTGAAATGACGAACATGTCCGTCCATGGCACTCAATGAGTTAAAAAGTTAAAAAGTCAGAAACGGGTTGTTTCTCACTTGTATGATCTTATCACAAATTATAACTTGTCTCAAAATGTGTCCGTAAAACAACAGTGGGAAAAGGATTTGAATTATGAGTTTCAGGATGACGAGTGGGATCAAATCCTGTGCAGAATTCACTCTTCCTCCATTTGTGCCCGTCACAGTTTTATTCAACTTAAGCTCATTCATCGAATTATACTGGACTAAAGTTAGACTGTCTCAATTGAATCCCGCCCTTGACCCCTTATGTGATAGATGCAAGCAGGTTCCAGCTACTGACACACATGTTTTGGTTTTGCCCCAATTAATTTTTCTTTTGGAAGTCAATTTTTGATTCCATTTCTACAGTATTAAAAATAACCGTTGAACCCTCCCCGTTCATTGCACTCTTTGGCCTTCCACCCAAAAACACCTTCCTTTCTAACCCCCAGAAAGATGCTCTGGCCTTTTCAATGTTAATAGCCAAGCGGCTGATTCTTACGGGATAGAAATCCACTCCACCACCCTCTCATGTACAGTGGATGAGAGACCTAATGAGCTAGCCTGGGTAAACCCAGCCCCCACGTGACCTGCTCTCAGACCTGCTCTCAGTCACTAGGGTCTGGCGGACGAGCCATTCAAACCGGTTTCTGGGATGAGGCGCAGACTAGTGACTGAGAGCAGGTCTGAGAGCAGGTCACGTGGGGGCTAGGTTTACCCAGGCTACTAATGAGCTGCTTGCATCTTGAAAAGATCAGATATACTAGACCAGAGGTTCTCTCAAATGTTTTTCAGCCAAGGACCCCTTACAAGATAGAAAATATACCGGGGCCCCCTCATTCTGATTTGTAATTTTGGGCTAAGCTTAATTGTTTCCACGGTAACTTGCTTGACTTTTAAATTGATAGGTTTGTTAGATTAGAATGTAATCCATGAACCATTTTAGATTTAAAGCATACAATATTTTCATTGAACTATGAAGCTTTTACAAAAAAGTGTTTATTTTTATTTTCCTGAAAATTTTTGGCGGACCCCCTGGCAAAGTGCCATGGACCCCTGGGGGTCCCCGGACCCACTAGACAAAACAGATACACTAGACAAAACAAGGCTTTTTTCCTCTGTCCCTGCTAGTGACCTCACTGCCACAGTGGCTCCTCCCCTAGTCAAAGTTCCTAGTCAAAAGTCACAGTAAATCAGTGGTTCCCAACCTTAGGGTCGCGACCATAAGTGGGGTCGCCTGGAATTCAAATAGGGTCGCCGAAAACGACATTTCACCTAACTATGGATTGATATTTCATCTCGTGGTGAGTACCCGAAGCACAACATGTATGTTGACGCTATCAGATGTGTGCTTTTGGTTATTTTGAACGGGTGTACCATTGGCGTCCATTATATGGCGATACTTATTAACTTCACGACTGTAGCTACTGTATACTGCTCGGACAGTGACGGTAAAGGCATGGTGTACCTTGGTTATGTGTGGGGGATATGGCAAATGACCGAAACTTGCGAGAAAGTGGCGTATCCCTTTAAGTTTTTATTTTAATTTTTTATAAATATTTCCCCCCCCATTAGTGCTAACGTAATTTATTTATCCTGGTTGCTACTCCACCCTCTGCCGATCTGGGGAGAGCCGAAACTGGCTCCATGCTTCCTCCGAGACATGGGCAGTTAGCCAGCCGCTTCTTTTCACCTGACAGAGGAAGCTTCACCAGTAGGACATAGCACGTGGGAGGTTCACGCTATTCCAACCAGTTCCCCTCCCTCTGAACAGGCGCTCTGAACAGGCGCCCTTAACGACCAGAGGAGGAACCACATTAGCAACCAGGATATTGCATGTTTTGGTGAAGGGGGTTCCTATATGAAGGAAACCCCCGGGAGGCACGGGGAGAACATGCAAACTCCACACAGAAAGGCCCTTTTGATGACCCCACCCGGGCGGTGGGCACTCGAGGACATGCGGACGGGCACACATTCCTTCAGCGTTCACATCGTCCCAAGTGGGAATCGAACCCAGGACCTTCGAGCTGTGGGGCGACAGCACTTACCACTGCACCACCACAGCTTAGACAGTGAAATTCACGCCCACAGAACATGGACAAAGGAAGTTCACAGCCTGGGCTGAGGTGTACCTATTATTTTTAACCTTGGTGAGCCAATCTCCGCCCACAGGGGAGAAGAGCAAACTCTTCTGGTCAGAGCCAAGATTGACCGTGCCTTGTGCAAGACTGGTCTGTCATAGATGTCTGCTAAGGAGAGCTGCTGCGTGCCGAATATTTTTCTGGCTACTTTGATGATTTTTGTTAAGATTCCCATGTAAGAAATTAAACAAAAGGTTAAAATAGACTGGATAAAAGAAAACCATCAAGGTCTTGTCCACATTAAAAGTGGGAGTTCTACAGTATACTGTACCTGCATGCTGAGAAATGAGGAAAAAGGGGTGACGCCAAGTGACGCCAAGGGGTCCTGACCAAGGAAGGTAGTCCATGTGCTGTCTTCTTCCAAAAAGCCTGTTTTTGGGTCAGTGGGTCAGTGGGTCAGTCAGTGGGTGGAGCAAAGCACCAACACTGTCAGAAATGCAGGTGTCATACGGGGTCACCATACAAATATGCAATCCTATGTGTTTAATGCATTTGGGGGAGTAGATGATGACATAATTAAAATTTGTGGGTGAACTGTTCCTTTAATTCTTGGTTATTGGATGGTGGATGATGGCATAAATGTGTCATAAACCACTGATGCTGTCAGTCCCACTGATGACATCATCAGTGATGTTATAAGTGATGATGTCATCAGTGATGATGTCATCAGTGATGTTATAAGTGATGATGTCATCAGTGATGATGTCATAGTGGGATAGACAGCAAAACAAACAGACAGACAGAGCCCTAGCTCCCATTGATATACTAAAGACACTGATGACATCACAGTTGCTCCGCCCAGGGGCGGTTCTAGGCCGTTTTTGGGTGGGCTTTAGCCCACCCAAAAATAGTCTCAGCCCACCCAAAAAAATAGAGGCAAATTTTTTTTTTTTTTTTTTTTTTTTTTTTTTCCCTCTCCAAATCCATGGTGGTCATTAGTAGCAGTTTCTGACTACACTCAATGCGCTGTGTGCGTGTTTCCCCCCCCCCCTCTATGTTCTTAGGGTGGGCTGAGACAAACATTTAGGGGGGTTCAGCCCACCCGAAAAGTTTCTAGAACCGCGGCTGCGCAGGCGCTCCCTCCTCCATCTATCTGCCTAATCCCACATCACTTCACACAGGTCACACACAGTACAGCAGCGAAGTGGTCCTCCACAGTCCACACAATCGTTCTCCCCACTCATGATCAATGAAACTGTGAGGTGAGCATTGAGCAGTCAGAGTCGTTAGTAGTTACTTAATTAGCGCATATTGATATGCAAATTAGCGCGTAACGTTGTTTCGTAGGCTAAACAAAAGAACTTGTGGCTGTGCCTGCCAGACAAACAGGTGGACTGGAGGAAGGTAGGTAGGCTACCATGGCACCAGCCAGCCATGTCATGCTAGCTTGCAGTAAAGTGGGTGTAAATGGATGCAATGTTTTTTGAGAAACATATGGGCATAAGTGACAAACATATTTTCAAACGGGTCCCTTGTTATCTGAATGAAATTAAGCCCTTCAGAATCGCAAGTGGCTGCTTTACACAGCCTGTCTGATGTGATGATGATGATAGCTTAACATGCGTGCATGGCATGCTATTCCCTTTTCTTTCCTTCTTTCCCTATTTTTGCACGCTGTGGTGGTGGTAGCCTACCAACTTCCAACCAGTCAGATCTTGTTTTTTCCCACAATAATTTCATAATACCATTTGTAATGCCACCGTTGTAGTGCTGTTGTTCAAAATTAAAGTACATTTTCTCAGATTTATTGGTGTCTTTCTAGTCACACAATTTAATAGTCAGTGTTTCCCATACACTGATCTATTTGTGGTGGTACACCCTACATAGATTTTGACCCCCACAAATACTGCCACATATTAATTTCAACTAGTTGACTGCAAACTCCTGCTTTAGTGCTTACTAGAGATGCTGCGATCCGATCATGTGATCGGATATCGGCGCGATATCAGCCAAAAAACATGGATCGGATCGGATCGGATTCCAGCGAAAATGACCGATCCAAGGCTCCGATATAAGCACTCCATTCCATCACTCCGCTCCAGGATTTCTATCCAGCATGCAGCAGCAGCAGGAGCAGCAGCACACAGAGGCCGCGTTGAGCCTAGGATGGCCAGGGTCAAAACGTCAGACACACCCGTCCTTAACCTATGTGCGATTCGAAATCACGCGTCCGCACCATAGACTGGCAAAACATGGCCGCCCCCAGTGTGGCTGACAGTTTCAACAAAACAACCACTATTGCAATTTGCAATACATGTCCCGCAAGGTTTCTGAGATTAGGGGAAAGTCTGAGCTGGCGTTACGCTAAACCAAACGTGGGGATGAGGCAGCGGATTTGTTTTGGCGTTAACGTTAGCTGTTGTGATGATGGCTAACGGGGCTAACGTTAGCTAGCTGGTCTAGTTGCAGGGCAGCGCTCCACAAGCTTGTTGTGACCAAAACCCCCGCATTTAAAGCATTTCATACTCCCAGAGCTGGCGTAAACCATAGAGAACCTCATGCATTAGCCTACTCAAAATGAAACGTCCAGGGTTTGTGTCTCCAAAATCAACTAACGTTAACGTTACATGCAAGCTAACGTAGCTAGCTGCGGAGCACTCATGATCTATAAGGAAAACGAATGCGCACATAGCCTACATAATTGTCAACATCACATACATGTATTTTCTTTAATCTAGACTACAGGCATCATTTTTCAGTCAAAAGTGAAACGACACAGATATGATGGCGTATAGTGAGGCTTTCCATGCCTCACTATAGAACTGGCCCCATGCAAAATTCAGACCGCTTATATGTTGCCGTCATGCCAATAAGAGTCTAAATGTAATTTTTATGTTTTATCTGCAGACTAAGCAGCTAGGCTTTCGGTTCTATAAAAGCCATTATTTTTTGTATTGACTATTGAGTGATACACTTGACTAAAAAAAAATATTATATCACAATAGTGATGTCAGATTTGCTTAGGTCAGAGCTATGGAATATTAAATCATCCATCTTTGCTCACAACATTTGCCCTTTCTTTCTTCTTCTTTTTTACCCCAGGTGTGCATAAAATACAGGTTAAGAACATGGAAAAGTCATGGAAATCCATTGGTCAAAATGTGTATGAACCCTGAAGGGTTAAATTGAGCATTTATGAGAGATTTCAAAAATATCGAGATATATATCGTGTATCGCGATATAGCCGAAAAACATCGCAATATTCTTTAGAGGCCATATCGCCCAGCCCTAATTTGATTGTTATGTTTTAGTTTTACATCAAATGAATTAGATGAACTAACTCGTTTACATACTATATTACCAAAGCACACACATACATACCTAACCCTAAAAATGTTTGTTGCCTGCTAGCTATCAGACAGCATAGAGAGACTTAAATATGTGCTGTATCGGTATCGGATCGAAATCGGTATCGAATCGGGTATCGAAATTTGATCGGAATCGGATCGGTTTTGAGCTAAAATATCGAAATCGGATCGGAATTGAAAAATCTCGATCGCAGCATCTCTAGTGCTTACAGTATATTATTATCTTGTCGGAATATTATTCCAGCCAATAAGTTAGGAAGTTCCCTTTTGATATAATTTTACTTTTGTTTTGCCTACAAAGCAAAATGTTACTTTACTTGAAACTCCCCTGAAGTGATTTTGGTATTATTTATGCAAGCATAATTCTACCATATAGAACCTGTATGCAGAATATATATAGTATATATAGGGAAACAATTATTTTTTCATCGCTGTAAAACCACAGAACGGTAAAGAAGATATTGATGTGTGTAGTTCTTCATAGATCTAGTCTCTTCATTTTGATCTCAAAGTGCGCCAGTTTGATCCATTTTTACTTGAAACTGTACAAAATTTTCTCCCGGGGGGGCATGCCCCCGGACCCCCCTAGGGGTTCAGCGGTCCATGACCTTTGGGTGGGCTGAGCCCACCCAAAGCTCTGATGCTAAAACCGCCCCTGGCTCCGCCCCATAGAGGCATGTCGTAATAGGGATGAAGGCGCAGACAACACTCACATAATATTTAAAAAAGGCCTGGTAATCCCCGAGACAGAACTCAGAAATGATGGTGGGAAAAAAAATGACCTAGTCGGCAGGCCCTTTACAAATGTTACGGAGAGTGTTGTCTGCGCCCATATGCATTGATTGAATCACGCGATCATATGAGGTAGGCTGTTTTTGGCATTTCGGGAGAAACATCGGACCAGGGAACATAGCGGGGAACATAGGACCCTATTTGGGAAAAGCGGGGAACATAGGACCCTTTTTCATAGAAAGGGTTCTATGTTCCCCGGTCCCACAAAAATGGGGAACATAGGACCCGGGGAATATAGGACCCGGGGAACATAGGTACGCTCCCGTCTTTTCATTTGAAAGTAATGTTACTTTACAATATTACTGTCTGTGTAGAGTAACTCATTACTTATTACACTACTTTTGCATTACTTTCACCAAAATAACTGCAGTAGCAGAATGACATCGGCACCCCGGAACATCCAGAAAAAACTGTCTTGAAGTCAGTGTAAACCATCCAAAATTCTAAATGTTATCCTTTTCCTTTGTTATTGTCATCTATAGTGGTTATTTGCATAAACACACACAATTTGATTAGGAAATGATTGTATCTTTATGTGTTTTGATTGAAAAAACTCAATTTGTAACTTGTGTTACTTGACAGAGTAACTGGTATAATATTACTGACATCATATTGGTAATAAATTATATTACTGAGTTACTGCTAAAAGTAATATATTACATGTAATGTTACTTTTGTAATGAGTTACCCTCAACAAAGCACGGCACTATACAAGACAGTCTGAACAAAGTGAGAATGCTCTTCTAAACACATCGGCTACCAAAATATATTTCCCTGCATGTCATGATGGGATTAGATCGGCAAAAGTTTGGATAGACTGGATTGCTTCATGTTCTCATCCTCCTGCAGCAACACTGCCTTTTTTCACCACACTGCCTGATAGACAGGTAGGACGATTACAGCCTCTGACTGAGAGGGTCTCAAAACTAACAACTTTTTATTGATCGGTCATTGTGCCTGCCTACATATAAATTAGTGACCTTTTCCCCAAAATACTGATGGTTCTGTGCTGTTGGTATTTGGCACCTTTAATACAGATCAAATTTTTAATGCATTCCAATGCCCTACGAATAGTCAAAAATGGAGATAAGGAGGTACCACAAAGAAAACTACCAGTGTTTCTCCAAACCAAAAGATTCAGATACCCCCCCTCCACACACACACACACACCAGCCGAGCTGCGTATGCCTCGAGGAGGGAAAACCTATGGCAGGACGGAGGATGAGGCACGGTAGGCTAGAAACGAGTGCGCTCTGTTCTGTTCTAGTTCAGTTAGCATAAATGACAGGCATAAAGCAAAGCAAGGTGGGAGGCAAGCAGAAAAGTGTAATCTGGGCATCCATTAGCCGTGAGTAAACTTCCCTTACTACTTGCAAACCACGTCTCTGCTCTCTCATTGGTCTCTTACTATTGTAAAGAATCTGTATGGTTTATCTGTTGGCATTAAAAGCCGTGGTATTTCCCTGCGTGAAACTCCCTTAGGTGGCGTTGTGCACCGCTGTGCCATTTTGTAATCATGATGCATCCAGTCCAGTAGCAGTCCATTTTACTAAAGCCTGTCACAACATTTCCACCCTCAGATACATTGGTATATTGAGGCTCTCTGAGAGGAGGTGTCATCTACTCGTGAGGAGAGAACTATTTTGGATTTACACACTCCTAGAGAAGACAATGGGCCCAGGTACAGCCACCACTAAGGTGAACGGCCAGCCATAGGCTGATGACGCGCTGACCATGGCTATATATACTGCCACGTCATAGGCTCAGCAGCGACATCATAATGGACGTCATATTGACGGGCTGATTGGCTATTGAGGATGGAGTGATGAGTCATGAGACACACGTCATAACAGATGTCACACTTGACTTATGTTGAGAGCTGATTGATATGGTGATATGAGGTAACATGACTGGTCTCCATCTTGAAACTTGGTCGAGACCAACATTTCAATCATGAGAGACCAGTGGGTAAAATTTGACAAGCAAGCTTTATTCACAAATAGCATGGCAACTAATTTTGGCGTAATGACTCCGTGGTAAGATGACCCTCCTCTTGTGGTGAGAGAGGAGCGCATCTGCTCAGTCTAGGATAGAGAATCCCCCGGTCTGAATGAAGACTTAGTAGAACATCTTTACTTTGCCTTTAAGGGTTACATTATAAAGATTGAATGGCGATATCAGTTCTGGTTGCTGGTTTTCATTTTTTCATGTTTCCAGTACTATATCTTGTGATGACTCATGAGGATGTGTTTTTTTCATACGTGTTTTCTGTGCCACCCACTGATGTGTTTTGGGATGATGTTTTGCAATCTTCTGCTGGCGATACCTGCAGTGTGGAGCGGCATCCAACCCTCTTGCATACTTGCTTTTCTCCATTCTCCTAGTAGCTCTGGGAGAGCTGCCCCCTAGCGATGTCATGGGCATCATCAGAATCACGTGGTTGCAAACAATCTATAGCATACTAAGGATGCCATGTTTATGTAACCCCTGGTCACATGACAAATCACATGATGACCCAGGTGGATACTGCATAAAGTGAATCTAGTGAAGTCTATATGTGCGGACTCTACTTTTCTCTCACTACTGATCACTCACTGACATCATCAGTGATGCAAAGTTGAGCAATTGTGCGCTGAGTGATGTCACTCCAGCACTCCATGATGTGATCAGTGATGGTCACTCAAGCAATTGTGATATCAATGTCATCAGTGAGTGATGTTATCAGTGATGCGAAGTTGAGCCATTGTGCGCTGCGCACGCCAATAGAGCAGGCGAGACCACGCAGCAGCCGAGCTGCGGGCAAGGCTGCGCAGCGGCCAAGCTACGGGAGCCGCGTATGTGAGCCCGCGCAGGATATGATCCATATACAATGAAAAGAAGCGATTTTTTCCAGCAACTTGTCCGATCTTGCTAGTGCTTCCATAGCCTGCTGCTGGTTGCCCCCGCAGCATGATCACATGGTTTGCAAACATGCAAATGGTCAATGGTCTCACCCCAGTCGCCATCTTGACATGACATCACCTGAAAACAACCTATTCCTTGAAAAGGATTAGCTCGAAACGTCACATCGGGCTTGTCCAATCAATCTTTTTTGATGGGAGCTGCAGTGTGTGGACATTGTCTGTTCTTTGAATGGTGAGGTTTAACAATTCATCCGTTTGCTGGGGACCTCGTGGAACCCCTTCAAGGACCTCCTGGACCCCACGTTGAGAAGCACTGCTCTACTCATCCAGTCACAGTCACCATCAGTCTGTAGACACAAGCTCTGCCACAGGACTTGGTCATTACTCAATGTGACAGTGAAGAAGTGACTGCCCATAATCCAAACAGTGAATTCATGTCAAAGAGTCACACCGACACTGTTGGCCCTTCAAACATGAAAGATGGACTCAACTCTCTCTCTCTCTCTCTCTCTCTCTCTCTCTCTCTCTCTCTCTCTCTCTCTCTCTCTCTCTCTCTCTCTCTCTCTCTCTCTCTCTCTCTCTCTCTCTCTCTCTCACACACACACACACACACACACACACACACTAACACCTCCTTGCGTTTGTGGCGTGGCCCGAGTCAAATTGTTCATTTTACCTCTAATCATGTCATTTATCAAAATGCTGCCCAGCCGCGTCACTTAGTGCAGTTCTGCTGACTGGATCTGATCTGAGAGCCATTGCAGCTCCACTCAGTCCACTAAGGATATACCGTATACATGGGTGCAGCTGGAAATCTTTTCAATGGTGGTTCCGGTTTTACTGTAAAATGTCACATTTTTTAAATCATTTATTGGATGAAAACATATTTCAGGGTTGAACTCTGTGAAAAAGAGCTGTGTACTGTATGTCCTTGGTGGATCACGATCACCAAAAAATAAATAAATTAAACATGTGAATTGAGGATTAAGATTTTTGTGTGTTCTCTCTTTTTTTATATATAACTAATCAGATTCATGCTCAACTAATTTCCTCAATACAAATTCCCATAAAAAGAATAAAGTTCAAAAGAGTTTTTTTCATTTTTCTTTTTACAAAACGCCTCTTGTAGAATAAAAAAACATCGTCATCAACCTAAAAACTTGGCTATTTTTCTTGATTCTGTTTTCGTACATTTCGAAGACATGACGTTGCCGCCCGATGGCAGAGAAATATCCATTTACTGTCAATTAGCATTTTGAAATGGTGTATTATCATCAGCTCATGAACACTCCAGCAGCTGGGTTTTATGACTGTATCCTACCATTCAGTTCATATTAAGACGGCATCAACGAGGCCGCATAGCGCCGCCACATAAACACCAGTCAATTTACCCGTTTTGCATCCAATTCTCACCAATGATTATGAGCTGCGTTGCCTCTGTTGATGGAGAGATTAATCTTGCTTTGATAGAAATATGTCAGTTTGGGCAGGCGGTGATGGATGTGACTTATCATTCCGGACAAATCTGTGGCTGAACGCGCCCCCTCCCCTCCTGACAGCTCTATCGTGCTGAGAATGTCCCAAAATGTCACCTGTTGTACGTCGCAGTGACCTTCTAATTTTCTAATTCAATTTCAAGAACTCCCCTCCTCCGCCGAAACCGCCGCCCCGCTCATATCATGAACCAGTAATAACAATTACGCACCGTGACTGGCTCCAAAACCTGCAATTCTCCCACTTTAAATCAAACCCAAAGTAGTCTTTTATTAGACTGCCCGGTTAAATCAATCTAAATCTAAGCATAATAACTCTCTAATCAGGTGCTGGGCAGAATAATAGGTTGTCACGCTCGAGGAAAAATAGGCAATCATGGAATGTTTTCTTTAATTAGGCCGGCTAAAGTAGAAGGGCACGGCGGGAGCACGGGACACATTCATCATAGCCAAGGTGGAGAATTACTTCAATTACTCAGGGAAGGGAGAGCGAGCAGAATTACAGAAGTCAGAGAAGCAGAAGAGAGGAAACTGTGATCTGTGAGGAAGTCCACATGACACCAGGGGAGAGGGAGGGAGGAGGGAGGGAGGGAGGAGGAGGGAGGAAGGAATGACAGAGGAAGGGAGGGAGAAAGGAAGGGAGGGGAGAGGGAGGGAGGGAGGGAGGAAGAGAGGGGAGAGGGAGGGAGGGAGGGAGGGAGGAGAGAGGGAGGGAGGGAGGAAGAGAGGGGAGAGGGAGGGAGGGAGGAAGAGAGGGGAGAGGGAGGGAGGGAGGGAGGGAAGAAGGAAGGAATGACAGAGGAAGGGAGGGAGAAAGGGAGGGGGAGGGAGAGAGGAAGGGGGAGGGGGGGGGAGGGAGGGAGAGAGGAAGGGGGAGGGAGGGAGATGGACAGAGGGAGAAAGAAAGAAGGAAGGAAAGAAAGAAAGAAAGAGGAAGGAAGGAAGGAAGAATCTTTAGAACATTGCACTGGCAGAGGGAAGGAAAGGATGGGAAGGAGAGAGTCAGCAAGGCAAGCAAAGCCTCTCAGATCGCACCGTTTGCCAACAGGGTCTCACCATCATGGCAGTAAAACAATCCTCCATCACTCATCCATAGAAGTGGACCCCTACCTAACCTACATGTGTACCAACTGGAGAATTCTCCGCCACAAAGCTCTCATTCCATTCTCCCAACGTCTGACAGCTTTCCCAGAATGCAATGAGAGAGTGAATGAGTGAGTCTTGCTTCCTCCTGATGACGAGATAAACGTCTCTCTTTACTGTAACCGGATCTATTGATTGGAGGAGGGCGGTTGGCAAGCTGTAGCCCCAGTTTGTTCCGTGACTGAGGACCTGCCAGTGGAGCTGCTGGCCAGATAAATACAGAGATGAGGATGTCTGATAGCCGCAATCGACTTGGCCGGCCAACCAGCTGAGCGAGCAGCAGATGAAGCTGCTGCATGATGAGATGACCGAGCGCTCAGCTCAGACGAAGCTGCTGCATGACGAGACGAGGAACACTAGCCTGGTAAACCATCCAGATCACCTGACCTGAACACTAGCCTGGTAAACCATCCAGATCACCTGACCTGAACACTAGCCTGGTAAAGCATCCAGATCACCTGACCTGAACACTAGCCTGGTAAAGCATCCAGATCAGCTGACCTGAACACTAGCCTGGTAAACCATCCAGATCACCTGACCTCACATTCTGTTTGGTTCTGCGGATCAGTCTGGCCTCCAGCGATTTTCAGAAATTACAAAGTGCACGGGCCAATCATGGACCTGCATCGTAGTTGACAATGTAACCAGCCAATCAGGGACAACACTGGCAAAACAGTATGTCGGCTCCCAAAGCAATGTGCGATAACATTAGCATTAGTAGAGTCAACACAGCCGTAAGTCAGAAATAGACTCAATGCCACAGTTAAACAAGAAGAGGAGTAGGCACCAGCGGAGTTTCTCGGCGGAAAATACATTTTTGCCGTTCTCCCGCCATGAAAGCAAATGGGGAGCCTTCTGAATGGCACTGGTGTCTTGAGTTGTCTTTCAGCCATGGGCACATTGGACGCTTTCCTTCAATGGTTGGTCAATGGTTTGTTCGCACTATATGCAGTCCCTTCCAAACTGTGCACCTGCCATTGTGGACATGGTGGATTTTGCGCTACCCTGCAGCTCCAAGTCGGACATGTCTCACTTGTAGCTGCACATGACTTCAGTGTCGCCCTCTGGACGACTGAGTGTTCGCACTGCTCCATTTGTCTTGTCCAGAATGTCACGGAAAGAATCGATTATTTGCACAAGCCGAAACAGCCAGTCAAACTGTCAGGTGAAAACAGTCATTTGAAACAGGCTCCAACTCGGCCATTGGTCCCCAACTCCAGTCCTCCATCGGGACCTGCTTGTTACCAGGTGTTAATTGTGTTACCTGACGTCCCGGGTCTAAATCAGGCCTTATTAGACAGCTAATGAAGAGAACTTGAGTTGGGACCTCGCCGGAACTCTTGGATGAGATGAGAAAACCGGACGGACAAATCCCGTCTTTATTTTGTCACAACCACCATTGTGGCATGCACACAAATGCACGGCAGCCAGTACACACACACATGCTTTGGGAGGTGCTGTGAAATTTGTCCTCCGTGTTTGACCCATCCTGGCTCTCCTCCATGGTTCAGGCCAGGAGCGGTGGGCAGCTGCAGTGACGCACCCAGGCACCACCTTTCTCCAACCGCTGCTGGTCAGACGACGATCTTCTGCATGGATTGACTGTTTTCTTTTATATCAGACACAGGTTTTTGTTCCTACCTGACATGTTTCGACGGTAATACTTCCGTCTTCTTCAGAGGTGTCACTAGATGGTGAGTGACGTGTCTTTAACAGCTGATGTTGTTTACAAGTATGATAATATAATAATAATAATAATACTATAAGTCCGACTCCGACTGGCATGTCATTCTGATAGTCAGTTGAAACACTACTGACATTAATAGACACTAATAGTGACATTTTCGTGTGTCGAAAGTGGCAGCACAAACGATATATGCACACGCTCGGGTAGACCACCTCTATGACATCACACTGTCAGCTAACTTTGGGAGGAGTAAAAAAAAGATGGCAGGCTGTCAAATCCACCCAAAGGTTGTATATTTAAGCAATATAGCATGAGAGCCGTTTTATAAAACAGAATAACTCATATTTGTTATATTTGGAATTACATTAAACTAAAGACCATCTACTTGCCATTTATTGTTTATTTCAGACCACACACGGACCCCCTGCAATATCTGTATGTTCAACTCAGTTCATGGAAATAATCAAACCCTCAAACAACAAAGGATTATCTGACAAGAATAATTCCCATATTGTACCTCCAGCCCATACCCGTTGACTAACTGCATAGTATCTTGGGTGACTAAAAATGGCAACCATAATAAGTTTTGTCAACCAAAAGCCGATGCCATGGTTGCCAGCCTGGCAATCACTTTTAAAAGTTAGTGTTGAGCCCTGGGTAACATTGTAAAATTGAGCACAGCGGTAGTTCAGGCAGGCCACGGATGTCAAGCCCAGCTTAAACCCAGCCCACAGCTGATTAGGAGCTGATCTCAAACCCAGCCCACATCAGCTGACTGCTTAGCTGATGCATTCAATTGGCTCAACTCAAACAGGGCACCCTCTTTAAATTCTGCTGCCTAACATGGCTGCTTTATCTACAAGCTGTTTGCAACCCACCTCCTCCTTTCATGCTGTGTCTGACTTAAACAATGTCATTTCTGTTGTCATTGTTGCTTGCTCTGTTCTGTACCTGGGGGTCTTTTGTTGCTCTCCTTGCCTTAAGGCTATTCCATGTTGCTCATGGAGGGGCAAGGAGCTCCCAGAATCTGCTGCTGCCGCTCTCCAGAACAGAGCCATACCGCCAAATATAACTCATGCTAATAAAAGCTTTAAATTGATCTAAGTGGTCTTGAATGAAAGTAACTAGTAATATGTAGTAGCCTATCTGTACTTTCTACTCCTTACATTTTCAAAACAGGCTAGTTACTTTAGTTTTAATGCACAATAGACAAAAACGATGTAACGTTCCTGTCTCTTGTCTCGCGCTCTCTGAACTTTCACGCATTATGTGCACCTTTTTTGTGAAGAACCATATCACACAAATCTAGCTACAGAAGGCATTTCATACATTATAGGTATACGCAGCTACAGAAGGCATTTCATACACTTACTTATTTTTTTTAATGAAATTGTACTACTATGTACAATTTCATTAAAAAAAATATACACCCAAACAAAAGTTTTCCCTCTAAATCATCACTTATGACCCATAGAATTGTGTGGCGGTGTGTTCATGTGCAGACCCTGTCTGTTTTCACAATGTTTTGCTCTGTTTGGGACATTTCTGGGTGGCAACACTTCCAGAACCCCACATGGGGGCGCTTGAGCGGCCAGCCACCAACATCTCATACAGCAGAGCAGCTCAGCAGCCATCAACATCTCATACAACATCTCATACAGCAGAGCAGCTCAGCAGCCATCAACATCTCATACAGCAGAGCAGCTCAGCACCAGCCATCAACATCTCATACAGCAGAGCAGCTCAGCACCAGCCATCAACATCTCATACAGCAGAGCAGCTCAGCACCAGCCACCAACATCTCATACAGCAGAGCAGCTCAGCACCAGCCATCAACATCTCATACAGCAGAGCAGCTCAGCACCAGCCATCAACATCTCATACAGGAGAGCAGCCATCAACATCTCATACAGCAGAGCAGCTCAGCAGCCATCAACATCTCATACAGCAGAGCAGCTCAGCAAAGCAGAGTCAGGCTGACAGCAGTCAGGCACTGGCAGTCCGCCAAAACTAGGAAATGCGGCACCTTCCCAGAGCATTTTGGGAGGCGTTTGGAGCTTATACCTCCATGGTTTGAAGGTGTGGGTGTGTTTTTATAACACTAGATTCTAGGCTCGCCCGCTGTGTGGGCTTGCTAGCTTGGCTGCTGCGCGGCCTTGCCCACCCGCAGCTCGGCTGCTGCGTGGCCTCGCCTGCCCTATTGGCATGCACAGCGCACAATTGTTCAACTTCGCATTACTGATGACATCACAATTGCTCGAGTGACCATCACTGATCACATCATGGAGTGCTCAAGTGACGTCACAATTGCTCAACTTCGGCCTCACCCGCAGCTCGGCTGCAGAGTGAGTGTTGAACCGTTTTTCGCTCGAACTCACACAATCTTTCCGCCCACAAACGCAGCAAAACATTGGGAAAACACGAAAATACAGACAGGGGCAGCGACTCATAAACACACCGCTACACACTTTTATGGATCATGACGGCGATTGAGAGGGAAAACTCTTGTATGAATGTATATGTTTTTGAATTAAATAGTTGCATAGTATACCTTTAAGCAAAGTACAGTCTTATACATCTTAAGAACATATTTGGAGGGGATCTTTTAAGTTTAATAGTCTTCAAATTATATTATACGAGTTTCAGTTAGCTTTGCACAGAAACAGCTGATATTCAGAGCCTGTATACTTTTTTACATTTGGGTAACACTTTCTATGAAGGCCATGTCTATAATGCTGCTGCATTGTAAACATACTTATGCCTTATAATCTGCTTATAGCACTGTATAACTATAGTCAAAAGGACTCACAAATGTTCATAATGCTTTATAACTAGAATCAACACATGATGAAGCATTTTATGACTTCTAAAGGGCAAGTATTATAATACATTATAATTGCTGGTCACTCACAGACCCCCCCCCCCCCCTCGCAAGTATCATAATATATTATAATTCTCATACTTGTAGTACAGTATAAAATCAGTATTATAATGCTATAAGAGATTTAGAATTGATATTGAATATTCTTGCAATTTCTGTGGACTAGAAAAATAAACAATTTGTCATTTATTTGATCATTGTATGTATACCATTTAGGACTTTTTAAGACCTTTTTCATAAGATGATTAATATCAGTTTAAATTTTAAGCCCAAACTTGCGGTAGAAATAAAGTGAAAATATAGCCCCCCGCCCCGCCCCCATCCTGCTGATGACTTGTATGAAAGTCGACTTGGTCACACCTCAGTCTTCCACAGAGGGGAATGTTACATTCCAGAGGGGAGAAATTAGGCTTTCTGAACCCTCATGAAATGACAATGTTTAGAAATGCTGAGCACTGGTGACATCTGCTGGTCAAATGCATACATTAGTATAAATCTGGTAGCCCTGCCCCTCTTTTCGTTGCTTGCACATTGTTAATGACAATCAACTTGAATTGAATTTACAATCACTTGTTTATTAAATAAACTTAATTTGCTATTATTGTAAATATTGGCAGGAAGGCGCATCGGGTGACTGAGTGAAGATGACCAGATGTCCAGTGAAATAAGTTTAATTTGAAGACACAATTTAAATTGATAATAAAAACACACACAGACCTTCAAAATAAAAGTGTGTTGTACCAGGCTAGTTCCACCAAACTAGTTTTATTAATTTGCACCCTTGGTCGCATCTAATTTTCGAGGAGGCCCTATAAACACAAATACATAAAACACATTACAGGTACAAAACAGGATTGTATAAAATAAAATGCACTACAAATAGACGGATACAGACAGCTCGCTCACCCTCTCCCACCCACACCCACAGACCTCAGCTAAGAACATTTGTTACAATGACCCAGATAAGATGATTACATCAGCAAAAAGAGAAGCTGTTTGTCTTCAGTCAATTTGTAGCATAGATAACTGAAGATTGAGAGTACAATCAAATTAAAAGCATGAACAGGCTGTTTTAAGATAAGAAAATAAAGATGATCTAAAGCAGTGGACAGAGCTAGTAGATTTCAGAGGTAGCTTTGTATTAGAATGACCTGTGTCTTCTTTGAAACTTCTAGGGACAAAGAAGAGATATTGCATTTGTCTGAGAGAATAAGAGGATCTATATGGAACCAAAGATTCTTTCAAATAAGAAGCACAATTACAATAAACCCATTTGAAGATGAAAAGAACCCAATGAAATTGCCTTCTAGATTTGTGTCAGAGGTGTTCTGATACAGTCACCATAATCAATAAAAGGGAATATCAACTCTGAGATATAATTATTTTTTGGACTTGGAAAGTAAAACAATTAATTGAGCGATAAACTGAACTCAGTCATGTTCTTTTTATAATAAAATCAATATGGGGCTTAAACGAGAGTTCAGAGTCAATCCGAAGTCCAAGATATATGAATGAATAAACATTCTCAAGGGGTGACCCATCATCAGAAATAATATGAAAATCAAAGGGATATGTCACGTACAAAACACCATGCTGCAGGACCTCCTCTTGTTGAAAAGGAGTTTGTTGTTATGAAACCATTTTTGGACCAAGTTAAAATCCGACTGTACATCTCAAATTAAATTTCACAATGATAAAACACTACTCTTATCTGCCTAAGAGTATGAATTTGCAGCGTTGATTGAGGGGGGGGGGGGGGGGGGGATCCATGCATGCTTCTTTTCGGGTCATCGAGATAAATACAGCATCCACTGAGTTTATTTACCAATTTACCAAGTTTGTAGCCTTGTTGAAATGAAATATTGGCGGCAAAAGTAGAATTGGGTTTGGTTTAGCGAAGCCGCGGTCTTGCCTGGTGAGTGGCCGCCGGGGTAGTGGCTTCCCTTCTCCCTGTAGCGTAACCCACGTCCCCCGTGCAGTGCAGGCATGTAATTGTAAATAACACCAAATTGATATCCCTTCTCCTGGCCGATGGTCACATTTGCCCATGTAGGTCATATAGAGGCACCAGTATTTCATAACCAGTTTAAAAGTTCCGTGTATGGATTTAATTTTAACGTTATACGTTATAGCCTACTTGGGCTATGGGCGGAGGGCAGATATGCGGTCGCTATGACGACCAGGTGTGGCGGAGGCGAGTAAACTTGCTATGGAAGCAAAGTCTATATCAAGTAGAGACGAGTAAGGCCAGGTAGAGTAGAGCTGTACTGTGCTGTTATATGTGGTGGAAATGAGCCAAAAGTAGTGTCTGCTTCCACCGCAAGTAGTACCCGCTCAATCTGGTCATCATAGCAACGCCACAACGCTGCATGAAACTGCCGACGGGAAGCGCCACTAAACTGGTATCCAGAGACACAGTAAACACCATTCTCTCTAACCAATCAGTCGTCTGCAGTGTTTTCACATCACCGTATGTACCGGCTCCACAGCCCTGGAACTTCGACAGAGGTGGTACTAAAAAAGTATAGACTCAACCCGGGTTGTCCAGGTTTTTGACCATTGGAAAGCCAAAAAAGCAAGTAGAGCTGGGCCGTGCCGCGCCGATATCAGCGGTGGAAATGAGCCAAATATGTTTCTACTTAAAGACAATGATAATATTGAATTATTGTCCAGATCAATATTAAGTAACCTCTGCAGTGTGTACTCTCATGTGTTTCTTCAAATCTCCTTTAAAACCAAAATGTTTACTACAGATGGAGCATTGAAATGGTTTCTCTCCTGTGTGGACTATCATGTGTGCCTTCAAGGTTGATTTAACACCGAAACGTTTGCCACAGACTGAGCAACGAAATGGTTTCTCTCCTGTGTGTACTATCATGTGTTTCTTTAAGGTTCCTTTTTGACCATAACCTTTACCACAAACTGAGCATTTAAATGGATTATCTCCTGTGTGGATGCTCATGTGTTTCTTCAACTCTTGTTTAAGACCAAAATGTTTACCACAGACTGAGCAACTAAATGCTTTATCTCCTGTGTGTACTATCATGTGTCTCTTTACCCTTCCTTCATGACCAAAACTTTTACCACAGACAGAGCAATTAAATGGTTTCTCTCCTGTGTGGACTCTCATGTGTTTCTCCAAGTCTCCTTTACGACCAAAACCTTTACCACAGACTGAGCACAGTAATGGTTTCTCTCCGGTGTGGACTTCTCTCATGTGTCTGTTCAAGTCTCCGTTTCGACTAAAACCTTTATCACAGACTGAACAATTCAATGGTTTCTCTCCTGTGTGGACTATCATGTGTGTCTTCAGCTGTCCTTTGCGACCAAAAGATTTACCACAGACTGAACAATTAAATGGTTTCTGTCCTGTGTGGACTATCATGTGTCTCTTCAGTTTACCT
Source organism: Poromitra crassiceps (assembly GCF_964638095.1). NCBI lineage: Eukaryota > Metazoa > Chordata > Actinopteri > Beryciformes > Melamphaidae > Poromitra > Poromitra crassiceps. Next base: position 77,710,125 of record NC_139625.1, read on the forward strand.
TTTTCACCAAAACGTTTATCACAGACTGAGCAATTAAATTGTTTCTCTCCGTCTGCTGTGTGGATCATCGACATGTGTCTCTTTAAACTTCCTTTATGACCAAAACTTTTACCACAGATTGAGCATAGTGATTGTTTCTCTCCTGTGTGGACTCTCATGTGTATCAGCAGATTTTCCCAGCGGTCAAAAGTATTACCACAAACTGAGCAAATAAGGGAGGACTCTGGGTCCTCCTGGTCCAGACTGGAGCTCCACTCCTGCTGCTCAAGGGGAACCTCTTCTTTAATGACCAACACCTGCTGGACATCTGGTGGTAGAGCTGAAACATAGACATGTTCACTTTAAGGAAAACAGCCTAAGTTAGAGCCTATGGTGCAGGACAAGGCCGACTAGAGCCTACGGTGCAGGACAAGGCCGACTAGAGCCTACGGTGCAGGACAAAGCCAACTAGAGCCTACGGTGCAGGACAAGGCTGACTAGAGCCTACGGTACAGGACAAAGTCGATTAGAGCCTACGGTGCAGGACAAAGCTGATTAGAGCCTACGGTACAGGACAAGGCCGACTAGAGCCTACGGTGCAGGACAAAGCCGATTAGAGCCTACGGTGCAGGACAAGCCCGACTAGAGCCTACGGTGCAGGACAAGGCCGACTAGAGCCTACGGTGCAGGACAAGGCCGGCTAGAGCCTACGGTGCAGGACAAAGCCGATTAGAGCCTACGGTGCAGGACAAGGCCGACTAGAGCCTACGGTGCAGGACAAGGCCGACTAGAGCCTACGGTGCAGGACACAGCACAAACACTGGGCCCACAGCCGCTCACCAACGGCACAGACATTGCCGACGGCCGACCATGGCCTTGGTGTGTCTGGGGCTTAAAGTACATGAACAGAAGTGTATTTTAGTTAATTGTATAAAGATTAAACCGCAACCTTTTTCATTCTCTAATTGTTGGTTATTTTAAGACAGGCAGTAGTGAACTGAAAGAGCTGGAAGGTTACCTTTGTTTGGCTTTTGCACTGTGGCAGTTGTCAGTTTGTCTGCTGTTTTCTTCACAACATTCATGTCTCCTTGTGGTGTCGTTGTGTTGTTTGTGACCTTCCTTTTGGCGTCACTTTTCACTCGTGGTTTTGATGTTTTTGTTGCATCCTCCGTGCTGAACTTTCTAGTTTTCCGAAGCGTTCTTCTCTTGTTTGACTTGGTCTCTTTAGGTTCCCACTCTGTGTCAGAGTCACAAATGTTTAGGTCCTCCTCACTGCTGTCCAGCTGAGGCATAGAAGCCTCCTCCTCCCCTTGTGGCTTTTTGCATTCATCTGTATTGGGAGTCTTGCTGTCCAGTCGTGATGAAGCAGTAGGTCTGTTAGTAGTCAGAGAGCTGCAGGCCTGAGTCTCAGGGGGAACAACCTCATATGGGGATTGAGGCATATTATCTACAAAGACACACAGACAAAAAACACATGAAAATGTAACTTGCAAAAAATCTAAAGCAACAACTCGATGCTTAAAGTTGTGATCAACAAACAATACACAGAGATAGTCACGCATCAACGCATGTTGCCATGCCAATATCTACACAAATTCGGATTGCGCATCAAAACGTTACGGGGAACATCATCCGTTGATTTTTACCAACTGCATGACTTTTCCAGGCCTGGAAAACAATATTTTGAAACGCCATGCCTTTTCCAGGTTTTCCATGACCGTCGGAACCCTGTTAGGAGTTCAGCTGACAGGAAGTAGCTTGATCAACAGGATGGTGAAGTCATGATCTGCACTACTCTGCCTCTGATTGGCTACTCATTCCATTGTGCCACCGTACCCCTCATGTCCCTTCCGGCCAATCCATTCTAGCAAGGACCCTTGCAACCACAGGGATGCAAACTCACCAGAGTGAAAAAGGTGACAGATACCAAGGCAGACAGCTTGGCCACTGCGCGGTAGGGATGGGCATCGAATTTCGAATTTTCGAATAATCGTTGTTATTATCAAGGTCGACTTTTATTATTGAAATTCGAAATTCGAAAAAAAAAAAAAAAAAAAAAAAAAAATTGAGTGAAATGTTGCATTGTCTCCCCTGATTCTAAGTATAGTCAAATCGCTTGGTTTGAGCAAGTAAAACAATTTTTATAAGCATTTTAAGCAAGGTTTATGGAAAAATGAATGGCGGATGAAATCCCATGAAGAGGGAGAGGGGGTGACTTTGGCACCCCTTTGGCACTCAGACCTGAGCCTACTAAATATTTAATGAACCACTCATGATTGTCAAAACTGTTTTTTATTTTCGAAAATGTCAATGTCATGTAACATGTTCTTTACTTCAGTGGTGCAATGCTTGTTTGAGCTAAAAATCCACAGCAGAAGCTTTTTATATTAATTAATAAAGCCGTAGACTTAGAATCAGGGGAGACAATGCAACATTTCACTCACAAAAAAAAAAAAAAACATTTTTTTTTTTTTTTACATTTTTATTTTTATTTTCGAATTTCTAATTAAATTCGAATTTGGCCAGCGAATTTCGAATAGTGTTTTTGCTAGAAATGCCCATCCCTACTGCGCGGCCTTGCCCGCAACTTGGCTGCTGTGTGGCCTTGCCTGCCTTATTGGCGCGCGCACAATGTCTCCCTCTCTCTCTCCCTCAGTCTCCCTCTTCTCAGTCTCCCTCTTCTCTCTCTCCCTCAGTCTCTCTCCCCCTCTCCCTCAGTCTCTCTCATGAGCCTCAGACTGATGACTTATACTGACTAGGGATCTCGCGCGCTAAGCACGCTCGATTCCTAGCGTCTGCAGGACGTCATAAATATTTGCATGGCCTTCATTTACACAGAGTTTAAAATAATGTGCACGCTTTAAGAAACAATGTAACGTTATGACTACGCACTGTTACTTTGTTTACACTTCAACACTCTTGCAGAGTGCAGTTACGCTGCCCCTCCCCCCGACTGCATGAGCAATCAGTAGCTGTGATCACTGATCATCAAGTCAATTGTGACTGTTTACAACCACGTGTAGGCTGTTGTAATTCAACATGATAATGGCTGCTGAACGAGGAAAATCCCCAGAACTTTCCCCAGTCGAAAAATATAAAGTCCGGTGTGTGGGAATATTTTGGATATGGACGGCCAAGACATGACAGCATGTCTGTGGGAACACCAACCGTCCTTATTTGGCAAATTCAAGGTACTTAAAATGTTGTCGTGCATCATCATACATCGTATCGGACATAAACCATTTCCACCGGCAGCAGGATTAATGTCAGATAACCACTTTCATAGGCTAACATGGCTAACGCTAAATTAGCAACAGCTATCTTTGCTCTAAGTTAGAGTTAGACGTTAACGTGACGTGTAACGTTAGACTAACGTTAACGTTACTTGACTGAGCGAACGTCATGTGTAGGCCAGCATGTCGTTATTGTAGTGTTATGTAGAAATGATTAGGAGGCGGCGACTGTCTTTAATCAACTTTATTGTCCGGCGGACAATATCATAACACCATGGAGGAGACTGACTGCACACACTGATGGCGTCACTGGTATCCCTACTACTTGTGCTACATCAAATAGTATGATTTGATTACAAGACAGTTATCAAAACATATTGCACTCAAGAGAAGTAACATTAAATAATGCTGAAAGACTCCTCCAACCTGTAATAACGTGTGTGAGGCAGAGGGGTGTATTTGTGTGAGTGCATCAACATTGAAACTATGAGGCCATACACCTGGCACTAACATGCGTGCAGATCTACTGTAGCAAGAGAGTGAAAAGGAAAAACAATATAGATGAAACATTACGACTCTAGCTAGCTGTTTTAGTGAAACATGTTATATGAGACCTTGATTATTTTTGAAGTGCTAAATGTCAAGTTGCATGAAAATTGTTTCATGCAATTTGCAACCTGCAACTAGTTGCCTGAAAGTTTCAGTATCAAAGTACGCTGATACGATTTGTCAGTTAAAACTACGCAAAAAGGCGTTCTGTGAATTCAATTGTGTGGGTGCACTGGACAGTGGACAGTATGCATAATGCATATCATGTGTTGTGAATCCACTCACTCCGTTCACTACTACTACTGTGAAAGACTAGCGATAACCTGACCAATCCAACCGACAAACGCAACGAGTCTAGCCAATCAGAGACAGATTAATGCGGTTCCTGACTTCGTCATGCATCATGTTAGTGTGTCATGCAAGGGAGCTACTTCCTGACTTCCCGAACTGCAGCAGCTTTCTAAGATCAATATATCTAATTAGCCACTCTTAATAACAAATACAATGCGGGCAGGAGGTGCCAGAGACTGGGGAGAGCAGCAGGGAATTGGCTGGGGAAGGGAAACATTGCGGTCCATAGACTGTAACGTTATGCCGCAGACCCGTAGTCCCGAGGGTTAGCAGCTAACAACAAACATGCTAACATTACAGTAGCTGTTTCAAGGCTAGCGTTACGTTGCAGATGTTGCGGTTAAATAACATGTAATGATCGGAAGTATGCAGGAACCAAGCATGTGGCATCAGATCACCACAGTAAGTTAGTGGTTATTGATATGTTGTGGTGTTTCTAAATGTCTGGGTTTCTCCTGTTTTTGTCAGCAGAAGTCTGATGAATGAAACAACAAGGAAGGCCGTTTAGAGTTATTCTTGCATCACATTCAGTCAACTTCTCTGCAAAGATGCTGATTCTTTAATAAAACAGAAAAAAAACAAAAAAATAACTTTAGAAGACCTGAAGCTGAGATATTGATCTTTAGGAGAGACACTAACAAGAATTAATAAACAAGATGAATTGGTCATGTAGCTAAGTACTTAGTGTTTACATGGTCAATTAATCTTGTTTATTAATTCACAGAAAGGTAATGGTAGGCCTGAATATCACTGACAGGCTTTTTATGTGTCACTTGAACAGGCATGCAGATTAAACCAAAAATAGTAAATATCCCAATCATTCAAATTCACTCAATGGAATTGCAATCCAATGCTTGCTCTCTGTCTCTGTCTCTCTCTCATTTTTATTTTTTAAGTGCCCTAAACTGACTGAAGTTCCCCTTAGGCCGTGTGTCCATCTAGAGTCTTTTCATCAGCTCCAACATCTTTTTTCAGTTGTTTCCAATGAGGAGCGAGCGTATGCGGGCGCACACGGACGTCTAGAGAAAGTGCACTGCGCCCAGCGTCTATTTTCACAGCACTCCGGCGTTTTTGTGCACCGGCTCCCAGCTGAAAATATTTTAACTTTTCAGAAAGACACTGGTGTCGGGTGCTCCTTTTCAGGCAACTAATCATATGGAGAAACTATCACAACCGAGACAGAAAGGCTCAGTTGTCGGAGCAGATTGGCTAGACACTTAATATTTCTGGTGAGTGTTGAGCTAAATCACTGTATGTGTGTTGTTAGCTAATGTTAGCTGTCAGCTATCAAGCTAGCTACCACACGGCCTTAGATTACCTTTTTTTTTTAGCAGTGAGATTAATGCTAGAATGTAAACAATGTCCTATACAAATAAACATGCTTATCATGGACACATGGACGGAAAAGCCACCGTCACTTCCTTTTCCGCGTCCATTTGCTAATAACGTTAACACATAAACACACTGCATAGAAGACGTCAACTTGTCTTACAACAACAGTGGAAAATTACTCTCAAGTCATGGTGCAAGCTGCTATTTAGAGTGTAAACAGTGGAGCACGGACGGTGGCAGGAGAGGTGCGCTGTACAGGAAGCTGGGAAAAACGGTAGGGCTGTCCCAGAGTCTATTTTTCAAATACAAATAGACCCAAGATTGGTCACACACCAATGCATGGGGCGGCAGGGACGGGCAGCACTGGTAAGTTAGTTATGTTTACTGTTAGTTTTATATCCTTATTCTTTACACTGTTTATCCTATATCCTTATTCTTGGTTTGTATATTGGTAAATGGACTGCACTTATATAGCGCTTTTAAATGTGCCTACATTCACCCTTTCACACACCGAAGGCGGCAGGCTGCCACGCAGGGTGCTGGCACAGCCATCGGGAGCAATTTGGGTTTCAGTGTCTTGCCCAAGGACACTTCGACATGCGGACTGGAGGAGCCGGGGAATCGAACCACCGACCTTCTAGTTAGTGGACGACGCGCTCTACCTCCTGAGCCACAGCCGCCCCACTGCATATTGTAGTTCAGATGGAGAACTTTATCCTAATTTTACATGGGCTATTTGATTTGTCTTTTCCTAATCATATGTTTGTTTGTGTCTTCCAGACAAAGGGCAACCCATGTGTGTTTTCTCGCATTCTGTTTTTCCCTGTGTTCTCAATGTTTCCCCCCCCCCCATTGCCTAATGATTGATTGCTGCAAATAAATACTTTAATCTGGACAAAGAAGTTTCTCTGGACATTAATTTCCATTTCTGCATCCCAACCCGATACCCATGGTGACAGTCAACATAAAACGTTGAACCTTAGCCCTCCATTACACTGCTTGATATCTAGTGGTGTCGGGGGTGTGGTCAGGCGAGAAGAGCGTAGTGAGGCAGACACAGCCGTGGGTGATCATGTGTGCTGTCTGCAGCACAAACAGACAAGTAGTCTGACTGAGGAAGTCATTCTCCGAGATGGGCCTTTTTCACAGTCGCCATTTTGTGTCTAAAAGACACGGTAAACACAGGTGCAACCAACTCTCTAATTAGGGCCCCAGGACCAGAATACCTAAATGGACTGGAAGTTTGAAACCCTAATTAATGTGTTGGTGCACCTGTGCTATTTCCTGCCTTTTAGACACAAAATGGCTGCTTTAAAAAAAAAAGCCCTATTGGTACAGACCGCTGTCCCACAACGGAAAAAACAAAATTAAAAAGCATATGCAAATCTTATGTTTACTAAAATCATTCTATTATCCATTCGATACCCAAATATTTGAGATAGCCGTAAACTTAATATTTCCGACTTAATAAATCTAACATTGAACCAATTTTGGAGAATGACCCATCTATGAGTGAGCGTGTGTTTTTAGAAATAAAGCCGTGTGAGACTGCATTTGCGGACTGGTTGGGGATTCTCCTGGTGGAATATCTTGTAGTGTGTGATCCCGTCGCAGTTCAGTCATAGTGTAAAAACCGAAGACTCCTGATCACAAGACACTACGACAGACAGTTGTATAGTGTGAAAGGAACAGAGACTGCCGACTCACAAGGGTCTTGTAGTCTGTAGTACGTGCTATTAGCAAAATGTTTTCCATTGCATTTTCTACCTGCTTGCCCTCTCGCTGGGCAGGCTGGGTCCTCGGCAAAGTGATCTCCATGGCCGCATCTGAAGCACACTTTATCCAGGGTTCCTATGCAGGTCTGGAAAAGGATTACAAATGAATTTGATCATTTCCAGGTCTTGAATAGTCTGGGCATGTAGGGGGAAAATGCATGGAAAATGTTGTGGTTCAGATCCGATACACATCTAATGATAACATTTATGTTATAAACTCACTTTGAGTCCACCGTCTTTGGTGATGTGAAGAATAATATGTTCAGATAGTAGACAGAATAGGGGTGTCAAACATATGGCCCGCCAGAGGGTCCAATCCAGCCCACAGGATGACATTGCAAACTTGCAAAAGTGCAAAAAATTGCACTGAGAAGTCCTTCGATCCAATTGTATGCACTTGTAAAGGAAAAGAGGTGCCAGGTTTCAGGAGCAAGTTAAATATTAAGTAGCCTATTCATGTTTTCTGTATTCATCACTAAATGGTAAACTATTTTCAGTACCCTACCCAGGCTTTGACTATAGATAATTCCACAGAACTTGCTGTCATGCCATGCACAGTCACAGACAGTAGACTATCATTTGTTTGATAGGCCTAATACCGCAGGGAAGATGTATTTTTGTAGGCTTAGAAGTCCCTACACTTCCTGGTTCTTAGGCGTAAAAGACAATGGGATTTTTGGGATTTCAAGGTCTGTGGTTAACAAAAGTGTATGAAACAGGCACGTTTGTGTTCACTGTTCAGCAAGATAATCTTAACAAATGAGCAACACTTTTATGACTTTTTAAGTGTAAATAAGTTTATTTAACGTGATTTTCAGAAAAACGCTTCAAAGGTAATCCAAGTTAGAAGTTAGAAAATGCCCCTCGCTCACCTCCATTTCCTGAATCTGCGTTGTGTCCACTCTCACACGGCGCTGTGTTTACTTGTGTGTTGTGTCCACTCTCTCACACTGCGCTGTGTTTACTTGTGTGATGTGTCAACTCTCTCACACTGCGCTGTGTTTACTTGCGGTACAACATAGTTTAGTGCTGCGTTCTAATCCTGTGCTGGGTCTCCAGTGGTGGGTAGAGTTGGGGGGAAAAAACATCATGTACATCAGAACCTCTGCGTCATGTAGAAGTAAAGGCCGTTGTCTGTCTTTGTCTCTTGAAGCCTCCACATTGTCAGACAGAATCAAGCCTTTTCCATCTGCGTAAAGCTCAAACAAAGCCTAGGACCGAGGCCAACTTGTCCACCGTGGTCAAAGCGTGGATGCAGGCTCATTGGAAGGACTTGTCGATCTTTCCACGACCTAACTTGACTTCACACACTGTGAGTGGAAATTATCATCCTGTAACTGAAACGAATTTGCTAGCTAGCAGAGCGGAAGTTGCGCTTCTTCCGGTCGCGTCATGCGTCGAGCGCAGTCAGGCAAGGCAGAACCATTCGTACATAGGTTACGCAATAATCACGCCCTGTGCCCGCCTACGCAGCAGTCAAAGCGCCGGGATTGGCCAGGCGGCTGAGCCTGGCCAATCGGCGTGAGCTGCCAACATGATTTCGGTAAAATGGTAAATTAACAATGTTTTAACTCATTTTTCTCCATCAAAACTTATTCGCAAAACTAACACAGTTAGATTGTTCTTATAGCACAACTTTTTTCATCTCGTCTTAATCTGATATTTGAGGCAATAATTATCTTTCTCCTCAGAAAGCCCTGTGAGAAAATCCCATCAAGGTCTGCTTTGAATAGTAGCCTATAAAATAAATACCATAGTAAATGTCTGCTTTGAATAGACAAATTAGCCATTTTCACTTCCTTCAACTTTATCTATGGTTTTATATTGCATGTTTTTGTAGTTTTTTTGTTGGGACTGGAACAGGGATTCCCAGCTGGACTTGGGAAAAATGTAGAAAAAACTGTGGACTGGATCGTATTTGATTTTTGAGATCAAATGTCTGCTTGTTGAAGCTTGGGACTAAAGCACCTGGGTTTTTTCATCTTTTAAAATAAAGATGTTTAAAAAACTATTGCTTGTTACATTTTCAGTGCTGTACTTTTTCTCTGGGTAAGAATTGAGCTTGAAATTAACGATATGATACATTATATTATGATATGAGCTATGTTTTTGTAGATTGTGTACATTGTGTAGATTACAATTATTATGCTTATTATTATTACTATGCTAGTAAGGAAGGTAGGTGACCATAATTCATTTCAATGTCCGCTCTCGAAATCGCTGTCCGTTCTCAAGAGCTATTCAGTTAGTTAATGAAATCGCTGCCCTCCAGTGTTTGTGGTGTGGGAGATTCCAGCTGTCAAAAGAAGAAGACAAAATACTTGCTCCTGGCCAATCCCGGCGCTTGACTGCTGCGTAGGCGGGCACAGGGCGTGGTTATTGCGTAACCTATGTGCGAATAGAAATCACGCGGCGCGCGTCGAATCTGCGCAGAATGCCGCATTCATGTGCTCCTCCTGGCTCCTCGGATATACCAGGGGTGGACGTTCAAGTGCGAGGCAGGGTAGTACAGCCTACAGCATACGGTATATGCACGCACAGTCACACACTACATCCATGTATCTGTACTTCATCTTTTAATTAATTACCTTATTTTGCGAGACAAATATACATAAAGCCAATACGCACAGCTGTGTCTTTCTCTCTCAACGTTACTGCTGCCTGTGCATGCTACTATGCTACATTCTTTGAGATTTAAGTTTGAATGAAACAATTTGCGTTTTGTTCTTTAGACTCCACTCTCCTCCGCTCTGTTCCTCTGTCATCAAGGCTCTGATAAAAACGAACGCTCACTACCTGCTTTGCTTTTGAGATCTGCTTTTCTCTCTCACCCCTTCCCTCTCCCTCTTTACACATTCTCTGCACACTACACTTAATTTGAAGGAAACATCAATGATACTTCAGGATTAAGGTTCGAATGAAATAAATTATTTGTTCTTTAAACTGTCCTGACTCCAGATGGTATATTAGTCCAACGTGCCAGAAAACCACAAAATAAACAATGATCATGATGCTGTTAAGAATACAATGGTATTATAGGGATATATGATTCAGTTTGTTGTTCTATCCTCATATCTAGTCTCGTATATGGGCGACTGAAGTTTATTTATCCACTTTTTCTTTACCACTACAGCACTGCTCCACAAGAGCTGGCCTGACATTTATAATTGACGAATGGTAGGTTAATTTAACACAAGCCAAGTAATGTTAAACTTCATTTTTTTTACATTTTCTCCTCCAGATAACATTCAATTCCGCAATCATCCAATGAGAAACATATATGTGCACCAAATTATATATTTTCACTGAGGACAAATCAAAATACCATAAAAACACACTCAACCCTCTGTGGGTGCCGAATCCTCCAAATATCACAGAAAGGAATTACTCCAAGACTAGCACTCCAATAACTGTGATTTCTCAAATTTTAATATGTATTGTCTGCACACCGACAAGACACCGGACCCCCTGATCCTCTCTCCCCAAAGTCGAACCCCCCCCCCCCCCCCCCCCCCAAACACTGGTCCCCCCAGACACATTGATAGTCAGTCTACTGCATCCATAGATTTTAATGTGTCAGGGACTCAGGACACTATTTACATCACTGTATGACAATACCTCAGTCAGTGGTATGACAATGTTTCTACTGAAAGACAATAACATTGAATTATTGTCCAGCCCATTATATTAAGTAACCTCTGCTGTGTGCACGCTCATGTGTCTTCAGGTTTCCTTTAAGACCAAAATGTTTACCAGAGTGAGCATTTAAATGGTTTCTCTCCTGTGTGGACTCGTTTAACTCTCCTTTTAAGACTACAATGTATCAGGTGCATCTTTTCATGTGTCTCTTTAGGTTATCTCGATTACGAAAACGGTTACCACAGACTGCGCAACTAAATGGTTTATCTCCTGTGTGGATAGTCATGTGTCTCTTTAAGCTACCTTTAAGACTAAAACCGTTACCACAGACTGCGCACCTAAATGGTTTAGGTGTATCTCGTGTGTGGACACTCATGTGTCTCTGTAAGCTACTTTTAAGAGTAAAACGGTTACCACAGACTGAGCAACTAAATGGTTTATCTCCTGTGTGGACACTCATGTGTCTCTCTAAGCTTTCTTTATGTGGAAAACTGTTACCACCGACTGAGCATACAAATGGTTTCTCTCCATTGTGGGTACTGCGCATGTGTCTGGTCAAATATCTGTTTTGAGTAAAACCTTTACCACAGACTGAACAATTCAATTGTTTCTCTCCTGTATGGATCATCGTATGTCTCAGTGTATCTCCTTCGTGGATACTCATGTGTCTCTTCAGTTTTCCGTTTTCCGAAAACCCTTTACCACAGACTGAGCAACTAAATGGTGTATCTCCTTCGTGGACACTCATGTGCCTCTTTAAGCTTTCTTTATGTGGAAAACAGCTACCACAGACTGAGCATACGAATGGTTTCTCTCCGCTGTGGATTTTGCTCATGTGTTCGTTCAAATTTGTGTTTCGACTAAAACCTTTACCACAGACTGAACAATTAAAAGGTTTGTCTCCTGTATGGATCATCGTGTGTCTCGGTTTATCTCCTTCGTGGACACTCATGTGTCTCTCTAAGCTTTCTTTATGTGGAAAACTGTTACCACCGACTGCGCATACAAATGGTTTCTCTCCATTGTGGATACTGCGCATGTGTCTGTTCAAATATCTGTTTTGAGTAAAACCTTTACCACAGACTGAACAATTCAATTGTTTCTCTCCTGTATGGATCATCGTATGTCTCAGTGTATCTCCTTCGTGGATACTCATGTGTCTCTTCAGTTTTCCGTTTTCCGAAAACCCTTTACCACAGACTGAGCAACTAAATGGTGTATCTCCTTCGTGGACACTCATGTGCCTCTTTAAGCTTTCTTTATGTGGAAAACTGCTACCACAGACTGAGCATACAAATGGTTTCTCTCCGCTGTGGATTTTGCTCATGTGTTTTTTCAAATATCTGTTTTGACTAAAACCTTTACCACAGACTGAACAATTAAATTGTTTCTCTCCTGTATGGCTCATCATGTGTCTCTTCAGTTTTCCGTTTTCCGAAAACCCTTTACCACAGACTGAGCAACTAAATGGTTTATCTCCTGTGTGGACACTCATGTGTCTCTCTAAGCTTTCTTTATGTGGAAAACTGTTACCACACACTGAGCATAGCAATGGTTTCTCTCCAGTGTGGATTTTGCTCATGTGTCCGTTCAAATCTCTATTTTGACTAAAACCTTTACCACTGACTGAACAATTCAATGGTTTCTCTCTTGTGTGGATCATCCTGTGTATCATCAGATTTGCCCAGCGGTCAAAGGTTTCACCGCAAACTGAGCATTTAAGGCATTGACTGGTAGAGAGTTCCTCCCGTTCCTCTTTAATGTGTGGGGGCTCTGGGTCTTCCTGGTCCACACTTGAGGTCCACTCCTGCTGCTCAAGTGGAACCTCTTCCTTAATGGCCAACACCTGCTCGACGTCTTGTGGTACAGCTGAAATATAGACACATTCAGATTAAGAAAAACTCAAAGCTAAAGTTAGCATGCTAGTTCCAGGACATGAGATTTATTTTTTCTATGATGGGTGCGTCGTCCCTCATCCATTCTATAAAATGGAGTATTGGAAAAATCTCACCCCCTGGGACCATGGCATAAGCTCTCCCCACCCTCCAGTGCCTCCTGCCAGCATTGTAGTAGTATATGGAGACACACTTTTCCACAGACAAAATTCCAAAACTTTTCCATGATTTATCAAGGATCCAGAATATAATTTCCATGACCATTTGTGAGCCTCAGGTCGCTTTCACATATAAGCGGTTTGGTCCACTTACCGCGCCAGAGTTTGTTTCCTCGGATAAGGCATTGACTGGTAGAGAGTTCCTCCCGTTCCTCTTTAATGTGTGGGGGCTCTGGGTCTTCCTGGTCCACACTTGAGGTCCACTCCTGCTGCTCAAGTGGAACCTCTTCCTTAATGGCCAACACCTGCTCGACGTCTTGTGGTACAGCTGAAATATAGACACATTCAGATTAAGAAAAACTCAAAGCTAAAGTTAGCATGCTAGTTCCAGGACATGAGATTTATTTTTTCTATGATGGGTGCGTCATCCCTCATCCATTCTATAAAATGGAGTATTAGAAAAATCTCACCCCCCGGGACCATGGCATAAGCTCTCCCCACCCTCCAGTGCCTCCTGCCAGCATTGTAGTAGTATATGGAGACACACTTTTCCACAGACAAAATTCCAAAACTTTTCCATGATTTATCAAGGATCCAGAATATAATTTCCATGACCATTTGTGAGCCTCAGGTCGCTTTCACATATAAGCGGTTTGGTCCGCTTACCGCGCCAGAGTTCATTTCTTCGGATAGTGCGGTTCGTTTGGGCTGGTGTGAAAGCGCAAACAAACTCTGTTGCGGAACAAACAACGAACTCTGGTCCGCTTGAAAACGTGGGTCTCGGTTCGCTTCCAAGTGAACCCTGGTGCGGTTCGTTTGTTGTGTGAAAGCAAACCAGACTAAACACAAGAGCGCCAGTGCATCTGATGCACTCATGCAGTGCACCATGAGTAGAAGACGGTAGAAGGGAGCAAAACAAACACTGCGACACGCACATCTGTACAGTACTACCTGCGCACCGCATGACGTACGTCGCCATAATAACAAACAACTCAAACTCAAAAAACTCAACAGCTGGCTTCCCGCGCTTCTCCTTCGGTACGTAGGCTACTCGTCTCATCTGCAGAATGAAATGTTGCTGCCTCATCTGCTGCTCATATTGGGCACATTCTTGTAAAATATGTATTTGATAGTAACACCAAAGTAAAACCAGAAATCCCAATATCGCAGGTGTTGCTCCATGGTTTGTGTTTTGCGGATTCACTTGTGTTGTTCAGTCAGCCCTCAGCCAGGCTAGAAGCCTGCTGGAGAGGAGATATTTCCCTTCTCTATCCTGTCCAATAGACGAGTGACTGTTTCGACCACGTGACATTGTTCAGAAAGTTTGGTGCGCTTGGAAAATTGCTGTGTGAAAGCGAACCAGACCAAATGAAAAATGAAACAATGTTGCAACTTCAACCCCCCGAATCGCACCGAGTCCACCAGCTTATATGTGAAAGCGACCTCAGACACCACACCGGACCGATGGCAAAGAACTAGTGGCAACAAAGGCCGAGTGCTGCGTGGCCTCACGTCGCCTGTGCCGGGGCCAAAAAGTTACACTCAAACACACTGCAAAGACTACAGCCGATGGTCAACTAGCACGTACGTTCTGAGACCATGACTGCAGATATACAAACCAGATTCATGAATCACAACACTCTCGCTCACCACTTTAATGGTCTCTCTCTCTCTCTCTCTCAGCAGCGGCGTCCCGCCACCACTGAAAAAGTATGTCATGCAAAATGCCATTGAGTTACAATTACACAACTCTGCATAAGCTTTTACTTTGAAAATCTGGCTGCACGCCAGTCAGCCGAAGCCAACGCCTACTATGCCCCACCACTCTGTCTTATCCAATCAGAACCAGCCCAGTAACAAAGGATAAGTCTACCAGGCCCTTGTCAACTGCCTCCGTGATACCAAATCCTGGATGTCATCTAATCTCCTCCAACTCAACAGTAAAAAGACCGAGCTCATGGTTGTGGCACCGGCGGCACTGCTCAGGAAGGTTGGAGATCTCCTCCTCGACGTAGACGGCTGCTCCATCTCACCATCCACTGAAGTCCGCAACCTGGGCGTCATCCTCGACTCCACTCTCTCCTTCCACTCCCACATCAAAACAATCACCAAATCTGCCTTCTACCACCTCAGAAACATCTCCCGACTCCGGCCATCACACTCCGATTCCGTTGCTGAAACCCTCATACACGCCTTCATCACCTCCCGCCTGGACTACTGTAACGGAGTCCTGTTCGGGGTTCCCAACAAAACCCTGGACAGGCTCCAATATGTACAAAACTCAGCTGCCAGGGTTCTTCTGACCCGCACCAAACCCTGGCAGCACATCACTCCCACCCTCATCCACCTCCACTGGCTCCCGGTCAAGTCCCGTATCTTGTACAAAATCCAACTCCTCACTTACAAATCCCTCCACGCCCTCGCCCCCCAGTACCTGTCTGACCTCCTGCAACCCTACACCCCGTCCCGGAACCTGAGGTCCTCCAACTCGGGTCTCCTCTCCATCCTCCACTCCCACCTGCGGACCTTTGGGGCCAGAGCCTTCAGCGTGGTGGCCCCCACCCTTTGGAACCCTCTCCCAGCCGAAATCCGTAACGCCCCATCACTGGCTACCTTCAAAACTCACCTGTTCAACACAGCCTTCAGCAGCTAGTCTATTTCTGTTCTTTGTTGTCATCTATGTGTGTCTGTCATCTTTTGTGCTCTGTGAAGCGGCCTTGGGTTCCTTGAAAGGCGCTATATAAATCCAAGCTATTATTATTATTATTATTACTGTCCAATCAGAGGCAGAGTAGGACTGGCAATATTTGCCTCGCTGAAGATTATTTGTGGGCGAGATACAGTCGGACCACACTTTAACATAACTTTACAGAGAACGAACAAAAGAAGACGGAAGCAAACTCGGATGACCGCACCACGGATTTATGCCTCTGCCATTCATTCATTCTTGAGTCCAAATCGCCATTTGAGGCAAATTGGAAAAAATTGCCTCAAGGCCCCCCTGAGATGTTGCGTTACAGAGCTTGGAAATCGGGTGTGTGAGGTCACAGTGACATTGAACTTTGACCTTTAACCATCAGAATCTATTCAGTTCATCCTCGAGTCCAAGTCGATGTTTGAGGCAAATTTGGTGAAACTCCGTCAAGGCATTCCTGAGATATCGCGTTAACAAGCTTGAAAATGGCATTCGAGAGGTCACAGTGACCTTGGCCTTTAACCTTTGACCACCAAAATCTAACGAACGTCTTATCCCGACCTCCGACACTGTATGAGATGAGATTCGGCACATCTGACAACATGTAACAGGTTACCAAGGTACTTGCATGTATCAAACGAGAGACAGAGGTGTAGCCCAGACTCAATTGTGTGTGTGGGAGAGTGTGTCACATGTAGGGATGGGTATCGTTTGGATTTTATCGATACAGATACCGGTATTGCTTATCGATACAGATTCTTATCAATACCGATTCTTATCGATACTACTTTCCATAATTTGGTGCAAAGTTAAAAAAATACATGCTACAGCATGCACTGGGACACGTCATCAGTGTGGTTATCTGGGGTCGTAAGGTGTTTCGGGTCTCTCAACAACATACACCCTCGTCCAGTAGACCCAGCCGAGGCCGATTAAGACCCCGACCCACGTCCCAGAAGCAGCCGCTCACGGATCAGCCTTCCTACTCTATCTGCAACGTTGCCCGCGGAAGGGTTGATCACGCCCAATCCGCTGCAATAGAGTTAGTGCTACACCGCAGTATTGTAAGACCCTTCGGTGCATGGAGGGTCTAGGCCCTGTGTGGGTGACTCCAGGCCGGGCTCCTCCTACGTCTCACCAGACCCTCCTGGGGGTCCTACCATGGGCAGAGGACGCCTTAAGAAGGCCTGTGCGCTGCACGTCATTCGCCTGTGGCGAGCACGTCGCTCTAGCCTGAAGGACCCCAGGCTGCGCCGATGTTTGCACAGATTTTCAGGAGGCTAATCCGTAGCGTTTGTGGATTTCTCCGTCACGAGAGCCAGGATGGGATGCTAATCCCATCCCGTACCGGATGCCGTCTCTCCGAACATCAACTGTCTCTCCAGCTTGTCACCAAACTATACTTGGTTGTCACCTAGTCTATTCCTAGTCTATTCCACCCTATTCTATTCCTAGTCTATTCCCCTGGCCCCTACTGGCCAGGGGAGCTAGGATTCTAAGTTTAAAAAATACATGCTACAGCATGCACTGGGATGCGTCATCAGTGATGGTAGCTGGGGTCGTAAGGTGTGACATGAAAAGATGTGAATAGATTCAACAGTCATTTTGTTATGACTTATTACAAGATAAATTCCTGAGAAGCTAGGCCTATTTCACCGCTGTGAATATGATGATTTATTAAACTTAGGTCACCTGCTGTAGTAAAAATATGCTATTCTTTTTTTTTAAATTGGAGCCCTTTGACCAGAGAAAACATCTGTAGTTTTCCCCATTTTCACTCTAAAGGGGGAATCATACTACAACACTCAGAATGGGTGGGTGACTGACTGGAAACTCGACACCACCAAGACAAAGTTGGCTGGATGAAATCTCTTTACTGGGGCATATTTTCATTTACTAAATGTTTTCTTCATCGAGTCTGGATGTGTTGTGATGTGAAGTTTTACTTACAGCCACCGGGGGGCACTGCATGCGCAGCACTGCTGTTACGCTACAGTTAAGATGGTACCGACAGAAGAAGACTGTACCAGAGACTGTCTCTGGTTGTACGTTTAAGCTAACATGCTAGAAGCCTGTCCTCTCTCCTTGTGACTACCGAGCGAAATAAAGAGACAAGTTAATAACATGACCGTTTGGAGTTGATGACACTGGATAAAGTACACCCGTTTTCAAAGGATTATGAAACAAACCAGCGCGATGGAGTCAGTTATGTTATGTGGAGTTTATGGACTAACTTATCTGAATCATAAATGGATGGTTGTAACTGGATGTAACGTTACAGGTAAAGTTAACACGTTTGTTGTGTTGTTCATTCAGAGTTGGCAAATTCCACATAATATTCTGTGAGAAAACAAGTCAAGTTTGGCAGTGTGATTCAACACAACAGCGTGATGCCTACTGTCATGAAACCAGTTTTCTTCCAAATATATTCTACTGATATCTTTTCAAACTGTCACAAGCGTAGTGACGGGACAGGAGTGTAAACACGCAACGTGCTGCTTCGTCATCATTAGGGAGCAGTAAAAGAAAAAAAATGAAAATAAAATATATAATAATAATATAATAATAATATGTCTGGCAAATATTATTAATATAATTATTATTATTATCAACTCCATACTCAATAAATTTGGTTCTCTTCTCCCTATGTATTCCACACTCTCTGGCTTAACACAAAATATGGAGAAACTTAATTTACTGATCCAATATGTGCCTAATTTTATATTTTGCGTATTTGGGTAACATTACATATCCATAACTAAAGGAAAACAACCAAATCTAAAGGTAACTTCACTGTTGTAGATATTATGTATAACTATGGGCAGGGGGGGGGGGGGCACATTTGTTTGGGCTGCTGGGAATAAATGTTACGTGAAACATCATCCATGGAAGATATACTGCAGCATAGCTGAATTAAGTTCATTACAGACAATCAAATTTAATTCCACAACTTTTCAAGCACTTTTATGGATTTTTACCAATTCCATGACTTTTCCAGGCTTGGAAAACAAGATTTTGAAACTCCATGACGTGGGAACCCTGATATGTATATACATGGGGGCAGTTCTCTTGTACCTCCTGATATGTATATACATGGGGGCAGTTCTCTTGTACCTCCTGATATGTATATACATGGGGGCAGTTCTCTTGTACCTCCTGATATGTATATACATGGGGGCAGTTCTCTTGTACCTGAAGCATATAGCAACAAATTGAACAAATAGTTGTTCAGCTGCAGCGGCGATGGTGGAGGACTCTCATCTTCTGTGTCAGCAACATGACCAGGATCCTCCCCTGAGATGATGGAAACAGAAATAGGACCGAGTGTAAACATGTCATCAAGCAACACGAGTAGCTAATGTTGTTCCTGATAGTTAGAATAGCATATAGTTCCTTGATCATTTCTATGGTTAAGCTCATGTTCACATAATGTTTCCCTATTTCCCGGAAATTGAACTGACAGTCATGCATGTCCACGCGTGGGCATGTATGACTGTTCATAGAACAGATTCCTTTGCATTTATTGTTGATGTGACTACTGACAACAGCAGCAGGATGAATTCTGAAGTGTTTCGGACAATATTATCTGCTCATATTCTGTCAAATGCTTCAGAAACCATTTGGACGATTGCATGATCATGTTAGTTTGTCCAACTATTTTGGTCCTTTAAAACGTAGTTTTGGTCCCTTAAAATGTAATGTAATTCCTACACTGTAAATACCCCTGAATTAAAGCTGGAAGTCTGCAGTTAAAGCACATATTGATTGTTTCATTTCAAGTCCATTGTGGTGGTATACAGAGCCAAAATGATGAAGATTGTGTCCAATGTCAGGGAGTTCCCCAAGCCCCGGTAGCCGGCTATTTCTCCTCCTACTGGCCTCTAGCCTACCGATTACTTTATACACTGTAAAAAAAAAAAAGTGTGTGGGGAGGGGGGTTTACAGTGCACCTGAATGCAACATACAAGATACCCGCTGAATAAGTGTCCAAATGTTCATGTCATTCTGGCCAATACTCCACTTCTGTTATAACATTTCAGTCTGGAATATGGATTATCTTTCAATAATCTTTATGACCAAAAGGCTAAAAGTAATCTCATGTGTAAGAAATGACTGTTGTACATTGAAGTAAAAAATTTAAATAATTAACTTGTTGGTTTTGGATTTATTTAGCTTCAACAGTCCATTTTTGTTTGTGTGACCCTCAACACAGGCTTTGAGAATCCCGGGCCACTTACTGATACTTATGCTTAAATTAACCCACTCATATTCTGGTTTATTTCAAGAAAAACATTTTGGCTAGTGGAAATTCTAATTGGCTGGTAACTTCTAGCAGCCATATTGGCAGGTGGTCAAAAAAGCTAATTTCAAGCCCTGCAGGGAGAGCAAGTGGTGACATAGGAGTGAGTGAGAAAAGGATCAAATATTGGTGTTAAGACTGAATAATGACATCACAACTGTTAATTTAAAATGAGTTATTCCTCTAAACCTGACTTCAAATGCCCCAAATTTTTCCGCGCCAGCGCCGTTCGGCCCCCAACCCTCAGCAAAATCTGGCCCTCTGGTGGCGAGGACATTTTTTTGTGGTCCTCTCTATCATCAAAGTTCCTGGGTTACGGCATGACAATATTTGTTCGGCCCCCGTGTTCATGTGTTCTGTCATCTTCAATCACCAATACATAGTTTCAGTCTTGACCCTCTGATTCAACACACTGTCTTGTCTGCCATTATTTTGACTTGCACATCTTAGCAAAGTGGTTTCTTTCATTGCATTTTCTACCTGCTCGTCTTCGCGCTGGGCAGGCTGCGTCTTCGGCGAAGTGATCCCCATATCCGCATCTGAAGCAGACTTTATCCAGGGTTCCTACGCAGGTCTGGAAAGTCTGGAAAATGATTAAAAATGAATGGGATCATTCATTTCCAGGTCTTGACTAGTTTGGGCAATGTTGTGGTTCAGATCAGATGCACACATAATTATACATTTTATGTTGTTATAAAACTCACTTTGAGTCCACAGTTTTTGTCAATGTGAAGAATAACGTTCAGATAGAGGGATGCTCTTATTACCCAGCCGCTGTCAGCAGGCATTATATATCAAACTAGTGCTCCCCCCCGCACATACACTGCACTCTGTCAGGTCCCCCTAAGCGCAAGTTTGAAGTCGATCCAACAAACGGTTCTCGAGATATGTGAAGAAAATTCATACAAACAGTCCTGGAATAAGTCCAAATTGCATGAAATGCGGCACTGCACACCATCGGGGTCCGAGCAGCGCACTCCCCAAGGTTGAAGTCGATCGGACGAACAGTTCTCAAGATAAACCACTTTTTGTGTTGCCAGTAGGTGGCGCTGTGCCGAACTGCACAACATTCTGCACTGTTCTGTCAGGTTCCCAGCAGCACACTCTCCAAGTTTGAAGTCGATCAAATGAATGGCTATGGAGATAAAGCGCCTTGTGTTGCCAGTAGGTGGCGCAATGCCAAATTGCAAGGAATTCAGCTCCCTGCACTCCCTTGAGTCCCCCTAAGCGCACTCCCCAAAGTGCAAACAGTGAACTTCCCAGCTCAACTTTTCTGCAAATGGAATGCTAACAAAACGGATGTGACGTAATTTAGCCTCCACATCCCAGTTCTTTTGCGATAAAGGAACGCACGATCAGCAGCCCCGACGTAAGAGGTCGATAGGGAACAAGGAGGGAGCACGTGGAAAATGGCGTCGGAGAGTGAGAGTGAGAGCGAGAGTGAAATTGAATATGATCAGGATAATAGGGGAATTGAGAATAAACGTAAAAGTTTGTCGAGTGTTTCAAGTGGTACAAGTCAGTTAGTGAAGAAAGTGAGGAAAGGGTTAGGTTCGGATAGTGAGTGTAGTCGAGCAGTGAGGAAGAAGCAGCAGTTTGTAGTGGGGATGAGGGTGGTTTCATCGAAAGAGGATGGTATATTTAGTGATCAACATAAAGTAGGGGAGTTTGTGGAGAGGAGGCTTGGGCAGGTAAGGTCAGTTAGAGTAGCAAGAAGTGGATTAGTTATAATTGAGTGTGTTTCAAAAGAGCAGAGAGACAAAGCTGTAAAGGAAGTAAAGTCGTGTAGAAATAGGGCTACTGGAGGTGAACGTGCTAGTGCAGCTATTGTAACATGTTTTGTACTTGGATCTGAGGTAAGGAAGAAGGGTGTGGTGAGTGGTGTGCCTCTGTCGGTAGAGGCTGAGATGTTTGAAAGTGTGGAGGGGGTGCTGGAGGCAAAGAGATTGACACGATATCATGAGGGGGAAAGGGAGGAGAGTTTGTCTGTGTGTTTGACCTTTGATGGAGAGTTGCCTGAGAGAGTGTATGTGGATTATTGTTGTTATAGGGTAAGGCCGTTTGAAAGAGCACCGATGAGATGTTATTGCTGTCAAGAGTATGGTCATGTTGCTGCTGTGTGTAGAGGGGTCCGGAGATGTGGGAGATGTGGGGGAAAGGAGTGTGAGAGAGACACGTGTTTAGAGGAAGACAAGGCAAAGTGCCTACACTGTGATGGTGATCATCATGCGGGTTCAAAGCAATGCCCAAGGAGAGTAAATGAGGTGAAAGTGAATCAGATTAGGGTAAAAGAGAAGGGTATGTCATATGCTGAAGCTGTTAAAAGAGTGGAGAATGAGAGTGATAAAATGGAAGAAATTGAAAAGGAATCAGAGAAGAAACAGAAGGGAGTTGAACAAATCATTTGTGTGGACAAAAAAGGATTTTTGACATTTATGACCATGGTGATTAATTGTACAGAGCAGATCAAGGGAAAAAAGGAAAAGATTAAGATGATGATGGATGCAGCTAGAAGGTTCTTGAATGTTGTGGACATTTCTGGAGAGGAGATTGAGAAGGCGCGGAGGGATGAGTTCCCGACGACTGAGCAGTAGAATGGATATATATAGAGTGACTGGGAGCACTATGGGTGGATACATGATGAACACTGTAAATATAAAGAAGACATCAAATTTCATTTGAACTGTGGAGGGCAGTAATACGCCTAGTAGCGTCTACACTGCCGGAAATAAAAAAGAAGAAGAAGAAGAAGAAGCCCCGACGTAAAAAATCCAAGACGGCTGATCCGCGCAACAACAGTAGTTATAATCGTATAAATGCCATTTAGCACTTCGGTCTTGTTTGTGTCTCATTAAATCAGCTGTACACACAGCACGGCCTACTTCTATCTGTGTGGACATGAGGCTGCGGTGTTTGTATGCGCAAAATGACACGAAATGCCTTGTTATCAACTGTTATTGCTAACCATGGCTAGCCTGGCTAGCGAGTGGATCTGACCAGTGAACAGTGAACTTCCCAGCTCAACTTTTCTGCAAATGGAATGCTAACAAAACGGATGTGACGTAATTTTGCCTCCACATCCCAGTTATTTTGCGATAAAGGAACGCACTCCGGCTGACACTCCCAAAAACTACAATCCGCTACGGAAAAATGTATGTTTGTTTATTAACTGGCCCCTGGCCTTCTATCATTTCACAAAAGTGGCCCCCGGGCAAAGCAAGTTGAATATCCCTGCATTAGGATGTAAAAGACTGTATGATGTATGGGATAATTGACTGACCCTGCAGAACGATATATATTATTTTTTCCGGGTTAGAGCCCAGCCGTCACAGCGCTCAACGTCGAAAGCTCGCAGACTTCGGATGAAAAGAGGCATTTATGAGCAGCGTCGAGCTTTCTAACTCCGACGTCGAGAAGCAATGAACCCTTGTTCTCAAGTATGTGGCTTTGAAATGTTTCTGTGGCACTTGTAAATACGTCCGTATCGCTGATGTAGACAGCTTGAGAGCGAAAGTCGCATGCAAGTCTATGTAGGCACACGGGACTCTTTCTGGTAAGCTAGCATTAGCATAGCACCCAATTTAATAACACCAGACAAAATCTTCAAAACAAATCAGGGTCGTTAAAAAGTGTGGAATGTTAGAAAATGTGTAGGAACCATGCCCCTCGCTCACCTCCATCTGCGTTGTGTCCACTCTCTCACACGGCACTGCCGTGTTTACTTGTGTCCACTTTAATTGCAGTACAAAGCAGGCTACTTTAGTGCTGCGTTCTAATCCTGTGCTGGGTCTCCAGTGGTGGGTAGAGCTGGAAAAAACGTCATGTACATCAGAACCTGCGTCATGTAGAAGTAAAGGCCGTTGTCTTTGTCTCTTAAAGAATCCACATTGTCAGACAGAATCAAGCCCTTTCCATCTGCGTAAAGCTCAAACAAAGGACCGAGGCCATCTTGTCCACCGTGGTCAAAGCGTGGATGCAGGCTCATTGGAAGGACTTGTCCATCTCTCCACGACCTAACTTGACTTCACACATTTATATGGATGGAAACCGTAATCCTGTAACTGTAACGTTATAGCCTATCACACGGATTGCATCATCCAGTCGGGAAGGGAAATTCAGCAAACAGCCCGTTCATCTCTTCTTCATCAGCCCTATCTTCAAACCAGCGGCCCCTCACCCCTCGTCGTTTTCCCCATGATGGCGAAGGCTAGGCGAATTAAGGCATGACCTGCCCCTCTCTGCCTCTGATTGGCTGACTGCACTCGGCTGCTCTCGCCTGCTTCCCACGCATATATTATCCAGCCTGAAGAGATAAGAATTAGAATTCGAACTAGATAGCATACCTCACTATCCCCATCTCACCCAAAGCTAAAAACACTCACTTTAAATTAATGAATGATATTGTAGCAACCCCCGTCAGTGCAAAGGAGGCAGGATACTTACTTTAGTACAGGCTTTTTATTTGCAGCTTCACAGCAACTCTCTAGTCACAGAACAGGAAGGCTACAACCAAAACAGTTCCGGCTGGAAACACACATGCAACTTTAGTTCCTAGTCAGACATCAACATTACCCTAAACCAGGATCGCCACAATATTTATCCATGTAACGAGTTTCTGAGAGTGAGACAAAGGTTTAACCTTGATGAACAACTGTAGATTTTGTGATTCTGATATTGAGACTGTAGAGCATCTGTTTTTTTTTTGTAATTATTCTAGATCTTTTTGGGAACTGTTTCAAAATTGGATATCTGAAAAAGACCCTCAATCGCCCAATTTAGAATATAATGATATTACATTTTGAGTTATAATGAAAGATAAACAAATTGAAATGATGTACAATTATAGTTTAATTATTATGGCTAAACAATTTATTCACAGATGTAGATTTCAAAATGCCAGACCATTGTTCTTAGTCTTCATGAATGAGATAATTAACTTCAAGAAAGCATTGAAATACGTTAAAACCAAACAATCGTGAAGTGTGTACCAAAACATCTTGATTCCTGTTCAGAACTCTGACTTTTTGTAGGCTTGCATGTAGGCTGGAGTATAGGCATGATAATGATTATGCCTACTCTTATCGTGAAGGCCTGCTGGCAAATGCACATAATGTGTTCATTCCACTACAGGAGAGACGATGTTCTCTGAAATTAGGTGGAAAGTATCCACATAGGTTTCAGATATCAGCACCAAAAAATTCAAATATTGTGCATCCATATCCTAGGATGGTGATGAGAGTGAAGGAAAAGGGATTTTTCACGTTGCACTGGAAATCGCTAACCTAATGGGGCGGTATTGAGTTCACAACCTGAACCTATTCATCTGGCGTCAGGTTAGTAAATCTCAGGATGCTAATATATATATATATATATATATATCATATGTCATCATACATCGATCATATGTCGACTGACACATCAATTTAATTATTATGCTTGTATTATATTATAGTTGAATTTAAATGGGGGGGGTATTATTATTAGCTTAGCATTTTTCACCAACTGGGGTACAGTATATTATCAGTATAAACCTTTTTTTGACCAATCAATCCCTTAAGGGCCACACAGACCTGATGACATCAGCAGATGATAGAATGCTCATCCATAAGCAGTGGTGGAAATAATCAGGTTTTACTCTGGGAACCCTACTGCTAATAAATATGAAGCGTTAGAGTAGGTGTTACCGTTTCTGTTGCATTACTAGGATCTATTACAAAATAGCGACGGTGCCCTGCATTATACATGCTTAATGACAATAAAAACCTGTCTGCTGTCTGCAGACGTGAAGGGAAAGCGGAAGAGAGATGTGTTTAAATCGAGAACTTTACTGTAACTAACAGCTGCAACGCTATTGAAATAAACCTTGTCTCAGATGTGAGAATGTAGAGTGCCCAAACAGAGAATGTATGCTGTGCTGAAGTTGAAGGATGAGGAAACCAAGGGGTTAACAAAATATAACAATCTTTATTAACAAATGATATAAGGCACAACCAGCCTTGCACACAGGGATTAGGACAGTCTGAGTTCTAAACTCCCCCTTTGAACGCCATCAACATGGCCGTATAGGCTACCCAAGTGTATGGGCTATTGCCAAAACCACAGCAAATTCACCCCTCTAAGTAGGGCACTGCAAACGGGCACTGCACTGCAACTCACACCCAAAATCTCACCCCACCAGGGCACACTAAGATTGCACTGCAAGCAGAATCACTCTTCACTGCAAACGTATAGGTAAAACAGGCTATAAAGGCACGCATGATTAGTGATTTGCTCCATTCGCCCAGACGGGTGTCAAGCTGTCAGCAACAAGGCTGGGAGGATCACACCGGAAGAAAAACCCAGAGGCATCATTGCCGCTAGAAATAAGGTGGATAAACAAAACAATTTGTAAACAAAATGTTCTGTTTTTGCTCCCATGCCTGGTTCCTTTTTTTAAACACAACCCTAGTTTCTCATAATTGTCCAAATAAAAAAAGTCGGCATAGAGGTCATTTAACTGAAGAGCACTTCCCTTGCATCATCATATGCGGTGCAATAGAACAAAAAAATAGTCGTTTTCAATGTAATAATTCACATATAGTAAACAGTCTACCTTCTTCAGGGGGAGCATTATATCTACCAGTCTCTATTGCTAAGGGAAGAGTTCCAGAGCATAACTGGGCACACAGAGATCTTTTTAGTCTGTCCAAGTCAAACTTCACATAGGGCTCACTCACACAGTAATTGTCTTTTATGTGACGATAGTTTCTTAGTTTTGGTTTATACCATAAGTCAACAGACAATTTATCTTTATACAAAATAAACATATTACTCATAGACTCTCGAGTATCAGAAAATAACCTGTTATGAAAAATAAATGACAAATTGTTCGAATAAAATAGGGATTTCAAATAATTTGCCCAGGGATGACTATGGGTGATGTCCCAATTAAATATCTTTTTAGTCTTTTAATCTTTGGTCAGACATTCTCACAAGTCTATTCCATAGTCGAAGCATTTGACCTTTGTGTCTGATGCTTGTGGATTCCCAACCCTTATCACCACTAATGGCCAGAACTGGAGTGAGTTTATGAACTCCTAGAAAATAATGGATGGCTCTGTGATGCAGAGTGTTACAGCTTGGATTATCAGGGAAACCCCAAACAGCAGAAGCATAATCCGACACAGGACATACAGTACATGTACATGTGAGTGTTTGTGGCGCTGTTGCAATGTGTATTGTGGGGCGACTGAACGGCTGGTCACTACCATTGTAGCGCTAGCTAAGTAGCAGCGATGGCTGTACCGCTCTTTGTAGGGCACGCAGATTGGAAATAAAACCATGTACATTCTAGTTTTGATATAGACAATATGACAAATAGCCTAAACTCCCAAAATGTTGGTGCATCCCTTTAGTGTTGGCAGACCACTCGCTGCCCACCTGCAGTACCTCCACAGCCCACCAGTGGCCCACGGCCCGCATTTTGGGAATCACTGGTCTACTACTCTATAATATATGTTCTTGCCATTTTCCACACAGTGGAACTTTGCTTTCCTGTTGTAGAAAATTGAAGTTCCATTGGCATTTCCTAATCAATAAGCTAATAATTGCCTAATAATTGCATGCGCATGATTGGTGCTATGAGTTGCCATGACATGACATCTCACACATATGGATTCGCCCCAGTGGCAGAGGACTTCTCTCTTTTGCTGAGACCTTGGGCAGTGCATCGTGTCCCATAACAATTGATAACAGTCTCCCGGTCAGACTGCACGACGCACACACATTTACAAGAGAGCATTCCTCTCCCCCCTCCTCTCTGCCTTTCCTCAGCCTCCCTGAGTATAAGTAATCCATGTCAACTGTCAGTCATCACTGAATATTTGGACTCTGTACATTGATCAGATGGAACATTGAGATTCAGTCACTCCTATAATGCAGTTTATAGGAGAATGTATGGTTTTAAATATACGTAACTTTCATAAGACATCTTTCTGGCTCATGGTTTCCATTCATTTGGTTTATATAAGCCGTTTGAATCATTATAATTGCGCATGAGGAGTGGTGAAATTCCATTCTATAACACTTCCGATACCGCGTCATATACTGTCAGATTCATTCAAGCTTAATTGCACAGTCAAATAAGTTTCATTTGAAGACACATTTTAAATTGATAATAAAAACAGAGCAACACTGGCCTAAGTGTCCTGATCCTCTTCGTGAAACCTAACAGACTTTTGACAAGTTACGTTTTATCCCGTGGGGGGTGATACATTTTATTTGTCCCATCATGTGAATCTGCAATTGGCATGCACAATTCTTCAAGCAGTTTGACCTGGTGGCTCAAAGTGCTGGACAGCTACACAAACATTTTGAGGTTGTGAGTTCAAATCATGGTATCTTTCGGCCAGGCAACCTTCACAGTAAGAGCTTCCCAGTCTTGGAAAACCATACCTTTAAATATACGTAATGGTAGCTCTTATCGCTGGTTCGCACATAATTTTAAAATTTGGTTGAAGAACAACCAGACCTGCCAGCATACCTAGGCACATGCTTGTCCTGTCTACCGCCATCTGCTGGCCTGTCTCTCTCACTGCACTCATTTTTACTTCAATTTTTATTTGCTTGTGTGTATTATTGTTGGTGTTTGTTTTTAATGCTTGCTTGCTTGCTTTTAATGGCTATCTTAAGTTCTGGCCAAGGAACATCAGTTGAAAATTAGCCGTTTGGCTAACACTGGCATGTTTACAGTCATGTTAATTAATGTGCACTGTCCCTCAAATAAATCAATAAATACAAATACAAATGGTCAGTCAGTGAATTTTTCAGGAAAAAGACGTCTTGTGCCGTATGCGTATAGACGCTGAACATTCCCACTAGGAATATGAAGATGTCCGGCACTGCAACTTTGGCGATGTTTGGATCCTAGAGACCCATCCTGACAGTGAGTACGGGTCAAGAAACCTCACCCCATTGAAAGAGTTAGCTTATTTGTGTAAGGTAACCTGTCTGTTGCTGGCAAAGCTTTAAAATATGTGTAGGCGTCGGGATCTTCCATATTTCTATGACAGCTGAACAGCTAGTTGTAACTTTCTGCAACGAGTTCGGCTCCGCCCACCAAATACGTCATCACTGTTTACAAACAGTAAAAGGGTCTATAGGGCAGTGGTTCTCAAAGTGGGGTCCAGGGCGTCCCCAGCAAAAAGGGGGATAATTTATGTTCGCTATAATTCCACCCATATGTAACACACAATGACAGAATGTATGACTTTGGTCATAGGTTTTTTACACTTTCTGTAATAAAACCATTAAAAGCAACAATCGTATTATCAGATGGGGGAGCCTAGGACAAAATCTTATCAAATGGGAGGTCCATGGTCTAATTGTCAGTTTAGGGGTCCTTCATGTGAAAAACTTTGAGAACCACTACTAGAGAATTCAATACAACACTAAGGGGCCTAAGATAAGTGTCAGAGGTGTTCGTTGTTAGCATAATCGATAATAGGGAGTATCAAATGAGATATAATTATTTTTCAGACTTGGAAAGTAAAACAATTAATTGAGCGATAAAGTGAACTCAGACAGCCATGTTAAAATCTGTTTAAAATCTTCCGGATCCGTGAACTCACATTGTCAATTGATTGATTCCGTGGATCCGTCTGGACTCTCAGAGGAGAGAGAGCCTGGTATGTGTTACTGCAGGCAGGAAGACAGAAGAAGACCCGCCCGTCTTCCGATGGTCCGCAGTGTTTTCGTTCCCCCATAGAAATGCAGCAGTAGGCAGCCTAACCTCGCCAGTCGTTACGAGTAAGGTGGACATGGAGTACCAAACAAAGTATTCAAATAAGTACTTGAAGAAACTTGTCGGATCCATAACATAACGTCTGAACAGAACACAGCACTTTGGTTCCGGGTCTTCCCGCCCATTGCCCGAAGACTCGGAGTGAGGTTTTTCAATCCAGGCTAACGCTGTGCACAGTAATTTCATTGGATGGAAGTAGCCAGTCCTTCAGCCAATCAGCGCCGGATCCAGTCAAATCCAAATCCACTCGGAAGAACAGCGAAAATGTCTTTTCTGCCAAGAAACTCCACTGTTGCATACTCCTGTTCTTGTTCTTGTTTAATGTTGTTATTGAGTCTATTTCTGCAATAACTGCACTATGGCTGTTTAAACTCGACGAACGTTGACGTTACAGCTCGAGCCGGAGAGCCTTGGAGGTAGCCATTAGTTTTGCCAGCTGCATTCCTGATTGGCAGGTTACGATGTCAACTACGAGGCAGGCCCCTGATTGGCCCGTCCATGTTGTGGATTCTGAACATGCTTGCCCTGGGGCAGAGGCCAGATGGTCTTGCAGAACAAAACAGAATGTGAGTTCACATGACCGGATGCTTTACCAGGCTAGGGTGACTCATCATCAGAAATAATATGAAAATCAAAGGGATATGAGCCACTATCACGTACAAAACACTAGGGCTGTCCCTGAATACCATTTTTGGGCTTCGAAGCTTCAGTGACAAGTATTCGAATAGATTGGAAGCTTCAACGGGGGCGCGGGGCACGTAGTAACAATGAGAGGTGAGGAGAAAAATCAGACTTCAAGGATTTTCCTTTTTATTGAAACGAAAATGGATAAAAAATGTGCAATAAGCAAATCAAATAAATGACAGCAAAAATGACAGTAATGACAGTAAAAAGGAATTTGCTCATATACAGTAGGTCCTGGTGGCTGCATGGTCAAACTGTTGCAGTTTCAGTGCTGGTAAGTAATGTTAGATGAGAGCTGTGAGGTACAATGTCCTTGTCTGAGGGAATAAGTAATAATAATTAATGTTGATGCATAATGAATAATGTTGGATTACTATTTCAAAATACATTTCAGAAGGAAAACGAAGCATTTGAATACTGATTTGGTCGAATTGATCAATTTAAGCTTCGTAGCATTTGGGTCAGCCCTACAAAACACCATGGTGCAGGACTTCTTGTTGAAAAGGAGTTTGTTGTTATGAAACAATTTTTTGGACCAAGTTCAAATTCAACTGTAAAGAGTTCTGGAAATATAGTATAGGCTATTTAATACACAATTTACATTCTACATCTAAAATGAATTTTTGAAATAATATAAACACTACTATTTTATCTGTAGTTTTATTAATTTCCAGAGTTGATTGACACCTTTCTGAAAGAAAGTGCATGCAACTCAAGGTGCGGAGCTACCGATAGAACCCATTCTCATTCAGATATCTTGAGGAGACAGGTCAGGGGACCCCTTTGAAAATGGCCATGACAATTTTTCCCTTGCCAAACTTCGGAGCATTATTTGGCCCCTTCCCGATAAGCTAGCATGACATGCTTGGTACCAATGGATGCTTGATAAATCCATGGCAGGCCAAAACAAAGCCACGTTTGGCCCCAAATTGGCCGGCGATGCCCTGGAGAGTAAAGCATCATCTGGTCGTCGAGACGAATGAATACAGCATCCACTGTGAGCTCTGGGAGGCCAAAGTAGCATTGGATGAAAAATTAAATAAAAAAATAGGGTGCATCATAGACATTGATGGTGAGTCTACTGTGTCCTTTCAGATTTTAATGTGTCAGCGACGGATTTATTTATACCTCAGTCAATGGTATGACAATAGGTTTCTACTGAAAGACAATGATAACTTAAGGTTATGAATATAACCCCTGTTTTATTAAAAGGTGAGGGGATTCTCACTATGGGAATCTTGCTCCTGCAAGTGATCTAGAACAGAGGTTCTCAAATGTTTTTCAGCCACGGACCCCTTACAAGATAAAAAAATATACCGGTGACCCCCTCATTCTGATTTGTGATTTTGGGCTAAGCTTAATTGTTTCCACGGTAACGTGCTTGACTTCTAAATTGATAGGTTTGTTAGATTAGAATGTAATCCATGAACCATTTTAGATTTAAATCATACAATATTTTCATTGAACTATGAAGCTTTTGCCAAAAAAAATTAGTTTTTATTTTCCTGAAAAGTTTTTCGCGGACCCCCTGGCAAAGTGCCACGGACCCCTGGGGGTCCCCGTTTGAGAACCACTGAGTAAAAGACACCATCTCTACACCATTGATGAATGAAGCAATGGGGTAACACCACCACGGGGACCCCTGGGGGTCCCCGTTTGAGAACCACTGAGTAAAAGACACCATCTCTACACCATTGATGAATGAAGCAATGGGGTAACACCAAGAGGCGTGCCCCCCCCCCCCTCAAAGGCAGCGGCGCAGGCAATTGAGCTCGGCAGATTTGACACGTACAGCAGCAGAGGTATACAGATTCAACACGTACAGCAGCAGAGGCATACAGATTCGACACGGGGGCGGGGAAAGGAAATCCAAATATGGTCGCAGCCGCAGTCAGAGCCAATGCAGAGCTTGCAGGGAGCGAAATGGGATTTCCATCCGGCACCGACTGAAATGGTCGGCACCAATGAGAGAGCCAAGTCCACCATGCTGCTTCCACCCAGTCAGACTAGCTGTCCCCCAGCAAAGGCTTCCAGAGTGATAGGGGAACAAGAATTCATAACCTTAGGCATAAAGGCCGGGTTAGGGATCATAGTCACCCTTCTACCCCCTGGGGCAAACTGAGTGCACGAGGGGTGGACAGAGAGCGTGCAAAGCTCGCCGACTCTCTTAGCCGAGGTCAAAGCCAGCAACAGCACTGTCTTAAGGGACGAGTGTTTCAGGCTCGAGGTGGACGTTTTGGCACAACTTCCACCTCTAGAGAGGCCTACAGTTCCGAACAGTGGCAAGCACCCTGGGAGGGAGATCTAGCCACTCAGGGGCCAAGCCTTGAGAGGTAAAGTCTCTGGGCAAGGGTGGAGCACCGTTCCCGCCCCCGCCCCCCTTGCGACAGCATGGTGCTGTGCGTCGGGAGTCTCCAACCCAGGGCGCGCAGCAGCTGGTAAATTTCTGATTGTCTATTGTGTATGCTGACCAATGCGGTACTACCAGGATGAGCGTATGCCCCCGTGATTCCTCACTCTGGCTAGAGTGGTTGGAATCAACGGCAGCAGGGGGGACGCATCGTGGGGCCATGCATGCGCTAAAGCATCTATGCCCAGCGGTGTGTCCCGGCTGCATAACGAGAAGAACCGGTCGCAATGAGCGTTCTCCCTCATGGCGAATTAGTCTACTGTGGCTCTGCCGTGGCACTATCAGGGGGTGGAGAACCCACTCCCCGTACACTGGCCCGCCCCTGGACATCAAGTCTGCGCCCATGTTCCGGGTTCACGGGATGTGTGTGGCCATGATTTGTAGGGTATGGTTCCCTTCACAAACTATCATCCAGAGTTTTTCCGCCAAGGGCAGCGGTCCAACCCGATACCTTCAGACAGCCGCCTGGAAGATAACAGCGGTGAAGAAAAAACCTTCCGTGAGAAAGGTGTAGAAAGCTGCAAACTCACAATAGCGTTCGGTGAAAGCAATTAAACTCGCTATGGACCGTTTAACTTCAGTAAGCTGGAGCAGCGATAAACCAGTCTTCCCTGCTCGAGAAGAGAGATAAATCTGAAGAGGCACGCCCACCGCCACTGGCATTTATGGGGCAATGCCCCATGCAAAGCGGAGGGGCACACCTCATGGTGAACACCCCATTACTTCATTCATCAATTGTGTAGAGATAAATTAGTCTTCTAGTAGGTCACATGCAGGAGCAAGATTCCCATAGTGAGAATCCTCGAAACCTTTTGCATAAAACATTATTGTCCAACCAAATATTAAGTAACCTCTGCTGTGTGGACTCTCATGTGTGTCTTCAGGTTTCCTTTAAAACAAAAAGATTTGCCACAGACTGAGCATTTAAATGGTTTCTCTCCTGTGTGGACTACCATGTGTGTCTTCATGTATCCTTTATCAGCAAAACCTTTACCACAGACTGAGCATTTAAATGGCTTATCTCCTGTGTGGATGATCATGTGTTTCTTCAAATCTCCTCTAAGACCAAAATGTTTACCACAGACTGAGCAACGAAATGGTTTCTCTCCTGTGTGGACTATCATGTGTGTCTTCAAGGTTCCTTTAAGACCAAAGTTTTCACCACAGACTGAGCATTTAAATGGTTTCTCTCGTGTGTGGACTATCATGTGCGTCTTCAAGGGTCCTCTTTGATTAAACCTTTTCCCACAGACCGAGCAACTAAATGGTTTCTCTCCTGTGTGTACTACCATGTGCGTCTTCAGGGTTGCTTTTTGACCAAAACGTTTACCACAGACGGAGCAACTAAATGGTTTCTCTCCTGTGTGGATTTTCATGTGTTCTTTAAGACTTTTGTTTACATCAAAACTTTTACCACAGACTGAGCATAATTGTTTCTCTCCTGTGTGGATTCTCATGTGTTTCATCAAATCTTTTTTAAGACCAAAATGTTTACCACAGACTGAGCAACTAAATGGTTTATCTCCTGAATGGACTAAAATATGTCTCTGTAACCTCCCTTTATCACCAAAACCTTCACCACAGACTGAACAATTAAATGGTTTCTCTCCTGTGTGGACTCTCATGTGTCTCTCCAGTTTTCCCTTTTCACCAAAAGATTTACCACAGACTGAGCAATTAAATGGTTTCTCTCCTGTGTGGCCTCTCGTGTGTCTCTCCAATTTTCCTTTTTCACCAAAACATTTACCACAGACTGAGCAATTAAATGGTCTCTCTCCTGTGTGGCTCATCATGTGTCTCTTTAACCTTCCTGCATCACCAAAACCTTCACCACAGATTGAGCAATTAAATGGTTTCTCACCTGTGTGGAGTCTCATGTGTCTGTTCAGCTGTCCTTTTTCACCAAAACATTTACCACAGACTGAGCAATTAAATGTTTTCTCTCCTGTGTGGCTCATCATGTGTCTCTTTAACCTTCCTATATCACCAAAACTTTCACCACAGACTGAGCAATTAAATGGTTTCTCACCTGTGTGGCGTCTCATGTGTCTGTTCAGCTGTCCTTTTTCACCAAAACATTTACCACAGACTGAGCAATTAAATTGTTTCTCTCCTGTGTGGATCATCATGTGTCTCTTTAACCTTCCTATATCACCAAAACTTTCACCACAGACTGAGCAATTACATGGTTTCTGTCCTGTGTGGAGTCTCATGTGTCTTTTCAGTTTTCCTTTTTCACCAAAACGTTTACCACAGACTGAGCAATTAAATGGTTTCTCTCCCGTGTGGATCATCATGTGTCTATTTAAACTTCCTTTATGACCAAAACGTTTACCACAGAATGGGCATTGTTTCTCTCCTGTGTGGACTCTCATGTGTATCATCCGATTTTCCCAGCAGTCAAAGTTTTTACCACAAACTGAGCAAATAATGAATGGCAACTCCTCTGGCCCTTGAAGCTTTTCTCCCTCCTGAGTGGTCCAGAGTTCCTCCTGTTCCTCTTTAATGTGTGGGGGCTCTGGGTACTCCTGAAGCTGCTCTCGTTCCTCCTGTTCCTCTTTAATGTGTGGGGGCTCTGGGTCTTCCTGGTCCAGACTGGAGCTCCTCTCTTGCTGCTCAAGGGGAACCTCTTCTTTAATGACCAACACCTGCTGGATGTCTGGTGGTAGAGCTGAAATATAGACATATTTACATTATTATTTACCTTGCTGTCATAATCTTTTATGTTTAACTACCGTAATTAGACCGATTTTTTTTTAATTGATACAGTATTGAGCAAAACCCAGCTGCGCAACCGGCTGGAACAGAGGTGGATTGAGCATAGCCGCACCATGCATGTAGAAGAGCTTATTTTTGCCAAGCACAGGCTCATATCATTATTATAACTTAAGATACACAGAGAAATTTAAGCGCTTCTATTTACCTTCAACTCAGTGGGCTAGCTCGAGGTTTGGAAGAGCAAGCCTCGGAAGTGATACTGAAAGCTGTAGTTCCTCGAATGGCCACTTGAGGCTGGACCCAAAAGGTATATTTAACCAGATACTTTAACAGCGTCACAAAATAACACTCGTTTGACTTGAAGGCATGTCATTATGTTACTATGACATTCACTAACCTGACACTCTTTGAACAAATCGGGATGTCTATTGGCGTGATGTCCAAGTTGGACGTGTTGCTCCGTCTGCCTGCGTAGTTTTGAAACATCGTTTATAGACGGGCTGTGTTGTGTCCGTGGGCTTGCCCTGTCAGTAAGCAAAGTAATTCCATATTTCGCTCTGTGCATCTGCTTTATCCACAAGCTGTGGACGTTTGTGAAGACCGGAGCAGCCATGTTTGAGAGGCGGAGAAAAAGGAGGAGTTGAAGGCAAGGAGTTGAAGGCAAAGTCATCATGACCCGCCCCTCCTCTGCCTCTGATTGGCTACTCATTCCTTTCGTCGATTGGATTGGTCAGATTATCGCCACAGGGTGAAGTAGGACTCACAACACAGGATCACGCTTAAGATTGCATGTGCACCATTGAATTAACAGACGAAAGTAAAATGAACGGAAAACTGACATCCCTAGCACATACACAATTGAATGCACAGGTGCCCACGCCTTTTTGCATAGTTTTACCTGACAAATCGTACCAGCATACTTTGATGCCAAAATGTGTGCCTGCTACGAAAAATGCATGCAGGTTGCCAGGTCTGCAAATGCATCGTCTCTTTCTTGACCCTCCGATTGAACACAATTGACTCTCTCTCAGCCCTTACCTTTTGACTTGCACATCTTAGCAAAGTGGTCTTTTCCATTGCATTTCCTACATGCTTGTCCGCTCGCTGGGCAGGCTGGGTCCTCGGTGAAGTGATCTCCATGTCCGCATCTGAAGCACACTTTATCCAGGGTTCCTACGCAGGTCTGGAAAATGATTAAGAATGAATTTGATCATTTTGAGGTTTTGAATAGTTTAGACCAGGGGTCAGCAACTTATGGCACGGGTGCACCTCTGGCACACGAAGGATGAACCAGTAGACAGAGAAGGACCGTGCTGTCATTCCAATGTCCTGATTTTGGATGGAATAACACTACAGAGTAGACCTACAGAATATCCAAAGGTAAAACATCAGCTTGTTTCAGGCACTGATCTCACACTGAGACAAGGTGTAAACTGTAAAGGTTAACAAGCCTTTATTTTCTAGGGCATGATAAGTTTAAAAAGATAACCGTCGACCGAGTCCCCGCACAGCTGAAACGTTACTCGAGTACTGACGTTACAAATGAGTACTTGAGTACCCGAGTACTCCCGCCCATCCCCAATATACACAGTACATGCAACTGATATAACATTTTTTGGGGACCTGGCCAAGCAAAGCAGCATGAAGTTACAAATGCTACAAACAACCATTATACATGTATTATATAACATCACTTTAATAGAGAAATAAATGGTGCAAAACACAAACTGTTATAGAAAAGTAAATCTGTGCAATTCTCCTGGCTGGCGGCGCCAAACGACACGCGTGTAACACGGGGTTGGGGAGGCAGCACCAGATGTGGTGCTTTCATCAGTCTCTTCAAGGCAGGTGCTAACCCTTATAGTACTGTTCCCTGCGAGGATCGTATGGAAGAGGCTAATGAGCAGAAGCGGTCCAAGTACCAGGAGCTGGTCGATCAGTGCTGGAGGAGAGGCTGGAAGGCTTTGCTAGCCGCTCACTGTGCAAGGTCTACACTCTACTTCGCATCACTGGGGCTGCAAAAAGGAAAGTCATCAAGTCCACCATGGAGGCTGCAGAGAGGGCCTCCAGATAGCTTTGGATCAGGAGGAGTGATCCGTGGGCCAATCCTGCTGGAACACAAGCCAGGGTCTGACCAACCCTGGCTGGGTCGCCTGAGCGAGGGTATATGATTGTTTAAAGACCCGAAACACCCGATGACCTCAGGAAACATCACTGAAGATGTGTCCCAGCACTTCCTAGGATGTATCTTAGAATCTATGTTTATTATTTAAATAAATGGTTTTAAAACTGTTAACATTGTGTGTTACATTCTGTTTATGGCGTGTTCTGCCCCAAGGCCAGTGGGATCCATAATACACAATCAAATACTTGGATCAAGTCAAGGATGATGAATAATTTGTCATCTTATGGCTATTAAAACGATGTGATATGGGCATTTTTGTGTGTACATAATACTGTTATTGTTCATTTGAATTTGTAAAAAGTGGGGGGAAAGAACATGCAGATAGACGTATTGTGAGGCCGATTCGTGCTTTGAACAGTCAAAAGTTGAGATACCACAAAACAACACCATATTACATTTGTTTACTGTAGGCTACTGTTTGCTTACCCCCAAATCGAAGTTGTTGTCCGTCTCGCGGTGTTTTGTGAACGTTGACAGCCATCCCAGCTCAACAAGAATAGGAGGAATCACTTTGCTCCCACCAGGATCATCTCCACTTTTTTTCAGCTGTGCTTTTTTGGTTTTCACAAAGCGATCCCTCGCATTCTTCCATTTTTTTCTGCAAAATTGCTCATCCTTTCCCAGTGTGGTGGCGATCTCTCTCCACGAATTTGTGGCCATGTTGCAATCACTGTGTGCTCTCATGGAAGCGTCGTACAGATGTCTGTGCAGTCGGACTTGTTCGGCAAGAGTAGCCTCGAAGGCGTCCATGTTGAAATGACAGCGCTGCGGCAGCGCGAGCTGTTACAAAAATCTTCGGTTGCACGGCCAACGGATCGTCGCGCCCGATGCGAATAGCGCGATGACGTTATATTTGACGCGCAATCCAGCCTCGACACTGCGCCGTTTACTGTTTAATTTACATACCGGTAATAACGCCTCAAAGGCCGTCAGCCATCTTGTCCACCGTGGTCCTGCCGTGGCTGCAGGCTTGTCCATTTCCACGACCTACCCAACGTTAACTTGACTTCACACATTTAGCTTAGTGCAACGGCAACCTGTCATCTTGTAACTATCACGCGAATTGAATCATCCAGTCGGGAACAGAACCTTCAAGGAAGAGCTTGCACTGCACATAGCTACAGACAGTCACAGCTAAACACAAACACACACACATGCGCGCGCACCTCCTCATTCCCCTGCCTTCTCCAATATTATCCAATCCTAGACGGAGCACGCTTCCGCTTTTGGCCTTGGGGGCGTAAACCAAGGAAACAGGAAACAGTACCGGAAACAAGTGCGCCAAATAAAGAAGCCTGATAAAGAACAACAACACAAGTTGTTCCCAAGCAGTTCAGTTGGCACACCGTCGGCCAGGTGTGAAATACTAAGCTTTTCCCAAAGCCAGTTGGTAGACACGCGAGAACGTATCTTTCCTCGATTAATTGTCTGATGCAAAGCTTCTGTATTGGCTTAAAATATGTGATATTGTGAATCCGCGATATTTCTACAAGAACTTCTTCAAAAACTTCGGTAGGATACACGTCCATCTTTTGTTTTTGTTTTTGTTTTATTTTCTTATTCTGTTTCCGCTGCTTGTTTCCTGTCTAGGGTGGGGTCTAGGCCGGAAACAGGCCGAGAGCCGAAATTCCTTGTAAACGGAGACTCTTCTCCCCGAGGAGAGCCTGGTGACGCGAGGTTATCCAATCCAGCTCCGGCAGGAGCCAGTAGGTACAGAGCACGCCCCCTAATTACAGAGCACGCCCATAGGCTCAAGAGTTTGATCTATAATGCATGTCGTGTTAAAGTTGTGTGAACTGTCACAGTTTTTAAAATGTAAACAGGGTCAGCCGGCTAGAGTCAGACACTCAACCTCATGCTTTAAAGCAGGGGTGGGCAATTATTTTTCATGGGGGGCCACATGAGAAACCCAGATTGTTGCCGGGGGCCGAACAAATATTGTCATGCCGTAACCCAGGAACTTTGATGATAGAGAGGACCACAAAAAAAATCCCTCGCTACCAAAGGGCCAGATTTTGCTGACGGTTGGGGGCCGAACGGCGCCGGCGCGAAAAAATTTGGGGCATTTGAAGTTAGGTTTAGAGGAATAACTCATTTTAAATTAACAGTTGTGATGTCATCATTCCAATATTTGATCCTTTTCTCACTAACTCCTATATCACCACCTGCTCTCCCTGCAGGGCTTGAAATTAACTTTTTTGACCACCTGCCAATATGGCTGCTAGATTTTAAAGTTACCAGCCAGTTAGAATTTCCACTAGCCAAAATGTTTTTCTCCAACTCCAAAACCCCAAAATCCAAAACCAACAAGTTAATTATTAACATTTTTACTTCAATGTAGAACAGTCATTTCTTACACATGAGATTACTTTTAGCCTTTTAGTCATAAAGATTATTGGAAGATATTCCCTATTCCAGACTGAAATGTTATAACAGAAGTGGAGTATTGGCCAGAATGACATGAACATTTGGACACTTATTCAGCGGGTATCTTGCATGTTGCGTTCAGATGCACGATTTTTTTTTTTTTGGGGGGGGGG
Organism: Poromitra crassiceps; assembly: GCF_964638095.1. Classification (NCBI taxonomy): domain Eukaryota; kingdom Metazoa; phylum Chordata; class Actinopteri; order Beryciformes; family Melamphaidae; genus Poromitra; species Poromitra crassiceps. The sequence goes on from NC_139625.1 coordinate 77,750,349, forward strand.
GGGGGGGGGGGGGGGGGTTGCAATTCCAGCGCGGGCCACACAGGTGGCGCTCGTGGGCCGCATGTGGGCCGCGGGCCGCCAGTTGCCCAGGTCTGCTTTAAAGGGTCCGATTGTCGTGTGTAGCTGTATTTGATGAGTTTACTTTGCATCCCTTGTGCGATGGCAGTGGCGTGTGTTGGAGATGAGGGGTTATTATGTTGAGAGGAGATGGGGTGTGACACTAGACTGGCACTGAAGCACGTCAAGCCCATTTTACTCATGTGTTCACAGGCAGACTTGGATTGAAAGTGATGAGATTTGTTCCAGCAGTTTTTGTTCTGTTTACTGAATTTGTATGGAATGACTTAATTTATTGAAGTATAAACTGTTTATAGAAATCAAACTCATGATAGTCTTACCAATTTTGTATAACTAAAAACAACTGACTTGACCTGGTTTTCTATAAGCTATTTAGACTTGGGAGTTGACTTTAAACTTGTGCCTCAAGACTTGAAACTGACTGGGGACAGTACGAAGACCAAAGTTGACTTGGTCACACCTCAGTCTTCCACAGAGGGGAACGTTACCTTCCACTAGTGAGGGGAGAAATTAGGCTTCTGAAGCCTCAGAAAATGACTTTAGAAACGCTGCACACTGGTGACATCTGCTGGTCAAATGGATGCAATTACAATTGAATAAAATATCTACAGTGATTCAATGATTTGGAAGTTATTTGCATATATTTTCATTTAAGAGTAGTAGTTACTTTCCATCACTGAATATAAATGCAGCCCGGCAGATCCACACTCCAATAGACAGCTAAAGTTACGCCCACCACTAGGCATACGAACCAAGGGATATATATATATGTATATATATATATATATATATATATATATATATATATATATATATATATATATATATATATATATATATATATATATATATAAATTGAAGAAAGTAACCACCGCACACTTCAATTGACTTACTGAGATTTATTCAGTGAACTGAATGGTGGTTATTTTCTTCAATTTATGTTTCATGTTCCTGCAAACCGACCAGCACCTGATCACACTGGCTGTGCGTGGGGAATCCTCTATATATATATATATATATATATATATATATATATATATATATATATATATATATATATATATATATATATATATATATATATATATATATATATATATAAGAAAGTAGTGCCCTGTGCACAGCTGTGCTGCTAGTCCCGGGTGCAGCTGGAGCAGGAACAGCAGAAATAGCAGTAGTAAGGAAATCCAGCGCACACCAGGTTGTCAGAATAGACTTATTTTATTTAAGTTGCATAGATATGGCGAACTATGCAACTTAAATAAAAGAAGTCTATTCTGACAACCTGGTGTGCGCTGGATTTCCTTACTACTGCTATATATATATATATATATATATATATACATACATGTATATATATATATATACTGCTGGAAAAAATGAATGGAGCACTTAATCATCACAGTATAACACCAAGTCAGTTAGTCAAACTTCAGGGATATCAATCTGTCAAATTAGGAAACACAAGTGATTGTGAATCAATTGTACCTGCTTTGGGGCAAATTAAAGTGACAACAGGTGCAATGGAGAGGTCAAAGAAAGACAACCCCCAAAAAGGGAATGGTTTTGCATGTGGTGGCCACAGACAATTGCTCTCTCCTTATCCTTCCTGACTGATTCTTCTCTAGTTTTGCATGAGGTGGCACCCGCAGCCCAACCAGGCCGCACAGGCAGTCCAGCCACTTCAGGGCGGCACATCCGCACGCGCCGCCGCAAGAAGGCGTGCCACGCCCCCCAGCACAGTCCCAAGAGCACGGAGGAGACACCAGGAAACCGGCCGCCACACAAGGAGAGCTGGACAGGGCCGCAGAAGAGCACCAACCCAGCAGCAGGACCAGCATCCGCCCCCCTGCACTAGGAGGAAGAGGATGAGCACGCCAGAGCCCCACAAAACAACCTCCAGCAGGCCACTGGCGCGCATGCCCATGACGAACAGACTCCACGAGGGAGGCACGAGGGCCTGACACCCTCCAGCGGGACCCATGCCCACAGTCCAGCACCGTCCGCGCAGCCAGAGAATACCAGAACTGGTAGGTCTGCCACCGGCACCCCGCTCTCCCCACAGATGAGAGCAGGCCCACACCGAGCACATACGACAGGCGGGATAGAGTCCGGTGACGCTGCGGCGAATGCCACGCTGCCGGGTGGCACCGGGTGCTGGGCTGTGGGCGTGGGTCCCACTGGAGGGCGTCAGGCCCTCGTGCCTCCCTCGTGGAGTCTGTTTCTGGTTGTTTGGTCAGGGGCATGCGTGCCAGTGGCCTGCTGGAGGTCATTTTGTGGGGCTCTGGCTCCACACGCAGGGGGGCAGATGCCGGTCCTGCTGCTGCTTCTCTTCTGCGGCCCTGTCCAGCTCTCCTTGTGTGGCGGCCAGTCTCCTGGTGTCTCCTCCATGCTCTGGGGACTGTGCTGGGGGGCGCATGTGCATGTGCCGCCCTGGAAGGGGCTGGACTGCCTGTGCAGCCTGGTTGGGCTGCGGGTGCCGCCTCATGCTGCTGGTGGTGGGGAAGGGGGGACACTGGCAGAGGACAAAAATCAGTCAGGAAGAAAAAGGAGAGAGCATGCCCTACAAATCATAACCGCAGTAACTACGCCAACACTGAAACTGAGAAAAATGGCTTTAAAGTTTTTTGACTGTCCAGCCAAATGAGATATAGGTTGAAAAGTGGCAATGCGCTTATTAAGTATGTATACGTTAAAGTATTTTTTGGGGGCAAAACAATTATCAATTACTTGACCTATGACCCCAGAAATGCAGATACGGCACTCTGTCTGTGTATTACCTCAAACAGATGTGTAGGTAGTACAAGGGAAAAGCGCAGTAACTACAATCTAATGTGCTTCTCCTGTCTTGTTTTTCATGAGACAATTGTAATCGGCTTTGATTTCAATACCACATCATATCTGTATTTAATTGTTTTATTGTTTACATGTTTAAAACATTTAAATGGATGAGTAACAGATACATTCAGGGAATCCTGAAGTCAGTTCATGTCATCTTCACCACTGGTGTTGCTTTTTGGTCATCATTCTGACACAATTAATTAATGAGCACAGTTGTTTTATTATCTTAATTTAGAACAGGTTTTCTTTACAAATCAGATCAGCTTTTCAGATTGATAATTCATACAAGAACATATACAGTATATTACATAGCATATTAAAATTATTTTGAATAAAATTAATTACAGACTGAGTCTGAATGCTGATAATTTATGCAGCAATTAAAAAGCTTGTCCTGATGAGCTAGGTAGTGATACCAAACAAGTATCACTATCTACAGCCAGATTAACACTTCCCAGTGGAGAACACAATTCCCTTCTTTATTGAATGATCTCTTATGGATTATTAGCGAGGAATACAGCATTTACGATTTTAAAGACACTGAAGACTCATTCATTAACAATTTGGACAGCTGTCAGTGCGCTCTCATATTGGGAATTGACTGGATTAACTAAACAGATTGTGCCATTATGAGTGATTGATATGTTGGGCTTTGTTATGCAAAGAGCGGGGAAATTGCAGTAACTACAAAATCCAACCAAAAACCAGTCTGAACCGCAGTAACTACACCTCAAAGTGTAGTTACTGCGTTTATGTCTGTTTAAGTCCAGCTGAAGCTCTGTGAAAGCAAATCAAACTGCAGTAAGTGTAGTTACTGCAGTTTTGTCTGGTTTTTGGTTAGATTTCGTAGTTACTGCAACTTTTATACTCTGTTTTTTTTTCAAATATAGAGCAAGACTGAACTTAGAAAATTTGTCACATGATAAAACAGATATCTCTAAAAGTTCAATTTCAATAATAACAAAATTTTGACCAAAATTGTAGTTACTGCGGTTTTGATTTGGAGGGCAGTTTATTGTCTGTGGCCACCACCAGGGGCGGACTGGGATCATAATTCAGGCCGGGCATTAGATACCAAGCAGGCCAGGCCGATACGGGCCGACGCGCGTGCCGGCGTCAGAAAAATTTGGGACGTTTAAAGCTCAATTTGGGCCGTTTGAAGCCAGATGTGGGCCGTTTGAAGCCCAATTTGGGTCGTTTAAAGCCAGATTTGGGCCGTTTGAAGCCCGATTTGGGCCGTTTGAAGCCCAATTTGGGCCAAGTCCAATTTTACAATGAGATGCACCCACTTTAATCCTGAATAAAGTAATAAAACCACTAGTAAACCAGTAGGCGGCGCCTGGCCTGCTGTTCAGTGAGTGGCCTGACTGCGGGCACAATTTTTTTTTTTTTTTTTTTTTGCAGGCCAGGCCAGGCCAGGCCAGGCCACCGGGCATTTGCCCGACGTGCCCGATTATGCAGTCCGCGCCTGGCCACCACATGCAAAAGCATTCCCTTTTTGGGGGTTGTCTTGCTTTGACCTCTCCATTGCACCTGTTGTCACTTTAATTTGCACCAAAGCAGGTAAAATTGATTCACAATCACTTGTGTTTCTACACACACACACACACACACACACACACACACACACACACACACACACACACACACACACACACACACACAGAGAATGTTCTATCTGCGATGAAACAAAAATATCTAGGTCACTTTATTACAGATCAAATGTCTAATGATGATGATGACATGTACAGACAGTGGCGTATGCTATATGCTCAGGCTAACATGTTGGTAAGAATGATTGATCTCTTTAGGACCTACTGTACCCCTATTTACACTGCCCCCTTGTGGGTTAAGTATAAAAAAGCTAGCCTCCTCAAACTCAGGTCTCTTACAATGACTGTATGAGGATATTGCTGGGGGAAAAAACCAGGTGGAGTAGTGCAAGTGAAATGTTTTGTAATGCAGGTGTCAGCACTTTTCAGGCACTCTTAAGAAATTTGATGTATAAATGTATTTGTCGTCTGTCGTTTCTCAGAATTCCATTGTCATGCTGCTGACCAATCCTGGTATCAGTGCTGTGAGATACCAATCACAGATGGTATAAGTGCCTAGTTGTACTGAGTTTTTGTGTGTTCTTTTAAATATTATGTCTGTTTTTTTCTATGGACCTTGTGTCTGATAATAAAGTTGATTGATTGATTGATTGATTGATTGATTGATTGATTGATTGATTGATTGATTGATTGATTGATTGATTGATTGATACATACATAGGCTACATACATACATACATACATACATACATACATACTGTAGTGGCTATCTTCAGACTTTGATTTCTTCTTTGCTTAGACTCATATTTCTATAACCACATACAATGACGACGTGAGACTGTTTATACGCGTTGAGCTGGGTCGAAACAACACCAACCGGCAACGGTAAAATAACCGTGTTGCTCCGCTGTCTCGTTTATTCACACTGACAGTTTACAACAAAATCACTTTCTGTTCTAACTTGACAGATAAGTACGGTGGCCGCAATGGGACAACTCCTCACAGTGGTCAAATATAAGTATAACCACAGAAATACTTAGCAATATTATCAAAATTAAACTGAAATATATTCCTTCAATGTAAACCAACAAGTTATACCATAAAACAAAAAATCTAAAATTATAACTTATAAATGGCGCTTACACATACATACATACATACATACATTTAGTTTTGGTCTGTGTCAAATGTTCTAGGGTCTCTCCTGATTCCAAATATAAAAAAAAAATTATAGGCCTTTTATGAAATGTCTATGGGAAAATAATTGGCAGATGAATTCCCTTGGCTTGTATGCATAACCCAAAAGTGGGCGTGACTTTGGCTTTCTATTCTCTGAAGTATTTTGAAAAAGAAAAGAAAAAGAAAACGGGCCCAGTCCCATTCCATCTGTCAAGAGGCTACTTAAGAATGAAGCACGGCCCCGCCCCCCTGTGTTTCCCAAGGACACATGAGCTCATACTGGCTGGCTGCCTGGAGGAGGGGTCAGTGCATTCATCAGGTACCATTACATCACCGCCGGCCAATCCCCTGCTCTCTCACCACTAAATGTTATTCCCAGCAGGCCTCTGTTGCAGAGTCCAGTGTGTAGCAATGAGCTCGTCGTGACTCTTATTTTGAGAAGGGGGACGAGGTCGAGTCGCTCTCAGCAACATGTACATCCAAAACTGGATTATGTCATGAGGACAGGCATTTCTGCAATCCACGAATACATTTCTGAAACAAAAATACATTGCCTATCACGTTTCTATATGTGTATATCAACATTATAGAGTCTGCTATTGAAATAGCATGGTGGCCAGTAAGGGTGTTGTGGTCGGGGTAGATGGAGGATGTAAACCGTTGTCTCTTTCGATTCGGTACACAATACGAGGTTCAGGATTCAAAACAACCAGGATCCGATGTGATCAATAAAAGTTCAGTGACAACAAAGTCTGACTGTGCAGAAGTCTTTTTCTTTCTGAGACACACATCTTTCCAGGGAGACCATTGGCTGCTAGAATGTAAACAATAAAAAAATGTCATTACAAAGTGACAATAAGATCATTTGGATGGAGAGCATGTGACACTGTGACACTGTGATGAGTCTCAGTGATTATTACAGCAGAATAAAATGGAGCTGATATCACCATTCATTCATGGCTGTCTGACAAATTTGGGACCCGCGGGTCAAGTTTTGCCCCCCCATCCCCCCGTTTGCTTTGGCCCACCATGGATTTGACACATAAAAATGCGTCTGATATTAACTACTGTCTTTCGGAGGCTGCGGTGGGCTCATTTTAAAGATAGCATGATGGTTCTTATACCACATGAAGCTAAGGAATCGATGGGTAAGTAAGTAGGCTATATTTTATTTATATAGCACCTTCGTCACATAGTGCTTCACATAGTCAAATACAGTTGAAACAAGTACTATGAATAGTAAAAAAAAACACCAGCAAGACACGGGGCGGCTTTAGCTCAGGAGGTAGAGCGGGTCGGCCAATGACGCAAGGGTTGGCGGCTCGATCCCCGCTCCCTCCCAGCTGCTGTCGCTGTGTCCTTGGGCAAGACACTTAACCCTCCTTGCTCCCGATGGTGTGTAGGCACCCTGCGTGGCAGCCTGCCGCCATTGGTGTATGAATGGGTGAATGTAGACTATCTACTCATTGTAAAGCGCTTTGGATAAAAGCGCTATATAAATGCAGACCATTTACCATTTACCATTTACACAAATAAAAAAACAGAGATAGATACACACGAGGCTAAACAAAGGCCAGATTGTACAGATGAGTCTTTAGCTGCTTTTTGAAGATGTCGATAGAGGCAGCAGATCGTAAGGCCAGTGGAAGGGCGTTCAGATTGGGAGCAACAACTCTGTCACTTTAGTTAGTAGAGCGAGGAACAGCTAGTAGGCCCTGGTCCGAAGACCTACGTGACCTGCTGGTGGTGTATGGATGAAGTAGACTGCATATAGGCAGGTTCCTGACCATGCAGGGCTCTGTATGTAAAGACAACAACTTTAAACTGGATCCTAAATTTGATGGGAAGCCAATGTAGGTGTGCTAAAATGGGAGTTATGTGACATCTCTACTGGACTTGGTCAACAGCCTCGCAGCAGCATTCTGGACCACTTGTAGACGGTCCAGAGACGACTTGCTACGGCATGTGAAAAGAGAGTTATAATGCAAGTGAGATGATACAAAGGCGGCCATTACAGGTCCATGGCTAACGCTATCATACACATTTCTGTGCAGTAATGTGAAGGAACCCGGCAAACTGATTTCAAGCCGATACATAACGTTAAAAGCAGTGTGACTCATAGTGGTTAATGGATAATATAGTTTCAGTCAGTCAGTGGTGGTTCTAGCCCTTTACTCAGCATGACCTATATTCGTAGTAGCCTAACCAGAGGGGGAACTAGAAAGAAATGAATGCAGGCCACCAATCAGTCACAGACGACCATACAGCGAGCTCCACCAATCAAAGATGCCGTTGTTACACCTTAGGATTGTGGGTAGTGTAGGCAGATGTTTTTTAATATTTAAAAATAGAAAAGGGGTGATACCTTACAGATGTGTGGCTTCTACAGGAAAATATACCATCGTTTCACCACTGGATCGACCGTGGTAAGTCTACATTGGGTGGTTACGACATTATGGCTAATAATCAAAATCTCAATGAGAATATGAAGGGGAAATACTCTTCCGGATCATTGACGTTACGGAACGTCACGTGACTGTTGAGCTCTATAGGCTCCCATTATAAAGGTTGAAAAAAGTTTAAAACTTAAACTGTGATTTATTTTTTCTCTCAATATTTTATTTAAAAAAAAATCTTAGAACACAAACAACAACAGGCTCAGACAGGAAAAGAAAGAAAAGGAAAAAGGCATACATAGACATACACATCCATATAATACACCTACGTACTCACACATGTGTATGAACACACGTGTGCATACTCACAGACATATACAAGGACATACACATCCATACACACACGTACTCACACATGTGTATGAACACACGTGTGCATACTCACAGACATATACAAGGACATACACATCCATACACACACATACTCACACATGTGTATGAACACACGTGTGCATACTCACAGACATATACAAGGACATACACATCCATACACACACGTACTCACACATGTGTATGAACACACGTGTGCATACTCACAGACATATACAAGGACATACACATCCATACACACACGTACTCACACATGTGTATGAACACACGTGTGCATACTCACAGACATATACAAGGACATACACATCCATACACACACATACTCACACATGTGTATGAACACACGTGTGCATACTCACAGACATATACAAGGACATACACATCCATACACACACATACTCACACACCTGTATGAACACACGTGTGCATACTCACAGACATATACAAGGACATACACATCCATACACACACATACTCACACATGTGTATGAACACACGTGTGCATACTCACAGACATATACAAGGACATACACATCCATACACACACGTACTCACACATGTGTATGAACACACGTGTGCATACTCACAGACATATACAAGGACATACACATTCATACACACACGTACTCACACATGTGTATGAACACACGTGTGCATACTCACAGACATATACAAGGACATACACATCCATACACCCATGTACTCACACATGTGTATACACATGTGTGCATACTCACAGACATATACAAGGACATACACATTCATACACCCACGTACTCACACACCTGTATGAACACACGTGTGCATACTCGCAGACATATACAGGACATACACATCCATACACCCACGTACTCACACATGTGTATGAACACACGTGTGCATACTCACAGACATATACAAGGACATACACATCCATACACACACATACTCACACATGTGTATGAACACACGTGTGCATACTCACAGACATATACAAGGACATACACATCCATACACACACATACTCACACATGTGTATGAACACACGTGTGCATACTCACAGACATATACAGGACATACACATCTATAAACCCACGTACTCACACATGTGTATGAACACACGTGTGCATACTCACAGACATATACAAGGACATACACATTCATACACCCACATACTCACACATGTGTATGAACACACGTGTGCATACTCACAGACATATACAAGGACATACACATCCATACACCCATGTACTCACACATGTGTATGAACACACGTGTGCATACTCACAGACATATTCAAGGACATACACATCCATACACCCACGTACTCACACACCTGTATGAACACACGTGTGCATACTCACAGACATATACAAGGACATACACATCCATACACCCACGTACTCACACATGCAACACACACGTGTGCATACTCACAGACATATACAAGGACATACACATCCATAAACCCACGTACTCACACATGCAACACACACGTGTGCATACTCACAGACATATACAAGGACATACACATCCATACACCCACGTACTCACACACCTGTATGAACACACGTGTGCATACTCACAGACATATACAAGGACATACACATCTATAAACCCACGTACTCACACATGTGTATGAACACACGTGTGCATACTCACAGACATATACAAGGACATACACATTCATACACCCACATACTCACACATGTGTATGAACACACGTGTGCATACTCACAGACATATACAAGGACATACACATTCATACACCCACGTACTCACACACCTGTATGAACACACGTGTGCATACTCACAGACATATACAAGGACATACACATCCATACACACACGTACTGTACTCACACATGTGTATGAACACACGTGTGCATACTCACAGACATACAGTATACAAGGACATACACATCCACACTCATACATACATGGGCAGATATGCTACATGCACACATGCACAGTAATTGTGACATTATCGACATTCCAATATTATAACGTGCTTATGTGTTTATGCGAGTTGGCTCTCAGTAACCAGAGTCTCTCCATTCTTATTTAAACTGATTTCTCAAACTGGGTGCATGGACTGTAGGTAATTATACTGACTATCAAAGTACCTCACACAACCCCACTTAAAAAAGTGAACTATCCTGTTAAAGCCTATTATACAGCAGACTGAGGTCATTGGTGCTTAGATGATGACTCCACCTCCCCACACACGGCCACGTGACAACTAGGCTTTAATACAGCCTCTACATATCTAGCAAGTATGCTGTCAGCCTCGCTTAGCCTCAGCCTGTGTGTGTGTGTGTGTGTGTGTGTGTGTGTGTGTGTGTGTATGTGTGTGTGTCTGTGTGTGTGTGTGTGTGTGTGTGTGTGTGTGTGTGTGTGTGTGTGTGTGTGTGTGTGTGTGTGTGTGTGTGTGTGTGTGTGTGTGTGTGTGTGTGTGTGACCTGACATGAACCCATCGCTTGGTCAGAGTCGAGGATAAGATGAATTAAGCACAAGAACGAATCAAAGGAGAAACAGGCAGGCGGGCAGACAGACAGACAGACAGACAGACAGACAGACAGACAGACAGACAGACAGACAGACAGACAGACAGACAGACAGACAGATAGATAGATAGATAGATAGATAGATAGATAGATAGATAGATAGATAGATAGATAGATAGATAGATAGATAGATAGATAGATAGATAGATAGATAGATAGATAAGATGCTAGTATTAGATATTATGTTTCAGAAAGCAAAATCTTATATAAATTGATGAATGAGCACAAATAAATCTGTCATTGCTAAAACAATGTTATTTAATTAAGACATTTTAGTACTTCTCAAGGTTTTAAGTTTATTATTAACATTTATTTATTCAGGATTTTCAAGAACCTGGTACAGTGGCAAAACAAAAAACAAAAAATCCAGAAGGCGATATGTGGCTGAGATAGAGCGAGCCAGAGGCAGAATAAGGACAGAGAGAGGGTTGGAAACATATGGATATAAAGAGAGAGAGAGAGAGAACAGCTCATTATGCTCGCTCGCCCTTCAAGCAGCAGCAGCAGCAGAGCCGAGTGAGCGTCTGTCCTTTTCCTCTGGAGACAAACCCGGAGAGCAGCGGCGAGTAAGATGTCCTGGAGATCCCCCGACCGGCCAGTCTCCACTCTCTCCAAAGACTCATTATAATCCAGAGGTGGAGGAGGGGAACCTGTGTAGCAGGCATACAGGCACATCTCAACACAGACTTGTCCAAAGCAGCCTGTTTCCCATCCGAGTGTTTATTCACAAAATGATGATGTGTGGAATCAGAAAGAGCTGAGTGGAAACGACAACATTTGATAAACATTTCCTCCGTTTTGATGCTCGTTTGAAATAGGATTTGTGTTTTATCGGTGCGACCAAGTAAGCTTTGCTCGAGTCAAGTTACCAGACCGCAAGTCAAAGTCAAGTTCCAAGCCACAAGAACCCAAGTCAAAGACAAGTCACAAGAACCCAAGTCAAAGACAAGTCACAAGAACCCAAGTCAAAGACAAGTCACAAGAACCCAAGTCAAAGACATGTCACAAGAACCCAAGTCAAAGACAAGTCACAAGAACCCAAGTCAAAGACATGTCACAAGAACCCAAGTCAAAGACATGTCACAAGAACCCAAGTCAAAGACATGTCACAAGAACCCAAGTCAAAGACAAGTCTCAAGAACCCAAGTCAAAGACAAGTCACAAGAACCCAAGTCAAAGACATGTCACAAGAACCCAATTCAAAGACAAGTCTCAAGAACCCAAGTCAAAGACAAGTCTCAAGAACCCAAGTCAAAGACAAGTCATAGGAACCCAAGACAATGGCAAGTCACAAGAACCCAAGTCAAAGACAAGTTACAAGAACCCAAGTCAAAGACAAGTCACAATAACTCAAGTCACAAGAACCCAAGTCAAAGACAAAGGTCAAGTCACCAGACCGCAATCAAAGTCAAGTTCCAAGCCACCAGAACCCAAGTCAAGTCTCAACTCTTCTCTTCTTCTTCTCTTCATGCATCAAGTCAAGTCTCAAACTATTGAAACTGTAACTCAAGTCATGGGACTGGAGTCCTCACCTCTGATATGAATAAAAGTGTGAAGGGCATCTTTACACATCTAAGACATCTTTACACCTAATCCATCTATTAGTGGCAGAGTGAGACATCTTGATTCTTCCTCATCTCTGGCAGCAGCAGAACTGACTTTTGACCTTGCTTGGAGTCAGGGGAGTGTTGTCAAAGAGTATCAAAGCCAAGAGACGAAACTGCCGCTGCACCGGGAATCACACAGGCCCTTTCAGTTAGTTTGGAGCTGTTTCCACCGCTACTGGACCTGGGGGCGTAAACCAAGGACCCGGAACCCATTTACCGGATACGTATGCGCCAAAAAAATATTCTGTGTAGCTAACGTTAGCTAGCTAGAGCTTTATATATATATACTGTATATATATACATATATATATATATATATATATATATATATATATATATATATATATATATATATATATATATATATATATATATATATACATATATATATATATATATATATATATATATATATATATATATATATATATATATATATATATACATATATATATATATATATACCAATGGACCAATAGAGTGAGGATAATACAGTACATGGGTAACACTTTACAATAACGTACACAAATCCTATAGTAGTTACTGATAAACGAACCATTAACTAATCGCCAGTTAATCATTCGCTAATGAAAAATTTGGCATTAGTTTATCACTAGTTAATCATAGTTAATGAGTAGGTAGTCATTAGTTAATGATTAGTATCTAATTTCCTGAGTAGAGTAGTTAATCAGTACCTAATGATTACTAAATTTCAGCTCGTGAATAGAGTAGTTAATCATTACTTAATGATTCCAAAATGTCAGTGCGTGAATGTATTAGTTAATCATTAGTTAATCATTAGTTAATCTTTTTGTGTACCCTATTGTAAAGTGGTGCATCATACTCAGTAGTTTATGAATACTGAATCATTACCTGTCCATTAGTTACTCTTTTCGCACCCTAATATAAAGTGAAAGATATCCTTATCAAATAAACACTCCCTCCAGGTGAGATTCGAACTCTGAACCCCAAGATTGTTAAATTGTAAGTCTGGTTCTCTACCATCTGAGCTAACCAGCCTGTTACTTGGTAGAGCCATACTATAGGTCTGTAGAGTCAGAGACTAAGTATTATGTCCTATCCACATACTACTTTCTGTTCAAGTACTTATAGTTTTTAAGATATATTCCACCCAAATACTACCTTCTCTCCAAATACTTATAGTTTTAAAGGTATATTCCATCCAAATACTACTTCATGTCCAAGTACTTAGGTATGTTTCAGCCAAATACTACTTATGTCTAAGTACTTGTAAGCAGTGTTGGGAAAGTTACTGAAAATTGGTAATTAGTTACAGTTACTAGTTACTTCTCTCAAAAGGTAATTTAATTACTTTAAAGTTACCAGTTACTTCAAAGTAATTAGTTACTAGGGAAAGTAACTTTTGCGTTACTTTTAAAAGTCCGCTTCGATTGTTATTAATGCACACATTATGTTAGTGTTGCTGTGCCACAGTGTGGCATTGAACATTCGCTTATTGGGGAGGCTTATAGCCTATCAAGGTCCTTAGCCTCTGGGGCTCTGGCTGCAGCTCTTTCCCCGGACTAGGTCTGAGGATCAGAAACTGGGTAATCCTCTGAAGTTGTCCGTTATTTTCATGTCCTAAAGTAACTAGTAACTAGTCCAGTTACTATTTTAGTAACTGTAACTGAGTTACTGAATTTGAAAAAGTAATTAGTTAGATTACTAGTTACTGAAAAAGGTAGTTAAGTTACAGTAACTAGTTACTTAGTAACTAGTTACTCCCAACACTGCTTGTAAGTACTTGGACAGAAAGTAGTATTTGGGTGGAATATACCTTTAAACTATAATACTTGGTCTCAGGCTCTACATTCAATAGTATGGCTCGAACAAGCAACAGGCTGGTTAGCTCAGATGGTAGAGAACCAGACTTACAATTTAACAATCTTGGGGTTCAGGGTTCGAATCTCACCTGGAGGGAGTGTTTATTTGATAAGGATATCTTTCACTTTATATTAGGGTGCGAAAAGAGTAACTAATGGACAGGTAATGATTCAGTATTCATAAACTACTGAGTATGATGCACCACTTTACAATAGGGTACACAAAAAGATTAACTAATGATTAACTAATGATTAACTAATACATTCACGCACTGACATTTTGGAATCATTAAGTAATGATTAACTACTCTATTCACGAGCTGAAATTTAGTAATCATTAGGTACTGATTAACTACTCTACTCAGGAAATTAGATACTAATCATTAACTAATGACTACCTACTCATTAACTATGATTAACTAGTGATAAACTAATGCCAAATTTTTCATTAGCGAATGATTAACTGGCGATTAGTTAATGGTTAGTTTATCAGTAACTACTATAGGATTTGTGTACGTTATTGTAAAGTGTTACCCAGTACATGCTTGAATTCCTTAGTTTCTTTGAATTCCTCAGTGTTCTAAGCACACCGGATGGCATGGAACAGATGATAGAACGCTCATCCATAGGGACTTGAGACTTAATTGACTTGAACTTGCAAAAAATGACTTGTGAGCACCTCTGATATACACACATACATACATGCATACATACATTTTATATACAGTACAAGTTGGCTGCTGATTGGTAATCACCTCTGACACACCCACCAAACAAGACAACGTATGTGGTTTGACTCTGAGGAAGACACTGCTTGTGTTGAAACGTCAGTCTTTTTGCACCTATATTAACCCATTGATACCTGATGCAGCATTTGTGTGTGTATCCCTTTAAGACCGCGAACCGTGTATGTTCGCGGTCTTAAAGGGATACACACACAAATGAGGGATATACACGCAAATGCTACATCAGGTATCAATGGGATTGCTGAATTGTGTGCTCCAGATCCTTTATTTCTTCATTCACTTAATCCCTGTTCTGAAGAGGCACCGGTTGGCACAGTGTTTTGAGGAAACATGATGTTCAACCCGGAAACCGTAGCACACAGTGCACACCTTTTTGAAGATTGAACACCCCCAGCTGTAACCGACGGCCATGTTGTGTCCTCATTCCACTTCTCCTTTCAGTCTGCAGAAGGTGAAGCTACATCCCTCACCATCACCGCTCATCTGCTGTACCCTCAAGCACACACCCACACACACACACACACACACACACACACACACACACACACGCACGCACGCACGCACACACACACACACACACACACACACACACACCTACCTACACACACATACACACACACACACACCTACACACACCTACACACACACACACACACACACACACACACACACACAGATATGATTAGCATCGCCCGCCCTTTAAGAAAGTACACTGTGTTCACGAGAGAGAGCCGGGAAATAGAGCCAACTAAATTACGGTTTGTGCAGTACCTGTGTTAATCTGTGTGTGCAGGGACGTGCACAGAACATTAGAGGGGCAGGGGCTCAAATTCATAAAAGGGCACTACGGAAATTTGAGGCAATTTGAAGGCCAATTTAGGGGTATAACTCATTTTAAATATTCCGATTTTAACCAGATTTAGAGGAATATCTCATTTTAGGATGAGACTTGTCACGGAAAAATAACTCCATAACTGAATAATATTAGTATATAAAAGTTGCATGCTGTTGCAATACTGTTGTGAAATCATTTAAGCATCAATATGTATTTGCTCCTTTTCTCCCTTTAGGTTGTTGTACTACAACAGATAGCAACACAGGCAGAAACATTGAACGATACTGAGTGAGGCTTGTAATATACCATGCATTTTAACCATAATTCTAAAAAGCAAGACAGAAGATTTAGATAAGGTGTATTAGATTTTTTTTTATTTTTTGCGGATTCAACAACACAACATCCCTTTCCAATAGTGTAAATTAAAAAATATTTTCAAGAGCAACAATTCTGCATTTGTTCCCTATATTTTGGTTATTTATTTATTGGGTGGTTTATTTATTTATGTATTTATTTATTCATTCATTTTTGGGTTCATTTTTGGGTTGGTGCCTTCAGGGGCAGTCTAGAAAAACACTGCTCCATGCAGAGGCCTATTACAAATGGTGCATTCAAGGCCAAGAGAGCTCGGAAAAGGCATTTATCTTTGAATGCTGCCTTCAGTGACGGCATGGAAAGGGCAATTTCCATACAAAGCACCATTAGAAATGCATTCATGGTCAGGAAAGGGCACTTTTTATTTTATTTTTTAATGTGTCTGAGCTGTTTGTTTTGTTCATGTGTTGTTGGAATGAAAATGAAAAATGTATTATAATAAAAAAAAAAAAAAAAAGGGCACTTTTTACAGACTGAAAAAAAGGCAGGGGCTCAAGCCCCCTTTCATGTCTATGTGTGCACGTGCCTGCACACACACACACACACACACACACACACACACACACACACACACACACACACACACACACACACACACACACACACACACACACACACACCTCTCATTAACATCCCATAACATCACAGAGAAGCCTCAGCTTGACAAACTTTGATATCAATGGTCACTGCATCACCAGCCTCTCCAACACTGAAATATGGGTAGAGTTTCTCAGTGAAAGTGTCTTTGTAAGTGTCGATGTGAGTGTTGTCCTCAGAGTTGTAGAAGGACAGCTTCCCCCTGTCATAGTCCAGCTGGACTCTGATCCTCTGGAGACTCTTCTTCACTGTGACGGTCTGACTGAGCCCATTAGTGTATTTTCCACTGCGGTGCCCTAAACACCAGATTCCATCATCTCGTGAGGCACATCGCTCCCCCTTCCTGTTAACGGACTCTTTAGCCACACCCACATTCCAGCCAGGATGATCTCCCACCTTCACCTGCCATCTGTGTGTCCCTGAGCTGAAGCCCTCAGAGCCCAGAACAGTGGTATACTTAGTGTTTCTCTCTGGGTTGTCAGGGAGCTGCTGCCTTGTGTCTCCATATCTCACACTGGTCAGGTCATCAGACAGAGAGAGCCATTCGTTTGCAGTGTTTGGGTCGAGAATGACAGGACTGAACTTGACCTCCCCCTTCATCTTCTCCCAGACTCTGAAGGACAGGTTGCCCAGGTGTTTGGCCACATCTATCAGTGCTCCTGAGACCAGCTGTGGATCTGACTGTGAGCACTGAGCTCTGGCTCTGGTCTGAGTGGCTTTATAACTGGTGAGGAACGGCACATTGTGTTTCTGCAGGTCTTCTTCCACAGCAGAGATGCTGTCTGAGAGAGAGGAGATCTTCTCCTGAATGATCTTCATTTCTCTGGTGATAGTCTTTCCCTTCTGCTCCTCTTCCTCCCTCAGAGCCGTCACTCTGGCATCCTCTTCCTCTTTCAGGAACTGGTGGAGCTTGTTGAACTCTGCTCTGATCTGTGTCTCTGTGACCTCCAGATGCTTCTTAGAGTGTTGAACCACTTCATTGTATTTCTTCTCCACCTCTTTGTATTTGTCCCTCTTGTCCTTTAGAGACTTTAAGTCAGGTTTCAGCTGCTCCTTCAGCTCGCTGACTTCTTCTTCTATAGGAACCACCTTGTGACCGTGGTGGTGAGGGAACTCACAGACAGGACACACAGCTCTCTGCTCGTCCTTACAGAACCATTTAGGCACTTCTGGATGTTTACACACCACCTCCACCTTCTCCTCTCCTTCAGCTGTCTCAGATGACCCAGCTTTCTGCCTAAATGCGTCAGCTAGTTCCTTCAGTGCAAAGTTCACTATAACATCCTTTGACCATTTTCTTTTACAAATGGGACAGTTTTTTTTTTTAGCTTGTTCCCAGAATTGTTGCAGGCAGCTGGAACAGAAGCTGTGGTTGCAGCCCAGAGACACAGGATCTCTAAAAGTCTCTGAACATATAATGCAACTCAAGTAACTTTCAACAACAGCTATTTTCTCCGCCATTTGTTTGGGATCCAAAATATCTTTCAATAGCAACACTCACCAAATCACATCCACTTCAACTTGCTGCTTACAGTCCTCCAAATCAGTGTGTTTCAGTAGAGATCTCACACCCTGTAATGACGTCTCTGCTCTGTTCAGCAATGTCAAAGTCTGCTTGCTTGCATGCCTGTGCCTGTCACACTTCCTGATGATATCACCGTGTTGTTGTCATTCCTGGATCAACATTTTTTCATAATATAGGCCGCGAAAACCCCGCCCTCGAACTCATTTTTTGTTTTGTTTTGTTATGTTGTTAGATGAGAAAACCAGAACCCTAATCTGAACCACATCTCTTTTTTACTTGACGCACGTTTTCAGGAAGAAGCAATTGCGGCGACCAATCAAATGAGTTCGGGGGCGGGGTTTTCCCGGCCCATACTAGGAAAAAATGTTGGTCCAGGAATCTGATTTAATAGAAGAAATGTAGTACTTCATTGATCCACTTGGGGAAATTCAGGTAGCACAGTGACAATTTCCAGATGCCAAGTTTACTGTAGAAGAAATATGTACTAAGATAAAAGGGCTGGGAGAGTCACTGCTGACTGTCTCAAGGGTCACTGATGGTGTTATAGTGTTGGTTTTGTGATCAGTACATGGTGTTGTTTCTGTAGTTACAGAGTTTAACATTTGACTGTTCTGTCCATTGACCTTGTGTCTGTGCATTAACATCTTCACTGGTAATGCATGCACCTTTCTGTTCTGTCCATTGACCTTGTGTCTGTGCATTATCATCTTCACTGGTAATGCATGCACCTTTCTGTTCTGTCCATTGACCTGGTGTCTGTGCATTATCATCTTCACTGGTAATGCATGCACCTTTCTGTTCTGTCCATTGACCTTGTGTCTGTGCATTAACATCTTCACTGGTAATGCATGCACCTTTCTTTGAAGACAAAAATAGACAAAGGATAGAAATAAGAGACTCCATATGGTTTGAGAGTTCTGACAATCTCTGCACCACAGAAATACCAAGGCCTCAAATAAGACTAGAAATAGAAAATTAGATAATAGAATAAAAATTAATCACTGCACACTGGAATGACTTTACTGTGATTTTACTTCTTCACTACTACTTACTTGACTGTATACTTGACTGTAATGTTACTTTCTCTTCACTATAGTCTAACATAAGACTGTCAAAGATTTCTTGGATTTTTTTATTTTTTTTTGTGATAAATCTTTTATTGACATCATTAGTTCAGCATAGTTACAAGACATTATGACAGACATTAGCCAGGATGCATGAGCCCTCATCCCACCTGCCCACTCATATCACCCACCCAATACCCATCAGAACATGTGCTGAATGACATAAAGTTTTTATTTACCACAAAACAAAAGGAAATAAAAATGAAATAAAATATAGGAGAGCACCCTCTCCACCCCAAACCCCCCACCCCCCCGCGGTCTCTTGTTTAAAGTAAATGTCTCACACTGTGCTACTGGAGCACTGGTTCCTGAGGCTTCTTGGAATATTTTAACAGCAGAAAGTCATCTGTTTTACATCTCAGGTGTTTGAAATTAATTCAATGTATTTTCCAAAGACAGTGAAAATGAACATGAACTTTATTTGTGTATAATAAAAATGATAAAGCACATAAAGAGAGAAAACATACACTATATCTAGAGATGTGATATGCAACATATTTTTGGTTCAGAAACAACCAGGCTGGTTCGATCCCCGCTCCTTTCTGTGTGGAGTTTGCATGTTCTCACTGTGTTCTCCTGGTTTCCTCCACAGTCAGCCGGATTAGACTCTAAATTGTCCTCTAAAGGTATGAATGTGTGCGCGTGTGTGTGTGTGTGTGTGTGTGTGTGTGTGTGTGTGTGTGTGTGTGTGTGTGTGTGTGTGTGTGTGTGTGTGTGCTATCTCACTGCCTCTCTTCTCATTCAGGCTTTAGTCCAGCCCAATCACAACGTTGTACGTTTCTACAATCCACAACCACGGATACGTACAATCTCAACATCAATCTTAAACAAAACATCAGCTTTTTCCCCCTGATCAAATATTTAATTAACCATCAACATGAAATAGTATATATTAAAGTGGTTCATTTTGGTTAAAATACAGTCAAATCAATCAAAATACCAAAAGGTATTGCCATTTTTATTTTATTTTATTAAAAAAAGAAAGAAGAAGAAGCACACAACATCAGCCTTTTACGTTTCTAAAACGTGGCATTTTACAACCTACTGTACAATCGCAACATACATTTTAAACAAAATGGCTGTTAATTTGAAAAGCTCGCTGCCTTTCCAACATTAAACACACATAAAACAACTTTAACAACGTTGCTTATGTTTAGGCAAGTAAAACAAGTTGGTTAATGTTAAGGTTAAGGTTAAGGTTAAGGTTAAGGTTAGGGTTTGGGTTAGACTTAATAACAAACATGTTAAATGTGACTTATGGTTGAAAAGTAGACTTTGGAAACCCTGTGGATCAAACATGGCTCTCTGGTGTGAAAGATAAGTGTTTACACCCTCCATCCACCCTGACCACAACACCCTTACTGCCCTCCATCCACCCTGACCACAACACCCTTACTGCCCTCCATCCAGCCTGACCACAACACCCTTACTGCCCTCCATCCAGCCTGACCACAACACCCTTACTGCCCTCCATCCACCCTGACCACAACACCCTTACTGCTCCATCCACCCTGACCACAACACCCTTACTGCCCTCCATCCACCCTGACCACAACACCCTTACTGCCCTCCATCCACCCTGACCACAACACCCTTACTGCTCCATCCACTCTGACCACAACACCCTTACTGCCCTCCATCCACCCTGACCACAACACCCTTACTGCCCTCCATCCACCCTGACCACAACACCCTTACTGCCCTCCAACCACCCTGACCACAACACCCTTACTGCCCTCCATCCACCCTGACCACAACACCCTTACTGCCCTCCATCCACCCTGACCACAACACCCTTACTGCCCTCCATCCACTCTTACCACAACACCCTTACTGCCCTCCATCCACCCTGACCACAGCACCCTTACTGCCCTCCATCCACCCTGACCACAACACCCTTACTGCCCTCCATCCACCCTGACCACAACACCCTTACTGCCCTCCATCCACCCTGACCACAACACCCTTACTGCTCCATCCACTCTGACCACAACACCCTTACTGCCCTCCATCCACCCTGACCACAACACCCTTACTGCTCCATCCACTCTGACCACAACACCCTTACTGCCCTCCATCCACTCTGACCACAACACCCTTACTGCCCTCCATCCACCCTGACCACAACACCCTTACTGTCCTCCATCCACTCTGACCACAACACCCTTACTGCCCTCCATCCACCCTGACCACAACACCCTTACTGTCCTCCATCCACTCTGACCACAACACCCTTACTGCCCTCCATCCACCCTGACCACAACACCCTTACTGTCCTCCATCCACCCTGACCACAACACCCTTACTGCCCTCCATCCACCCTGACCACAACACCCTTACTGCCCTCCATCCACCCTGACCACAACACCCTTACTGACTACCACGTTATTTCAATAGCAGACTCTACTATGACGTGCAGCCTATAACGTTTATACAGTGAACCCACTACAGTAGACTAGTAATAATCTTCAGTGCTCCATGATACACATAGTGAACAGTTAATGGTTGAATCATTACACACATCAACACACCATGTCTGGTCCATCTTACATAGTAAAACATGTTACTTAAAAATATCTGTATTAGCATTAAAAGCTGAGGGCACTTAATATGAACAAGTTTTCAGAAATTAATCTGTAACCTATGATTTCTATGACCTGGATAATTAAAACTTCAATTAAACAAATGATCTACAGTACAGGCCTTGTTGATTATATTGTACCACTGACTTTGAGTGTAAAGGTCAGGCCAATCACAGGTCAAGCTACAGTCAGTAATAAACCTCAATGCTTCATGATAGTTGTACAATTCAAAATACATACTACAGCATGCGCTGGGACGCGTCATCAGTGATGTTAGCTGGGGTCGTAAGGTGTTTCGGGTCTGTCAACATCATACACCCTCGCCCAGTAGACCCAGCCGAGGCCGATTAAGACCCCGACCCGCGTCCCGGAAGCAGCCGCTCATGGATCAGCCTTCCTACTCTGTCTGCAACGTTGCCCTCGGAAGGGTTGATCACGCCCAATCCGCTGCAATAGAGCTAGTGCTACACCGCAGTATTGAAAGACCCTTCGGTGCAGGGACGTGCACAGAACATTAGAGGGGCAGGGGCTCAAATTCATAAAAGGGCACTACGGAAATTTGAGGCAATTTGAAGGCCAATTTAGGGGTATAACTCATTTTAAATATTCCGATTTTAACCAGATTTAGAGGAATATCTCATTTTAGGATGAGACTTGTCACGGAAAAATAACTCCATAACTGAATAATATTAGTATATAAAAGTTGCATGCTGTTGCAATACTGTTGTGAAATCATTTAAGCATCAATATGTATTTGCTCCTTTTCTCCCTTTAGGTTGTTGTACTACAACAGATAGCAACACAGGCAGAAACATTGAACGATACTGAGTGAGGCTTGTAATATACCATGCATTTTAACCATAATTCTAAAAAGCAAGACAGAAGATTTAGATAAGGTGTATTAGATTTATTTTTATTTTTTGCGGATTCAACAACACAACATCCCTTTCCAATAGTGTAAAGTAAAAAATATTTTCAAGAGCAACAATTCTGCATTTGTTCCCTATATTTTGGTTATTTATTTATTGGGTGGTTTATTTATTTATTTATTTATGTATTTATTTATTCATTCATTTTTGGGTTCATTTTTGGGTTGGTGCCTTCAGGGGCAGTCTAGAAAAACACTGCTCCATGCAGAGGCCTATTACAAATGGTGCATTCAAGGCCAAGAGAGCTCGGAAAAGGCATTTATCTTTGAATGCTGCCTTCAGTGACGGCATGGAAAGGGCAATTTCCATACAAAGCACCATTAGAAATGCATTCATGGTCAGGAAAGGGCACTTTTTATTTATTTTTTTAATGATGTGTCTGAGCTGTTTGTTTTGTTCATGTGTTGTTGGAATGAAAATGAAAAATGTATTATAATAAAAAAAAATTTAATGTGTGTGTGTGTGTGTGTGTGTGTATGTGTGTGTGTGTGTGTGTGTGTGTGTGCGTGTGTGTGTGTGTGTGTGTGTGTGTGTGTGTGTGTGTGTGTGTGTGTGTGTGTGTGTGTGTGTGTGTGTGTGTGTGTGTGTCTGCACTTAAACTGAACACAGAGAAATGCATTGATTATAGTGAGAAAGCTGTGAAATCTCCCCGTCAAATAAATCAGGAGTTTGCCAATCTGGGAACTCATCAATAAAAAAAAGTATATTTTCCCCCTAACCTCTGGGGGCAGCAGCCTTGTTTCAATGCTGTGTGACAGGAACTCGAGGGGCTCTGCCGGCAGCAGAGGACAATCCCTTTCTGCTCCCTGCAAGCTCTGCCATTGGCTCCAACCGACCGGATCTGACCATTTATGTACCCTCCCTGCGTGTCGCTCTCAAATCCCTCCGTCGCTATGAAACAACAACATCGCTAG
Organism: Poromitra crassiceps; assembly: GCF_964638095.1. NCBI lineage: Eukaryota > Metazoa > Chordata > Actinopteri > Beryciformes > Melamphaidae > Poromitra > Poromitra crassiceps. Next base: position 77,774,410 of record NC_139625.1, read on the forward strand.
CTCGTTGCTAGTAAGTAGCAAGGAGCAACTTGCTACACGCTGAAAATGGTAAGTGTTGACTACACACCGGTCACGTTCACTTGATTGTGTAAAGCGCAGCATGCGAGCTTGCCCGCTGTGAGCGCTGTTACACAACTTTTCACGGAGCTCGCCGACAGATTTTCGATGCAAGTCGAAAGTCTGTCCCGAGAGATTAGAAGTTTGCAGATATCAATGAGTTTGAATGACCCTCGTGAAAAATTGCATCGTCGCTCCATCAGTGATGTCATCCTTCCTGGCTGAGGCTAATAAGTTCAGTGATGATGTCATCAGTGATGTCATCAGTGATGATGTCATGTTCCACAGAGTCCACATTCCAAATGTATATATAAACTATTAGGCATCTCGCGTGCTGCACGGCCAAGCCCTGGCTGCTCCTTGATGGCATACTTCAAGGATGCTGGATCACCTGTCCTGGAGCTGGCAACATACAGCTGTCCATGGCTGAAGACAGGGGGTCTGAAGCCAGACTCCCACTTCTTTCAGTGTCTGCCCCTGGGACTTGATATTGCTCTTATGACATCACTGATGACATCATCAGTAGGACTCTTATGACATCACTGCTGATGTCACATCTGCTTTTATCACTGATGACATCACGACCTCGTATGACAATGCCTCTGACATCACTGATTACATCATCACTGGGACTTTGTGTGTGTGTGTGTGTGTGTGTGTATGCATGTGTGTGTGTCTGTATCTGTGTGTGAGTTTTCTCCTAGGAAAGTTGGCTAGGCTGGAGGTGAATCCTTTTCTAATTAAGTGGTACTTTTCATTTCTTTCAAATAGGCCACAACAGGTGAGATTTAACTCTTCACTCTCTGATGAGACAGTGAGCAGTACAGGGGCCCCCCAGGGGACAGTTAGTTCGTCCCTGTTGTTCACTTTATACACAAATGATTGTGTCAGCTCACAACCCAATCAGTATGTGGTCAAATTCTCTGATGACACTGTTATACTTAGTCTACTCACAGGTGAAGGAAACATCAGTAGCCATACAACAGGAGTAGACAGGTTTGTAGGATGGTGTGATGAACATCACCTACAAATTAACATAAGGAAAACAGAGGAGATTGTGGTCGATCCCCGGTCTATAGGTGACCACACCCTGATTGGTATACATGGTCATGACATAAAACAGGTTACCTCCTACAAATATCTAGGAGTCCAGATTGATGGTGAAATGAGCTGGCACCCTCATGTGACAAATCTATGTGCAAGAATACACCAGCGCCTTCATTTTTTACGTAGGCTTAGACTCTTTGGTGTATGCAGAAATATAATGCTAATCTTTTATAGAGCCAGCATAGAGTCCATGTTAAGGTATGGTATCACAAGCTGGTTTGGAAACCTGACGGTAAAGTATAAAACTGAAATTCTTAGATTGGTCAAAATGGCAGGGAAGATTATGGGGATGTCTACACCTCCCATTACTCCCCAGGTCATTTTTGAGCAGTCTACCATTGGGCAGGCTAAGAAAATTGTGTCTGACCCCTCTCATGTACTCCATCCAGAGTATAGGTTACTGCCGTCAGGCAGGAGGTATGGGGTCCATAAGTGGAAATATAATAGGTACAAGTATTCTTTTGTCCCTCTGTCAATTACACTCCTCAATGGACTCCTTGCGGAAGGCAGACAGAGGGGTAGAAGGCTCTGAGGTGGAGTTAAGGTGTCTTATTTATTACGTCGGTGAGTGACGGGATTTACGTGTCACTGTGTGCCACATTGTTAATGTTTGTAGTGCACTGTACTGTGTATGTTTGCTGCTGGTCCGTGTCCAAGACAAATTTCTCCCTTGGGAGACAAAATAAAGTAACCTTGAACCTTGAACCTTGTGAGTGAATTTTTGACATCACTGATGATGTCATCAGTGGGACATCAGTGGGACATCAGTAGCGCGCAAGATATTTCCATATATATATATATACTGTCACACACACACACACACACACACACACACATACATACATACAGGCCCGGCACCAGGAAGTGACTGAGAGGGCAGTTAAAAAAGGACGAGGGGGCAATTTTAAAATGGCCATGTCAATTTTTCCCTCGCCAAAAATCTGCCTAACGTTGGACCGTTATTACACCCCCCTTTCCGACAAGTTAGCATATCGCTGCTACCAATGGATTCCTTAGGTCTTCTAGTTTCATGAGCCCAGGATCTTCACTCTAGCTTAAAAAATGAGCCCACTACAGCCTTTGAAAGACAGGGGCTTCTGCTTATTTTTCCAAGCATTTTATGAAATATGGAACAATAAATGGCAGATGAAAAGTCTTGGTTCATATGCCTGAGCGTACTTTGGCACTCTATCCCTAGTTTATACTACTATGCAACTATTTCATTCAAAAACTTGTTTTGTATCCTTATAGAAAAGTTTTCCCTCAAAAACATAAATTCTAACACATTAAATACTGTGGCAGTGTGTTTGTAGTCAGACGCTGCCCCCTGCCTGATTTTGGTGCTGTTTACATTTTGTTTGGCTGTGCCCGGACGTATTTGGGCAGACATTGTGTAGAGGTGAAATGAAGTTTCTGACCAGAGCATTTTGTGAGCTGTTTGGAGCTCACTTCGATAGTTTGGAGGTAGGTGTGTGTTTATTTGTGATTTGTGACGTTTAATCCCAGCATTTCAACGGTTTACCGGCGCTCTCTCTCTTCACATAAACACACTGCCACACTATTATATGGGCCAGAAGTGATCGTTTTGAGGGGAAAGTTTTGTATAATTATATACTGTCTTTTTTTATGAAATAGTTGCATAGTATACCTTTAACAGCATGTGGGGGGGGAGAAAGTTACATCAGATTCTTGTTGGCAAAAACGTCTCTTCCCCGGCGGCGGCGTTATCTAGTGGTGTGTTTGGAGCGGTGATGACAGTGCCTGCACGCACGCACGCACACACACACACACACACACACACACACACACACACACACACACACACACACACACACACACACACACACACACACACATACACACACACACACACACACACATTCAAATACACACACACACACGGAGGCTGGCGAGGGACCAGCGGTGGAGTGTGTGTCGGCATGTGTGGCGCCTGTCTGGCTCTTGGCTGTGGCTCAAGGTTGGCGCCTGTTGGAACCAGGGTCCTTTGTCCACCAGCCAAATGGCTAGTGAATGTTCAAATTTGGACCGGCCACTCAATAGATTACCATTGGGTTGTTGTTGTTTTTGACTGGTGAGTGAAGCAAATCTACCAGTCAATTATTTTACCAGCATTTGGCTGGTGGCTGGTGCTAATTTTGGACCCTGGTCATACTGTAACTGAGTTCCACTGGGCCCGGGCAGGCCTCGGTGTGAATGCTCGCTGCTTGTCGCCATGTTGTGGAGTGTGTCATGCCGACCACAGGCTTTCTCACGCTGCGTCGTCTCTCAAGCCTAGTCTCACGTAGTCAGACCCACCGTCCACATCAGCAGGCTTCCAGCGACCAGATATCCTCTACGGCTGGCACTGTGAGACTACTCAAGCCAGTCTATCTCTCCCACAACCTTCCAATGCTCCAGAGACACTCTGTACTTTAGCCCGTTAATTTGGCCAAAGAAAAAAAAACGCTTCAGACCGGAAGGGAGTTCCATGGTATCAACCAATCACGAGACATGTAAACAAAACCGAGGCAGGTGATTGGGGAAATGAGCGGATATCCACCTTATTCCCCAGGCGCTTCACTGCAGCTGCCCACTGCTCCAGGCCAGCCTGTGGAGGATCAGCCAGGATGGGGAAAATGTGGACAAATTTCACAGCGCATCTGTGTGTGTGTGTGTGTGTGTGTGTGTGTGTGTGTGTGTGTGTGTGTGTGTGTGTGTCTGTGTCTGTGTGTCTGTGTGTAATGCATATGTGCATTAGGGCTGTCAATCTCCCTCTATAATCAAATTCGAATTTCAGTGCTTTATACATTTTAATATTCGAATTATATTCGAATATTTTAATTAATTTTTAATTGAATTTAAAAAAAAAAGATTTTTTTTTTTTTTTTGTCTGAGTGAATTGTTGTCTTCTCTTATGTTGTGTTCTGATTCTAAATATAGCTGAATCTTTGGGTTTGACCAAGTAAAACTTTTTCTAAGCATTTTACCAAATGTAGATGGAAAAGTGAATGGTGGATGAATATTCAAAATAATATTAGGCTTATCACAAATAGTCCAGCAATGATGTTTATTTAAGAAAACATGTTCCTTGTACAATGTACATACATTCATTGCATTAGAAAATAGGTCAGATAACCAGAGCTTAGTTAATATTCATCAGTGATGTATTGGTGCTGTCTGAAATGCTAAAATAAAATAATTGATAATAAAAAAAGACACAGCCTTTGTTTGAGCTCATTATCAATAAACAAATAAGTAAACTTTGCCAAAACAACAATGAGCCATGAACAACAAAAAAATCAGTCACGTATTGCACTTAAGAGCTATAGGTTTACATTCAGTATAGCAGCTTCAACAGTCAACTTCAGTTAACAATGAATGAACATACATTTTAAGAGCTACAGGTAGGTTTACATCAGTATAGCAGCTTCAACAGTGAACTTCAGTTAACACTCTTTTCTTCAAGTATGTTGTCAGAACTTGTCACTGTTCTAGTGTTCTAAAAAAAAAAAAAAAAAAAAAAAAAATTAAATAAAAAAATATTCGTTTTAAAAAAATAATAATAATCGAATTTCGTTCATAATTATTAAATTCGAATAATATTCGAATATCAAAATTCGTTTCAACAGCCCTAATGTGCATGCATTGGTGCATTGTAACAAATATACGGGGTTTGTCTGTCCTGTATCTTATTTTGAGCGGATACCCTGCCTTATTTTGTGACCAACTTTGAGACCTCCGAAGTCGAGAGGGGTAGGCAGAAGTAGAGAGGGATAGGCAGAAGTATAGGAGTAGGCAGAAGTACAAAGGGGTAGGCAGAAGTATAGGAGTAGGCAGAAGTATAGGAGTAGGCAGAAGTACAGAGGGGTAAGCAGAAGTAGGAGTAGGCAGAAGTATAGGAGTAGGCAGAAGTATAGGAGTAGGCAGAAGTACAAAGGGGTAGGCAGAAGTATAGGAGTAGGCAGAAGTACAAAGAGGTAGGCAGAAGTATAGGAGTAGGCAGAAGTATAGGAGTAGGAAGAAGTACAGAGGGGTAAGCAGAAGTAGGAGTAGGCAGAAGTATAGGAGTAGGCAGAAGTATAGGAGTAGGCAGAAGTACAGAGGGGTAAGCAGAAGTATAGGAGTAGGCAGAAGTATAGGAGTAGGCAGAAGTACAAAGGAGTAAGCAGAAGTACAAAGGAGTAGGCAGAAGTACAAAGGAGTAAGCAGAAGTACAAAGGAGTAGGCAGAAGTACAAAGGAGTAGGCAGAAGTACAAAGGGGTAGGCAGAAGTATAGGAGTAGGCAGAAGTATAGGAGTAGGCAGAAGTATAGGAGTAGGCAGAAGTACAGAGGGGTAAGCAGAAGTATAGGAGTAGGCAGAAGTATAGGAGTAGGCAGAAGTACAAAGGAGTAAGCAGAAGTACAAAGGAGTAGGCAGAAGTACAAAGGAGTAAGCAGAAGTACAAAGGAGTAGGCAGAAGTACAAAGGAGTAGGCAGAAGTACAAAGGGGTAGGCAGAAGTATAGGAGTAGGCAGAAGTATAGGAGTAGGCAGAAGTATAGGAGTAGGCAGAAGTACAGAGGGGTAGGCAGAAGTACAGAGGGGTAGGCAGAAGTACAGAGGGGTAGGCAGAAGTACAGAGGGGTAGGCAGAAGTACAGAGGGGTATAGGCAGAAGTACAGACGGGTAGGAGTAGCAAGAGAACGTGCATCAGGCACACAAAACAGGATGTTATGAATGAAACACCATGTTTTTAGGCAGTTCCACTTTTGCAGCCTCGAGTTTGGCATTTTGACCGTTGCCATCTTGTTTTTTGGGAGCTGCCGCCTGCTATTGGTCTGTGATCGGCGAGCTGCGCGATCACTGGACAGGAGCTGTCCATCATGCCCCAAAGCAGCTTAAGTGAAAATGAAATATAAGTATTATAGAGAAGGATAGATAGAATAGAAGAAGACGGTGCTGGGAAACAGCCTGCATGTTAAGCAAACCTAAAGATAAATAAAGTTTTTTTTATGTATTTAGTATTGAAAAGTGTATTTTTTCCTAGACAGATTGAGGCCAGCCTGCTGATCAAAGATCAAACAACAACAAGCAAATGAGCAGTGGGAGAATCAGCGCGAGCAGCGTTTCATCTTTGTTATTCTGTTGTCTCTTGCATAATTGACGTGTATTAAGTTCCCATCAAGCATGTCTAATTATAATCGATCCTCCAATAATGCGCACAATTAAGGGAGCAATTTGACTGGTTGAAGTTAGCTTAACCCTGCAGCCTGATGAAGATGTGTTCGCAAACACATCCATCAAGCTGACCGACGGGAAGGAAACATCTGGGCCTTTATTTTTCAAGCCTCTGTGAAAATGTGACCGAGATAGATCGACTCGCCCTCCAACTCAAAACTGACTTGAAAGAGTGTTGTAATGCTCGTGTCATTTGTGCATGAATGACATCACTAGGGCTGGTTATTGGCAAGGACCTCACGATACGATACATATCACGATACATGGGTCACGATATGATTGTATCACGATACATTGTGATACAATACATATTGCGATATATTGCAATACTCAACATAATTTACTGAAAATTAAAAAATATAGCTGAAAATACAATTCACTGTGTACCACCCAGGTAGTGTAATAATATGTACATCACTTTATATTGATAACTTAGTGGACAAATTTAGTTAAAACTACCGAGTGTTGAGTGTGTTACTGAACACACTAACCTGATGCTGCCAGGCAATCCTGCAGGCCCAGGATTGGGCAGAAGCCGTCCATGGCCCGTGACGAACCAATCAGCGGCAGATACAGGTGGGCTTTGTGCTGGTGTGTGACGCCATTGACATGTGCCCGCCTGTTTATTCCATTCAGCTAGCTGATGCTAGCTAATGCTGATGCAGGCCAAGCTAAGGTGAATAGGGGTCATGCCTATGTTCCCCGGGTTCTATGTATCCCGGGTTCTATGTTCCCCGCTCCTGCTAAAAAGGGTTCTATGTTCCCCGGGTCCTATGTTCCCCTCTCCCGAAAAAGGGTCCTATGTTCCCCGGGTCCTATGTTCCCCGCTCCCGAAAAAGGGTCCTATGTTCCCCGCTCGTATACGTAAAGTCGGCGAGTGCAAACCACAATATCTCGAGGTTGTGAGACTTCATTGACAGACTGCATGAGGGAAAGCTCGAGTCTATAGGCTCAGATATATGCACACATTCAGCAGCAGGAGCAGCAACATGCTATCCATAATATTACATTTTTCAGAGAGAGAGAGAGAGAGAGAGAGAGAGATCAATATTTGCAACATTCACGCAGCACAAATCGCCTCTGCCTATATAACCCACAGACATGCACAAGTTCTGTAAAGCCATTCAAATAAATTGTTTAATTTCGCTTTCCTCTGCAACAGGCTAATTCCCACAGGCTACTTCGCAAGCATAATGGGCGAAGAAAAAATAAAGCGAAATAATTAAGCAGTATATCACGAGAGCAAGTGTGTTGTGGTGAATATATCCCGCTGATAAGCTGTTATCCCACGAGGCCGCAGGCCGAGTGGGATAACAGCTTATCAGCGGGATATATACCACAACACACGCTGCTCGAGTGCTATATTGCTTTTATAAAACGGTTTCCAAGTATAATAATATAATAATAATAATACTATAAGTCCGACTGGCATCGTATTCTGATAGAGTCAGTTGAAACACTACTGTAAGGCGGGACCTCTAGCAAGAAGATAGACGTGCGGGTGATTTGATTGGATCGTTCTGGAGACTGAAGTCGACATTGGCCAATCCTGGCGCTTGCTGAGAGCTTTTTGCAAAGCTCGACACCAGAGCCGTATGCCGACACCAAGTAACGTTACGTCTTATTTAGAAATGCGGGGTTAAGAGTGAGGGCGCGCGAGAGAGGGGTTAAGACATTAGCCCGCGTCTATTCTTGTACAAAACATCATTTTCTGCGAAGTATTAGTAAAGTTATAAGCGAAGATCGATTCACAAGGATCTGAAAGCTGTCTCCGCCATTTTGTTTTTGAGGTAACCAAAGCCTAAGAGAGTTGCGCCATCATGCGTCTGGCTGCAAGCGAGTAGCTTTTTGTTTTGACACTACTGTAAGGCGGGACCTCTAGCAAGAAGATAGACGTGCGGGTGATTTGAATGGATCGTTCTGGAGACTGAAGTTGACATTGGCCAATCCTGGCGCTTGCTGAGAAGCTGAGAGCTTTCTGGAAAGCCCAACACGGAGCTCGAGCGCAGAGCTGCCTTTTAGTAAGAGAGTTGCCATGGCAACCAATAACCCATGGCCATGGGTTATTGAACTCGGTTACTGGAATTATACAATGGCTGTGAACCAATCAGATTGCTTGATTTGAGAGAGCCGTTTTATAATAAGTGTTATATCACTACGTGGCCGACATATGCTTATCTAGCCTCTGTATAAATGTTACAAATTGCTAGGGAAAACTTTCTTATCGTGGCATTGTGCCAGGAAAACACGAGGCATAGCCTACTGCTCCATAGCGCATCGCAGAAACTTTTGCAAGCCGAACCCCATATTTTCAAGATGAGCCAGAGAGAGCCAGAGCCCCGAGGCAGTGCACTGTAGTATGGAGTCACGCTGAAAAAGGTGCGCTGTCTCTGGGCAGTGGGTGTTGGGTGCTGGGGGTGAAGTGAAGGATGGTTGTGGAGGCGTCCGGCGGTGCGCTACTCGCCGACTTTACGCATACGAGCGGGGAACATAGGACCCGGGGAACATAGGACCCTTTTTCGGGAGCGGGGAACATAGGACCCGGGGAACATAGGACCCTTTTTCGGGAGCGGGGAACATAGGACCCGGGGAACATAGGACCCTTTTTCGGGAGCGGGGAACATAGGACCCGGGGAACATAGGACCCTTTTTAGCAGGAGCGGGGAACATAGAACCCGGGGAACATAGGTACGCTCCCGGCTAATGTAGGCCAGTCAATTGGTAACATTACATTTAACGTGCAAAAACAGCTAAATGGCCTACCTCCACTAAGCGTTCATCCTCAGCCAGACATTTGCAGTCTTTCTTTTGAATAGCGAATTGAATAGTCAATGTTTGCACCAACATTTGCAGTTTGTTTTGCGTTTCTTATGTTAGCCTAGCCTGTAGCCTCAGCCTGAGAGGCCTGAGGCGCAGAGCTCCTACGTCATATCCCTCCCAGACGGTAGACAATGGTTCGTCCAATCACCTGTCAAGTAGTTTTTTTTAATGTGACATTGCGTCCACAGAAGCATACCTAGATGGTGTGGTGTTGTGAAAACAATACCACCCCCATCTGGCAGCGTCAGGTTATGAACACACGGCTGGGCAAAAAAATCAATATTTTTGCGATATATCACGATATTTTTCTGAAATATCGATACAGTATTGCAGAAAAAAATATCAGGATATATTGCCGTATTGATTTTATTGCACAGCCCTAGACATCACTGGTCCACAACTTAAATCAACTCTCGATAACTGTCAAACTAAATTATTGCCTGCAAAACGTTTTAACGTTTTCGGATATGCTACTGATTTTGTAATGATACAAAGCTGGTTGAAAGTCGGCTGAGTGTTCCTTTGTTTGGAGCCCCCCTGGGGAGGGCCGCCTCCCATTTTGAAAACCTCTGTACTATATTAAGTTGCTCTGGACAAAAGCATCTGCTAAATGATGTAATGTAATGAAAACGGGGTACCCCATGCAGTTTTGTGTCCCAGAACGTTCACACCTCCACACAAGATGGCCTCAGGTGGAGGAGGAAGAGGAAGCTGCTCTTCCTTCTCTCTCTCTCTCTCTCTCTCTCTCTCTCTCTCTCTCTCTCTCTCTCTCTCAGTCTCTCTCTTTCCCTCTCTCTCTCTGTCTGTCTCTCTATCTCTCTCTCTCTGTCTATCTGCCTCTGTCTCTCTGTCTGTCACTGTCACTGTCTCTCTCCCTCTCTCTCTCTCTCTGCAGCGCGGGGCAAGCAGCAGATGGTGTGAGAGATTGGAAACGTCGTCTGGAGTCGGCCGAGCATCGGCTAATGGCAAGCTGTGCTGCTGCTGGTGGTGTGTGTGTGTGTGTGTGTGTGTGTGTGTGTGTGTGTGTGTGTGTGTGTGTGTGTGTATGTGTGTGTGTGTGTGTGTGTGTGTGTGTGTGTGTGTGTGTGTGTGTGTGTGTGTGTGTGTGTGTGTGTGTGTGTGTAGGCTATCTGTGTTCCATTTAGGACCTCTCAAATATAATCCTGCATAAATACAGTATACCTTACCGTAATAAAGCAATAGGCCCCAAGAGGGCGTGGTGTACACAGATTTGACAACAGCTAAAGGGCAGACCGTTAAACAAGAACTGGCACCTTTGCCTCAGGCCAACCAGGTGCGATTGCTTGTTTAACGGTGCATTCATGTGCGTATCATACTTATGCACAAGGGTACCGTGCGCGTTAACATCCCACACATCCAAAGCTAGGCAACATTCACCTCAAGATATCTGAATGAAAATGGTTTCTATGGGTACCCATAGTCTCGCTGGCCAGCCTCCTCTCCCTTCCGTCCGAGGAGTCTGGTCTCCATAACTGGGATAAACCCTCCCCTGCTCTACTCTGCTATCCCATTGGAGGCGTCGGTTTCAGACGCTGCCGGATTTCCGCTCCCCGCTTAAGAAGCTCTGTCATTGGCCCCCTGACCATGTCAATCAGAGTGGCTTCCGCTCCCTCCTCCCTGTGTGTTGCTGTAAATAGTCCCCTGCCGCCTCAGGGAAAACAACAACGCTAACTAGCTAGCAAGCTAACGGCAGAAACCTACATGCTAGCTCCTTGCTACACGCTGAAAATGGCAAGTTGGATTGTTTGAAACAATTTTGCAAGGGCACTGCCGCTAAGCGGCGCCCATCGCAATCCCACTATGGAGACCTGCGGCGCCAGACTCCTCGGACGGAGGCTGGCCAGCGAGACTAGGGTACTGTTGGACAGTTACGTTTAGTTACAGTTAAGGTAGAATGTTTTGATAGGGTAGTGCAAGGGGGGTGTTGTTAGGTGCATTTGCCGATACCCCAGGCTAATGTTGGCAGGTATGGATGTGACAGAGAAAGACTTTACAGTTACATGTCATTATTACATGTCATGTCCGCCTATCCAAGAAATGTCCTTAAACCATTTTAAACGGCTGGAATATTGTTACATAAATGGATGAATGTTACATAAATCATCATTTAGTGTAGTCTCAGGGTGTGTGTGTGTGTGTGTGTGTGTGTGTGTGTGTGTGTGTGTGTGTGTGTGTGTGTGTGTGTGTGTGTGTGTGTGTGTGTGTGTGTGTGTGTAGAGTAAACAAGCCAAACAGGAGAGACTGAAAGAGAGGTAGTTTACCACGGTTAAATTCCCCTCTGTGACAAATAACTGAAAACGAAGTAAATAAATTAAAATAGATCCAATGTGTCACAGTCATCTCTCTCTCTCTTTCTCTCTCTCTATCTCTCTCTCTCTCTCTCTCTCCCTCTCTCTCTCTCTGTCACCCTGCTTCACCTCACTTGGTTTGCAGGGAACAGAGAACCCACCACTAGCACTGCATGCGCACTCTGAAAATGAGGGGTTCATCAGGGGTTCAGCTGAGATCCGAAGGGAACCAATAACACCTTAAGCCTTGTTATACTCCCGGGTGGATGCGTACAGGGACAGGGACAGCTACGCGTATCATGGACTCCTACTAGTCCCGAGTGGATGCGTACAGGGACAGGGACAGCTACGCACACCATGGACTCGTACTAGTGAGTGGATGCGTACAGGGACAGGGACAGCTACGCACACCATGGACTCGTACTAGTAAGTGGATGCATACAGGGACAGCTACGCACACCATGGACTCGTACTAGTTCTGTAAATACGAGCTTTTCGAGTCTGCTTGAAGGACGCATTCCACACACACTGTGGATCAGCATCTGATGTAGATAATAACAGCTAGAGAGAGAGAGAGAAGCCATCGCTACCTGCTAAGTTATCGTTAACTACTCTAGGAGAGAGCTATGAGTGCTTTAGCAAAACTAAAGGGTAATTAGCCGCTGTAATGAAGAATATAGCTAAATTAAGAGCAGCAAAAACGTCTGTCTTCAAATTCAGCATCTATTCTGGTTTTCCAGCACATGCGCTGTTGTGCCCTTGTAGCACAGGACACAAAAGAGGTAAGCGGATGTCCGCACATGCAGAGCACACCCTGTGATCATGAAATATACGTCACGTGGATGCAGCAGGTATAATCTTGGCTTCAGAGTTCCTCTCTACAGGTGAACTCTCGTGCTCATACACACAAAGTCACGCATAGAAGCGGTTGCACCACTTATCGAAACGAGTCCAAATGTTTTTCTTTTTACTTTTTTGAATGTCTTTGCTTCCTATGCCCTGGAAAACATGCTGAATATTGAACAATCCAAAAAGTAAGGGTTCAACAGTATCTGTATAGACCCAGACTGGTCCAATGTTCCTCACTGCAGAAAATATGTCCAACAACTTTCTTAAAGAGCTCCAGTAAGTCAGAAGTTTCTGTATGTACCGTCAGGGTTTTGCTTAATATGAAGATGTTCTTCAGGGCTTCTGCTATCATGGTTGTAAGAATAAATGCAAAATTGTTACTTTGTGAAACTACGGTGCATGTCCTGATGAAACATGTAGAAACCACACTCTAGTGACTAGAGTCTAGTCTATAGGATATCTCTATGAAATAATTTCTTAAAGAGTTCCTTCAAGAAAAAAACATACATCAACCCTTCATTAAGGAGTTCTTGAGCGAACCTTCTGAGGTTCCTCCACTGTGTATAGACCCATGAAGTTTCCTCCGAGCTCCCCTGCTTTTCAGTGTGTGCGTGCAGACTGTCAGGAAATGCCAGGGCAGCTGAGAGATCCTGTGGAGATAAGTGGCGCCAAAGGCCCCGATGATGTCACTGTCTTTGGACTGACCCCCCCCCCCCCCCACACACACACACACGTTTACCTGTTCCACCCTGACAGAAAGTAGTTTGGTGAGAAGTTCATTCCCAAAACAATGTGCACCATTTGGGAAAAGCAACTCCAATTCTTACAAAATGAGTTGTGGCATCTAACCCTATTTCCTCCAAATATAACCCCCCACTAAAACATGCAGAAGATCGTCGTCTGACCAGCGGCGGTTGGAAGAAGTTGGTCCCCGGGCGCTTCACTGCAGCTGCCCACCGCTCCTGGCCTGACCGTGGAGGAGGACGAGCAAAATTACAAGTTGGGAACGCTATGGGTTCGCCATTCCCACCACTACTCCCTAGTGTGACTTTGACAATTAAGTCTCAGACTGTGACGTGTATAACTATGACATGTATAACCCTAATTATTCATGTACTGTATCTAAAAATGTTAAATGCTACATGTGTTTGTTCAGAAATGTCCATAATTTATGTTTCGTTTCTGTGGATTCTAAAAAGGTACAATGCCACCATTTAATCTAGCGACTGTGCTGACTTTTCCTTTTACTTCTTAAGATTAAAAGCTTATACTGTAGTTGCATGATTGTTGTTTTAGCGCCGTTCCACATGCTGTGACTTTTGCGCACTCAAATCCATTCATTTCAATGGGAACACATGGCAGAGGCGTGTGGATCTTTATGTAGATAAAAGTAACGTTAAAGCTAGTGCAACAGTTTTACTGCGATGGTAATCCATTATTTCAGATAACTACGAACAAACGTGTAAAGTTGTCATAGCACCCGTCCAAGCACACTTGATAAACGTTCTGTCCACTCAGCGCAACTCGCCTTTTCCAAGTGCTTTAGAGTGCTGCATGTGAAACAGCCCTTATTGATGTTTTAATGTTTTACATTATTTTTATTTCATCCTGTGAAGCACCTTGAGATTTTGTTGTATTTGAAAGTGTGCTAATAATTTATATAAAATATTAGGTAACGCTTTAGAATACAGCCCGCAAATAAGCATGTAGTTATAGTATAACAACGGGGTTTAAGGAGTGTAGTTATAGTATAACTACAGGGTATAAGGAGTGTAGTTATAGTATAACTACGGGGTTTAAGGAGTGTAGTTATAGTATAACTATGGGGTACAAGGAGTGTAGTTATAGTATAACTACGGGGTTTAAGGAGTGTAGTTATAGTATAACTACGGGGTTTAAGGAGTGTAGTTATAGTATAACTACGGGGTTTAAGGAGTTTAAGGAATGTAGTTATAGTATAACTACGGGGTTTAAGGAGTGTAGTTATAGTATAACTACGGGGTTTAAGGAGTGTAGTTATAGTATAACTACGGGGTTTAAGGAGTGTAGTTATAGTATAACTACGGGGTTTAAGGAGTGTAGCCTAGTTATAGCATAACTACGGGGTTTAAGGATCAGTTATAGTATAACTGCGGGGTTTAAGGAGTGTAGTTATAGTATAACTATGGGGTTTAAGGAGTGTAGTTATAGTATAACTACGGAGTTTAAGGAGTGTAGTTATAGTATAACTACAGAGTTTAAGGAGTGTAGTTATAGTATAACTACGGGGTTTAAGGAGTGTAGTTATAGTATAACTACGGGGTTTAAGGAGTGTAACTACACTCCTTAAACCCCGTTGTTATACTATAACTACATGCTTATTTGCGGGCTGTATTCTAAAGCGTTACCAAATATTATTATCTGCAGGCACACATGCAACTGTTTCTCAGCTTTTCAGTTGGTGCTGCTGTATATTTTTGTCTAGTTGTTTTCAGTGTTGTCTTTGTGCTATTTATTGTTGTTTTCTGTCTCCAAGCCAAACATACATATGTGAGTCTCTCCAGCTTGTCTGCTTTCCTTGAACTGCCAGAGAGAGGGGGGCCAGAAAGAGAGAGACAGGTAGGCTACATAGAGGAAAACACAGAAAGAGAGAGACAGGTAGGCTACATAGAGGCAAACACAGAAAGAGAGAGACAGGTAGGCTACATAGAGGAAAACACAGAAAGAGAGAGACAGGTAGGCTACATAGAGGCAAACACAGAAAGAGAGAGACAGGTAGGCTACATAGAGGAAAACACAGAAAGAGAGAGACAGGTAGGCTACATAGAGGCAAACACAGAAAGAGAGAGAGAGACATAGCGAGAGAGATAGAGAGACACACACAGAGAGAGCGGTTCTTGGCTGCCTCTTCACAGCTGTTGAGTGCTGTCACACTGTCCAAGGCCAGAACCATTATCTATGACCACACACATACAGCGCTTGCATGCGCACGCACGCGCACGCGCACACACACACACACACACACACACACACACACACACACACACACACACACACACACACTGCAGAGATGAAGTCGACGACAACCAGGCCTATTCAAAGGGTTGTCGACGACAACCCTTTGAATAGGCCTGGGCTGTGTGTGATTGGACAGTAAATCCAGCCTTTTAGTGTGGCTTCATTAGAACTCACACACCGCCTGGCCGCCTGCCACAACACAACAACAACAACTAATACAACACTACTGCAACACAACTGCAAGTACAGCAACAACACAAGAACTACTACTACACAAATACAACAACTACAGCAACCACCACTACAACTGTAGCAACAACTACAACTGATGTAACTGATGTTCAATTCTTAATACTTAGGATATTTTGAAATGAGTGAAATCTAGATGTCATTTCAATCAGACTACTTAACCTATGCCCAGTTTCATTCACATTTCTCGCTAATCAATCAGTTATCCGGCACGCCCAGTTTCATTCATACTTATATCTATCCAATCACAATTATCCACCCTCTCCCATGCTATCAATAGCCAATCAGTACAAGCCATCTCCTCCCCTCGCTTTGCTACTGAACCAATCATCTAAAGCGACTGAGAGTAGGCTATATCAAGTTACTAGCCGTTTTCCCACATGCGTACCAGAAAATTACCTGTAAGTCAATATCGGACATTTCCCGGAATTTCCCTTCACACCTGAGCGCTGGCATGTGGGAATATAGCAGCGAAATTGCCTGTATGTTGGGGGGAGGGGGGAGCTTATTTGGGGGGTCGGCAAAACTCCGATGGTGAAATAAGTTCGCTTGTCACACAATAAATCACACTCGTTTGACTTAAGAGCAGCGTCAAGCCAGCGTAATAAACACAGCCGATTTCCCCCCTCCCCTCTCTGCTCGAGAGAGGCCAGTCCTTCGCAGCAGCCACACAGGACAGACACAGCGAGAATGGCAGAGGCTTGCAAGCTGCCCAACGCTTGTATGTATGTAGAGAAAGCAAATGCACAAAGCGAAATGTGGAAGTAGTTTGTTTTGATGTGCGCGAATGATTAGATGATGCACGCTGGAAGTGAACGTTAAGCAACGTGTGTACACCTCACCCATGAGAGAAGGACCGGTGTCGCGGCAAATGACTGGACCCGTTTCTTACTTGTGTCCGTTATCGCGCATACCGCTCTTCTGACTGGCTCGAAACTGGTGAAATGTCTGCGACGACGGGGTCGCGCTTATACCGGAACAACAACTTTCACACATGAAGGCATTAGACCGCGTTCCGGTCATTTAGCGGTAAAAGGCGCATGTGGGAAAACACCTTATGTGGTTTCACTGCTCGCTGATATGTTGTCATTCCCGTGTTCCAGTTGTTTGGCCCCGCCTCTTCCCCTGCCACCACCAACAACATGGCTCCAGAGGGATTCCCCTTATTCTAGCATTCCTAGTCTCTTAAAACAGACGGTTGGCTCTCGCAATTTTCAAATGCTTCCGCCTAAACGTCTGTACTTCTAGCTGGGAAAACTTGGTCAAAACGGAAATGGAAACTCAGGGAAAATAATGAGCGATGATAGGGGGATGTCCCAGATATCGCACCTAAAGGTGGGACATCCACTCGTATTTGTCTACTCTTCTTATCTGAAACATTTTTCCCCCCCAACTTCTTTTGTCCACGTTCTGTGGGCGTGAATTACAGACTGTTTATGGTGCATTCACAGAAGGTAGAAGAGACAGTCTGGCTTGAGACTAACGCATTCCTGACGCGCTCCCCCTCATCATCCCAGGAGGAGCATCATCATGGTATGTCAAACTTTAATGTTGTTTGTTGTATCAATAAGTGTTATTCTTATACTTTATACCATTCTCTCATGACAGTTGTTAAGTAGAGTTCAATCTTGCCAAAACACAATGGCAGATAACAAAACACAACAAATCACAAAATACAAACAAATTCCAAATCAAATTAACAAAAGAGAAAACACAATAACAAATTGGCAAAAAAACAAACAGACAAAGCAGAAAACACAACGACATTAACTTCTCCCAGAAAAGTAGATTAGATTAGATTAGATTCTTTAATGAGCACACAGCCAGGCTGGTGCAATTTGTTTTCAGTACAGCTCATACATAAACCATGGTCCAACATTGATCAAAAACAACAGATTAAAAAAACAACAACAACACAATAACAGTACATAATACAGTCATAGCAGCAGAGATATGGGGGATTGTTATAGAGAGTTCAGTTTCCTTATGGCAGTGGGGAAGAAACTGTAAACGGTAACCTTCAGGGACAGCCCGTTCTCACTTCGACAATGAGAACGGGAACCCTTGTGCGCAAATAATGTACGCCCACGGGCGCACCGTTAAAAAATAGTGAGTGTGAGGAAGCGGAGACCCTCTTCCCCTCCGGTGGTCTCCGAGCACCACCCCAGCCTTCCCCTGGAGACCCTAACCATAAGCACCCACCATATACAAACCCTAACTGCAACCAAGTGACTACCAGTGCCCAACCCTAACCCACCTCCTCCCCCCATGCCTAACCCTAAGACCACCTACCCAACCTGTGAAGCCCCACGGCGTACCTTGACCTTTGCCTGACCCCAACAGGTGCAGAGTGCTTGTTTAACGGTGCGCCCGTGGTGTACGTTATTTGGGCATAAGGGTACCGTGCTCATTAACATCCGACACACACAATGCTTGACAGAGCGGTGATATAGGATGCCGTCGGAGCGAGAACATGAAGGCTACTTTTTTTGCAACCGTTACATTAAAATAACGTTAATTTAATGTTAATTTTCCTATTTGTTGTGATTTCTTATTTGCCATCGTGTGTTTGTTGTTGTTGTTGTTGTTGTTGTTGTTGTTGTTGTTGTTGTTGTTGTTGTGTTTTTCTGTGATTTGCACTTCATGGGCATGGCCACCACTGTATATCCATCACATATCTTGAAACAGACAGTCAGAAAATCAATGTTGAGTAGAACTTTTTATCAGAGAAAATGACACACACACACACACACACACGCACGCACGCACACACACACACACGCATGCACGCACGCACGCATGCACACACACACATTTATTTTTGCATATTGTGCATGTTTTATCACTGGTTAAGATGCCTTATGAGCCCTTTATCTGAGCAATTTGTTACAAATAATAGTATGTATAGTGTGTGTCATCAGTACCTGAAAGAGTTTGGGCCAGTTTTGTCTTTTCAAATATAAAGGTACAGTGTAAAGATTGTGTATAGGTAGGTCTGCCCTTGACTTCACTCATGCTTTTACAGTGTTGAAAGGAAAGTTGAGCCTGTGTTGTTTTTCAGACACTCTCTTTGTGCTGAGGCTAGCCTGCCCCGTCCGTGTGCCGCACAGTTAGCTTCAAACGCCGGTGGCAACAGCTGGTCTATAAGTGTCCGGGGATCAGCTTACACTCCCCAAATATCGCCGTCTCATCGTGCCATTGCGTAAGATGGAGCCTCTGAGTTCTTGGTGTTATTTTCAAACCAGCCTGGTCATGCCTGCGTGTATTTTGGGGATGCCATGGATTAAGTTTAGAGCTGTCAGCGCCGTGTCACCCCAACGCCCCACCACACCCCCATACAACCCCAACAGACAGGAAAAGAAAGGGAAGAAGTCATATTTCAGGAGAGGATATTCAAAAGTAATTTTTTTTAGCCAATGGTTTTCAACCTGTGAGTCAGGACCATAGACTGTATAAAAATATGGATATAGCCACCGTGACGTCACTATTGGTTTGTGGCATTTTGACTGTCACCATCTTGTTCAAACAGCTAGCGCCAGACTTGACCCAGACTTGATTTATGACCTCAGTAAACACTTTCATAATTTATCTCAATCGTTCGTTTCAAGTCTTCTTCAATGCAACGTGATGTTCATTCAGTAAATTATGCTCCCATTTAGAGTCAAATAAACAATAAAGCAGACTATGCTTTGGACATGATTGACAGGTCACCCGTCCAGTAATCTCTCGAGACAGACTTTCGACTTGCATCGAAAATCTGTCGGCAGGCTCCATCAAAAGGGGTGTAACAGACAGCTCTCACACGCATGCTGCGCTTCACCCGATCAAAATGAAGTGAATGTGACCGGTGTGTAGTCAAAACTTACCATTTTCAGCGTATAGCAAGTTGCTACTTGCTACTAGCAACAAGCTAGAGTTGTTATTGTTGTTTCATAGCGACGGACGGATTTGAGAGCGACACGCAGGGAGCGGAAAAGAAATGCATTAATGGGCAGAGCCGGTCGGTTGGAGCCAATGGCAGAGCTTGCAGGGAGCGAAAAGGGATTTTCTTCTGGTGCCGAACCGATGGGTTCCCAGATTGCCCGTCCAGGGATTGCACAGATCGCCGGTCGAGGCCCGAGAGCAGGTGGCACTGTGGGTCTGTGGGATACCCTCACGCTCATTGCTTCTGGCTCCACAAAAATGTACTTAGTTACAGTAACTTAGTTACTGTAATTGTATTACTTTTCCCAGTAACTAGTAACATAAGAGATTACAATTTCCAAAAGGTAATTATATTACAGTTACTCATCAAGTAACTTCAAGTTACTGCATTACTTTCTCCAGCAATGGCACAAAGCTAAATCAAACTGTGGAGATAGGTCTGGTTATGTGAGATACTGCATTGCCAGAACACGATTAGTATTCTAGTAATTAAGTAGTAATAAAGTTACTAATTACTTTTGAAACCAAGTAATAAGTAAAATAATGGTATTACTTTGCGGTAGGTAACTTGCCCAAAACTGATGGCGGTCAAAATGCCAAACTCAAGGCTTTTTTCTTCTTCTTATTTTTCATAAATGGATTTTGTGGGTACCCAAAAATAACCTGTGAAAGATTCAGGTACTTTAAACCAGCGGAAAATGTTACTTAGTTACTTACTTACTAGTTATTAATGTTATTATATTACACTGTTCAAATGTGAAAGTTTTTTCCTCCTTGTGATTTTTTTATTTTTTATACAAGGTTTCTGCCCGACAGCGATGTGGTTTCTCCACGCAGCAGCAGGGCCGTAGCTAGCTATGAGAACGGGGAGGTCCGGACCTCCCCTAATATTTCAGAGATTTTTTTAATATTTCAGAGATTTTTGTTTTAATTTTTTTTTTAGCCTTTATTTAACCAGGTTTGTCCCATTGAGATCAAATATCTCTTTTACAAGAGAGACCTGGCCAAGAAACAGCAGCAACACAAAGTTACAACAAACAAACACATAAACACATACAATTGAAAAACATTAAAATGATCAAATAAAACATTTGCATACAGACAGCCTGTTCTCAAGAGATTTTACCATAGCCTTAAAACCATTTAAGGTTACTAAGCTATTAAGTTTAAGATCAGACTGCAGACTGTTCCATGCGGTGGGTGCAGAGAACCTAAAAGCTTTCTTCCCCAATTCAGTTCGGACTTTGGGAACAGAAAATTGTAGAGTGTCCTGAGAACGAAGATTGTAAAAAAATAAAACAATCTGCATGGAAAACAGGAAAAGCATGAAAAACACGGGATCGCTTTTATTTTGAAACGAAAGGCAGGTCAGGCAGGAAGTCATCTGACGCCGCGTCCGCGGTAACTTGATTCTGAGAGAGCAGCAGCATGGTGGTGAGTGATGACTGTCTGTCTGCCTGGCGAGATAATTGAAGGTGAGCGAGCTGCGAGACAGTGAGCGAGTGAATGACAGACAGTGAGTGACACTGACAGATTTTTTAGCAACAACCAAGAAAGTAAGTGTCTAGTCTGTCTAAGTAATGTTACCTGTGTGACACGTTGGGATGCTACTGGCTAATCATGCATGATGCCAATTGCCAAGCTCCCGAAGTCAGGTATGCAGGTGGCTATATGCATGGTTTCAGTTTCATGACCCAATAAGTAACAAAAAGAGGTGGTGTAAAGTTAAAAACAACATAATATATTTTATTTTATTTTTCAATCGTTCCTATCAGGAATAAATAAATGTCCCTCTGTATGTTTTTTTTTATTATCGATGATGACTTTGTGTGTTGTGTACGGCTTGGGTTGTGTACCTGTGTTTGTAGGTGTCATTTTGATATGAATTTGGCTAAAACAGTTTGTGTTTGTTAGTTACAATTATGTTGACAGGAGAGCTGAGCAGGTGGTGACATGAAAGAGAATATACTGAATAATGACATCACAACAGTAGAATCCTAATGTTGATTTAAAATTATATATTACTCTAAATATGGCTTAAAAAGGGGGGAAAAAACTCAATTTTTTTTCGGCGCCGCCGAATCCGCCTCCCCTTGCTGGACCTCCCCTATTTCGGAACCCTGGCTACGGCCCTGCGCAGCAGCAGTGGTGGTGAGGACGGCTCTGCCTGGGTTGGTGTGAGGACACGGCAGGCAGCTGGGTGCCAGATGAGAACGGTAATTAGGCCGGTCTCCACATCCACCGGCCGCTTCGGTTACAGGTGCAGCGCCGCCCGGCCCGCAGGGAGAACAAAGCTGTCAATGGAAAAGATCATTCATGCTGAAACAACAGAAAGGGGGAGGAGAGGGGAGGGAGGGGAAGGGGGGGGGTTGGGCTCCTCGGCTCCTGGTACAGAGACCCAGAGCCAAGGCAAGATAAATCGCTCTGATGGCGTTGCGACAAGCCCAACACAGGTGTATAAATCATTTCCCCACCCGCTTTAAGAGAAAGAAATGAAGAAGACGAAGAAGAAGAAGAAGAAGAGGAAGAAGAGGCTCCAGTGTCTCTGCTCTGATAGGCTGCCTCCCCATCACTGCACTAGTGCACTACCTGCTGATAATAATGATTCTTAATTATAAGTTTTAAATTACGGCGCCGCGCTCGCCACTCAGGGAACTCACAACAACAAAAGTTCAAACTGAAAGCACTGGTCTCTTGCTCTCTCTCTCCCCCTCTCCCCCTCTCTCCTTCTCTCCCTCTCTCCCCCTCTCTCTCCCTCTCTCCTTCTCTCTCTCGCTCTCTGTCTCTCCTCTGAGTTATTTTTTTTTCTTCCTCTGAGTTACAGCTGATAAAGAAAGCTCTGGTGGCACGCAGACTCAGAAATGAGTGGTCTTTGTTTGGTTTTGTCAGGATTTTAAATGGCTTGGGCCTTACAGGAAATGTTACTTTACCGGCTCTTTTCTGTTGTGGTTTTTGTGACCAGGACAGGGTTTTGAATGGGACTATAGATTGGTTAATAAATGGGGGAGGTATGAGTTTTCTCCTCATAACACAAAATGAGTGTAATATACCTGCGGGGGGCTGATGATCACTCATTGATCACCTCTCCAGGTGCTTTCTGGCTTTCAAAACTCATTTCCCAGCCTGAACCTCGGCCTGCATTTTGGCACAAAAACTCCCTCAAGAGTCTGCCAATCCTCCTAATTAGCTAGCTAACTCCTCTCTATTATGAAGTTGTGACTTTATCATTTAGCTATGTCCCTTACAGGCCACCGTAAGGCACATACCCGGCCTCCCGTGTCAGAGGCAAGGCAAAGGCTTACCCTTAAGCCCAATGTATACTTCCTCGCTCGACACTTTTGAAACTGTCGCTCGACAGACAGACATGCTGTGGGTACCGGCGGCATGGGCAGCCATTGTGGGGGCGGGCCCGCCCACTGAGTCAGCTGTGCCCATCCTGGACGAGAAGCTGTTTGTTTGTTTGTTTGTTGTGTTTTCCCTAATCCAGCTAATGTTACTTATTCCTTCTCAAACTACTTTCTACAAGTGCTACTCCATTCCTTCAAAAGCTCGTAGCTGTCATAGATTGTGTTGCATAGTTGATTTCTCTACTGTTGGCAACATGGGATATTGTAAGTCGCTTTGAATAAAAACGTCTGCCAAATGACGTGATAGTAATGAAATGTAATGTCATAATCTGTGGTCACATTCACTTCACCCATCGAGTCCAATAGACTCAGGGCCTGCCGCTAGTCTCCTAAAGGGGCGTAGCAGTGGCGACACTCACGTGACACAGATACAAGAATGGACTGGCAGTTGGGCTGTCTCGCTCTTCTAAAGTCTCTGCTGTCGTGACGTCCACAATGTATACAGTCAACGGTGTCACCCTCAGCTGATGTTCTAAAGGAGCAAAGTCAAAGCTGATTGTGGTGAATGTAAATGAAGAGTGTCCTAATGATTCTTCTTCTTCTCCTCTCTTGGCGGTGACCTCGCCCGCTCCACAGGAGAGACTCCGCCCGCCGTAGCCGTAACGGCTGATCTGAGGTCTGTATGGAAACTCCAGCCATCCATTCATCATTCATGCTCGCATCCTAAAGTGTCCACTTGCCCTTGGTGTTGTCCTGGAGCTCTCTCTCTCACACACACAGCACACACACACGTACATGCATGCACGGCACGTGCACGTGCGCGCGCATACACACACACACACACACACACACACACACACACACACACACACACACACACACACACACACACACACACACACACACACACACACACACACACACACACACACACACACACACACACACACACACACACACACCACCACCACCACCATCACCACCACCACCACCACACACAGAAGCCTAAAATCTTCACACTTGGAGGCAATGTGTTGGATTTGACAGTTAAATGAGTTATACTATAATAGGCTATTCTATTGGGGCAGTAGAGAGGTCAGAGATAAAGCTATCAACAGCGTTCTGGTAACATACAGTAAACAGATGGCCAAAGTGCTCAAACCTGAAAAGAAGCATCAGCACATGAGAGCAGCTTATTTCTGCCATATACTGTATATCCTATATAAAAATAGATTTATTAGGTATAATGAATATAGCCTGCCGGTACACTGTGTGTAGGGCCTAGATTATCACTCGTTGTCAGTTCAGCTAAAGTCACCTTAATATCCTCTTCTATTCATAACAAGACTAGCAATGTATCACCCAGGGCTAGTAGTAAGTGCCTTTATAATTCTCAACACCTATAGGCTACAGTATGTGACTAAACTGTGTTTTAGTACGTTCGTTCATAGTACCCGCAACGGCCGGTTCTCCGCCCAATAATTTGTTGGAGGGTCCGCTCTCTCTACAGTAGCGGTGTGAATCTTTGGGTAGGCCTATCTCGCAATTCGATTTGCTTCGGATTCATGGGGTCACGATTCAACTCAAAATAGATTTTTGATTTAAAACTATTCCCGATTCAAAATCGATTCTCAATTCATTCTACTCCAGTACGCTGTGTGCTTGCTAAGAAAGGCGGTGTAGCAAATTATGGCATGAAAGCAGAATAAAGTGTATAAGATTGATTGTTTTTTATTTAAGAAAAAGTGTTATCAACTGATCCCAATAATGTACATCAGCACACACAAAGGCAAACCTAAGATAAAAGGCAACATATTCATGCTAAACTTGCACAAATAAAAAGTTCTTATTTCTCAGTTCTCTGTGACTTCAAGAAAAAATAATTTAAAGTAATATAATACAAGGAATAAAAATGGAGAAAAAAAAGAATAGTCTTTGGAGTTCTGAATCCATTCAGAAACATAAGTATCGCGACTCTGCTTTGCCCCACACAGTACAACAATAACAGAACGAAAGATAAAAGTATGCAAATATTATGCAGGTAAGAGACAAGAAAGCCTAGAGGGCTTTTAGGCAAGGTCTCTTACCTCAGAAATTAAACCCAAGTTAACAACGGGTAGCCTACAGCAAAAACATGCAATATAAACAAGAACAATGGAGAAGAACAGACAATAAAAAGAAATAAAAGAAAAAGAAGATAAAATAAAACATGGCAAGGTGTTTAAAAGGCAATGTGAGGTGTAATGTAATGTAATGTGTGAAGACTATATGAGTGACCCAACAGAGAGGTTCTGCTATTGGAAGAGATGATGGATGATGCGTGTTTGGCTATGTGGATATATTTATTCCATAGTATGGCTCATCTGTAGTGTATTGAAAATTGGTTATTTGTAGTGCAACAGTATGGGGGGTGAAGGTGATCTAAATGTCTTGTAGTCTTGTTGCTATGTATGTTTGAATTCATGCTGGAGGTATGACCCACATGGTGCAGGGAGAGAGATAGGAAGTATTACCCACATGGTGCAGGGAGAGAGACAGGTGACTATAAACATTTATGGACAAAGGTGCATCCTCGAGTGTGATATCATGTATGGGGAGTAAAGTCATGTTTTAAGATGAAATACTGAACTTTGAATAATAATTTGTGTCTGATGGTTTTTCTACACAAAAAAGTTAAATTATCTTATTAAAATCTTTAAAATGACTTTCCCTCCTTATACCTCATTAAAAATTCCAAAGCAACCAATCAGGGTTATCTAGAACATTACTAGCCAATCACAGCATACTGGACACGGATTGTCTCCAGACAGTATTCGTGATGTCATGAATCATGCTTGTTGAAAATTGCCTTTTCAGTCAGCACAGAGAAACTTTCCACTTTCAGCAGATGAATGTGAAAACAGCCTTTATAGTGTCAAATTCTGCACAGACTTCATTCTGCACAGTGAAGCTCAGACATCCAACTGAAGGAACAAGAAGAAAAATCCATTTTTGACTTTAGGAGATTTTTTGAAAGCTTTTTTGAAAAGAGCAGCTGATGGTTCTAATCTATTCGAGAATGGAGCCAACCTAACTAACTTTTTTTGTAAGATGAGAATACTGCCAAGATTAAAGTGTAATAAAGGGTCAATCGACATGAATGATTAACCAAACTAGATATTTTGCTGATGATACAATTTGACTTCATTATTTTTATTACATCTTACATGAATATTTTTTTTCCCACCTACTCCACGGGCCCCAGTGCAACCGCTGCCTGCACTGTCTCCCCATGATTGAGGGCCTTGGTTGTTCTGAAGCACTCTGCGACCAACCTGCTTTTTGTTAAGAGCGCTTTATCAATAAATATGACTCGGCCTTGACACTCAATACCCCGTCCATTAAGGACAGAGCTGCCGGGCCACTGGTTCAGTCCATTAAGGACAGAGCTGCCGGGCCACTGGTTCAGTCCATTAAGGACAGAGCTGCCGGGCCACTGGTTCCACTGCTGAGCGCTCGTTAGCCACTGGTTCCACTGCTGAGCGCTCGTTAGCCAGCAGCACCATACGCAACTCTGGCACATGGAATGGCATTACAGCCAGGGGGTTTGGCATCTGATAGTTGAGTAATGGGATTAGCCTTGCCGTAACTCTCTCTCTCTCTCACACACACGCACGCACGCACGCGTGCGCGCGCGCACACACACACACACACACACACACACACACACACACACACACACACACACACACACACACACACACACACACTTAGGTCATTTTTGGGGTATTTACTTAGACTTACATGCATTCCCTGGAGCCTAAGCCCCCGTTCACACAGTACGCCGAAGCAACGCTCAACCAAAGCTCTACCTATGCTGAACCCACAAGTTTCATTTAGGCATCCTTGTTAACAGGGGAAGCCGTTCACACCACCTGCGCGTGTGCCACGCTGACGCCTTGCCTTGCCTGCACGTTGTGGGAGTTCTATAGAAGTCTATTGGACTACCCTGCATGTTGTGGGAGTTCTATAGAAGTCTATTGGACTACCCTGCATGTTGTGGGAGTTCTATAGAAGGCAATTGGACTACCCTGCATGTTGTGGGAGTTAAAATAGAAGTCTATTGGACTACCCTGCACGTTGTGGGAGTTCTATGGAAGTCTATTGGACTACCCTGCATGTTGCGGGAGTTCTATGGAAGTCTATTGGACTACCCTGCATGTTGTGGGAGTTCTATGGAAGTCTATTGGACTACCCTGCATGTTGTGGGAGTTCTATAGAAGTCTATTGGACTACAATGCACGTTGTGGGAGTTCTATGGAAGTCTATTGGACTACCCTGCACGTTGTGGGAGTTCTATGGAAGTCTATTGGACTACCCTGCACGTTGTGGGAGTTCTATGGAAGTCTATTGGACTACCCTGCATGTTGTGGGAGTTCTAGAAGTCTATTGGACTACCCTGCACGTTGTGGGAGTTCTAGAAGTCTATTGGACTAGCCTGCATGTTGGAAAATGAGGGAAAAGGGGTACCCAGTGTGTCCTGACCAAATGTCAGTATTTGAGGAGTTGAGAGAGAGAACGGGGTGTGAGAAGCGCTGACTGAGTAAAACCACAAAAATCTCTGATTTTTATTGAGATGACGATATACAGTTTGTGCTGTCAGCAGCTCTGTACTGCACAGGCCATAGTGCTGAATGTATAGTTTCCATGCTGTGATGTGTGCAATCTGCTGCTATTGTATTTCCCTCTGTCCCTCTGCACAGCATACTCTATAAGGTCCCCATGTCCTTGTCCTGACTCTTAGTGTGGATAGCATTACCATGTTAGCTGGCCATTGCTCTCTGACTGCATCAACATCCTCTATAAGCCCTTAAAAGTATCCGTATATTTACATGAATTCCATTTCATCGAAAACAAACAGTTTTATTATTATTAATGGAGGATATCTCATCAAAGTCCTCCTTGCTCAGGAAATGGATAAATATGATTTCAGGTATAAAATTAAGGTGAAGGGGGCACGGTGGCGCAGTGGTAAGTGCTGTCGTCTCACAGCTAGAAGGTCCTGGGTTTGATTCCCACCTGGGATGCTGTGAGTGCTGAAGGAGTGCATGCCTGTCCGCATGTCCTCGAGTGCCCACCGCCCGGGTGGGGTCGTCAAAAGGGCCTTTCTGTGTGGAGTTTGCATGTTCTCCCTGTGCCCCCTGGGGGTTTCCTTCATATAGGAACCCCACACCAAAACATGCAATATCCTGGTCGCTGATGTGGTGCCTCCTCTGGTCATTAGGGGCGCCTGTTCTGAGGGAGGGAAACTCGTTGGAATAACGTGATCCTCCCACGTGTTATGTCCTACCGGTGAAGCTTCCCCTGTCAGGTGAAAAGAAGCGGCTGGCTATTGCCCATGTCTCGGAGGGAGCATGGAGCCAGTTTGGGCTCTCCCCAGATCGGCAGAGGGTGGAGCAGCAACCAGGATAAATAAATAAAAGATTAGCACTAATGGGGGATAAAAATGGGATTAAAAAAAATATGGGAAAAAAAAATATTAAAATGAAGGTCGATTCATTTTATTAGCTTGGTTAAAACCATCTGGATGTGAATCCGTCTGGGCTCCGTGCTGTGCACAATCATTTCAGTGGATGGAAGTAGCCAGTTATTCAGCCAATCAGCATCGGATCCATTCAAATCCAAATCCACTCGGAAAAATGGCAAAAATGTATTTTCAACCGAGAAACTCTGCTGCTGCATTATGATACCCCTGTTCTTGTTTAATTGTTGTTATTGAGTCTGTTTCTGCAATAACTGCACTTATGGCTGTTTAAACTCGATGAATGTTGACATTATTGCTCGAGGCGGAAAGCCATGGAGGCAGACATATGTTTTGCCAGCAGCGTTCCTGATTGGCCGGTTACGATGGAAACTACTGTACGAGGCGGGTCCCTGATTGGACGGTCTGCATTGTTGCTTGTGAAAACGCCCACCCTGTGCCAGAGGCCACATGGTCTTACAGAACGGAACACTTAGGGCTCTATCTTCCCAACAGCGGTAATTTTGCGTTAGTGCCCGTTTTGCGCTGGAATAGCGCCGCGCAAAGCCCTAATTGTGGGCGTGTCGGCCCGCTGCGCTTCACGTCATTTTAGCGCAAACCTCCATAGGCGTGTTTATGCCCATAAAGGATTCACAAGGTGAGATCACTCCCCTTAAAAGCCACAGCGTCACCGCCATCACATCACCAGCTTCTTTCTTGCTGAGAGCAAGCAGAGAAACAGAGAAAGAAAAGAGAGAGGGGGTGAGAGAGAGAGAGACAGAGCGAGAGAGAGAGGGGGGGGGGGGAACGAGAGAGGGAAGAGAGAGAGGGCCGCCGCGCAATTATGCAGTGATGTCCCAAAGTGTGCGCTTACTGTAATTAGATGTTTCGTTCATATAGGCTATAACATAGGCCTACACATCTAAAAATATTTGTTTCTTTAATAGGGTAGGAATGTGTGAGATTTTACTTCTAGCCTATTTCAATTAACCTGACGCTGCCAGATGGACGGTATAGCTCCACATACGTTTCACTAAACCAGTCGATATGGGAATGCAGTAACCAGACCCGCTGAAGGAGGTGGGCACTTTTTCCAAGCTACTTGGCAGGTGATTGGATGACCCATCTGTCTATCACCGCTGGTGGGTGTTAACTTCAACCAATCAGATCGCCGAAGGTGCCTGTGCCTGATCTCCGTGGTATTCATTGATTGAGTCCTCACCGTCGTAAAGTCACCTTCGAAGCATTTAGTTAGATTTTAACGAACTAGGCTTAGCCTTCCCAAATGTTGAGTGTCGTTTTTTAGAATTTAATACATAGAATTGGGAACGTTACATTCAATTTCATTCAGACTGCCTGTCACTTCCGCGGCGGCAGCCATGTTGACGAGTGAAAAGAACTACAAAGACCATGTACCCACTACTTGCCCAGACGAGCCTGAGCCTGCCTAAGGCTGCCGCTGATTCGTCGGGCCGGCATGTTCGGCCAATCATCTTAACTGCCTGTGCATGACAAGATGGATTACGTCGAGAGAATCTCTTTTGATCTCGCAAGGTTATCCATCTTGCAAGCAAGGTTATATTTCAATAGCCTGTGTCAGAATTGTCCACTCTGGTTAAGCCATTGACTGCGGTCACACCATCTGCGCTGTGGAGAAGCTGGTCTTGCATGCGTGCAATTGCAGGGAAAGAGGTTACTGTACTGGCCGGACACTACGGG
The DNA here is from genome assembly GCF_964638095.1 of Poromitra crassiceps. Taxonomy (NCBI): domain Eukaryota; kingdom Metazoa; phylum Chordata; class Actinopteri; order Beryciformes; family Melamphaidae; genus Poromitra; species Poromitra crassiceps. The sequence goes on from NC_139625.1 coordinate 77,804,507, forward strand.
TCGGTGCCCTGGGCAGCTTGGCACAACATCGTCACAACTTTCTCAAAAGCAATCTACTGTTACCTCACACCACAAACCTGTATGGCCGGGAATTATGTAGCCTAATAAAACCATGACAAACGAATTCTCATTTTAAAACACAAGGTGTGTTTTTTCTGCAATGTAGGCTATAGTTGAAAATCTACGTGGCATTCCGACGAGAGAAGAGTGTGTGCAGGCGCGAGTGGAGAGTGACATCCATGCCGTGCGTAAATGGATCCAAGCAAGGATTTCCTGCACTGCACGGAGATGTGGAGACTGTCTGCGCTCAGGCGTACGTCTGCGTTTGCGCTAAGACCAGCTATTTCCTGGCGTTCAAATTGAGAGCACCCACGGCCCCTTTTTCTAACACATTGCGCTGGAATGCCTATTTTGGAACGGGCAACGCCCAAACCTCTCTTTGCGCTCGCACACACCGACGGTATCTTCCCCACAGCGCTAAATGACACTTGCGCGAGACAAATGATAGGCTAGACTCTAGAGGCCCACCGACAAGCCTGGGCCACGCCCACACGTCATCACAGCGCAAAACTGGACGGTGGAGGCAGACGATAGCTTAAGACGCTGGGAAGATAATAGCAATAAGAGGCGCGCAAACGCAGCGCAAACGATAGCGTACAATGATAGGGCCCCACATGTGAGTTCATGTGACCGGATGGTTAACCAGTTTATGGTTATTTTAAAGGATGCCTGTTTCCTAGGGTTCCGTAGTGACAGTAAGCTGATGCTCAAAGTCTACATTTCAACCGTAAGTCACATTATTTAAGCGTAACCTTACCTTAGCCTTAAGCTGTTTTAGTTGCCTAACCATAACCCAAGTAGTTCTATTTGTGCGGTTTGAACGGTTTGTTGGAAATGCTGCTGCAATGTTTTCAAATTAACGGATGTTTTCAAATGAACCAACTTTTTTAAATGTATGTTGGAAGGCTGCTGTGGTTGGACGACTGGTTGAAATGTTGCTATGCAACATATTGGCGACTGGGTTGCTGCAGGCTGGACGCTGACATGGGAGCTCCCACTTGGCTGAATGTCAGATTGTCTCAGACAGACCTGGCCAATCACAGCCCAGCGCTCACATGGGCCGGGCCAATCACAGCCCGGCACTCAATCACTCATCGCCTCCGTCAGCAGCGGGAACGCCGGGAATGCCGGGAGCACAGGGAGGCTTATTTACTCTGCTCACACTGTGAATATTAATCTGCCCGCTCGGCAAATGGGCTCATGTTTAATTTAGGTTAGAGCGTTACGGCGGTGTCATCCTTACTCACTGACAGAGGACGAACCAAAGCCCACACACTGACACACACACACACACACACACACACACACACACACACACACACACACACACACACACACACACACACACACACACACACACACACACACACACACACACAAACACACACACAAACACACACACACACACACTAACAGCTTACTGGCAGTGTTGGGGAGCCGTTAACTAGATAATTTACTAGATTAACTGCAATTTTGGGTGATAGTTTAGATATGTTTACCCTAAAATTAAGATTCTGTCATTATCGCCCCCATGCCGATGGAAGGATGGGTGAAGATTTTTAGTCCACAAGACATTCCTGGAGTTTCACAGCAAAACACTGTTGCAGAATTCTCCTAAACAATTGACGTGGATGATGACCAACTTTCAAAAGCAAAAACAAAATATACTAATTGTCATTTTTGGATGAACGTATCCTTTAACTACATTCAAATCTCAGTAGCTTTTTCAGTAGCTAAGTAGCCTACTTTGGGTCATGTAGTTTATGTAGGTAGGCTAATTATAAACTACACATTGATATTCTCATAATTTTTTACATAAAATATGACACATTTTATTTGATTAAAATCACCTGTGGTTTGCGACCATGATGTCTGCGATCGGATATCATGAATTTCCATAGAATTTTGCATTTTCCTGATTCCACCAACAAGTGCTCCCTCTCCTCTCCTAATACACACCCTCGTGCTGCCTCAGTGAGGAGTGGCCTGCCCTAGTCCCTAAATCAAACACACCTACACTTTACTCGGTGTCAGTTCAGTTAGGCTACCTCCGTGTAACAATATGAGATTCCAGACTCATGATTGTGATAATTTCCTATGATGTAGTTTTGATGTAGCATGTAGTTTTAACTATATACTTTTCATTGGAAAGTAGCTAGTAGACCTAATTTGATAAACTATAGTTAAAACCATTACACTTAAAGTCGAAATGAACGCAACGGAATGCAAGTAGCGCGAGGGTTGGAGACGTTTCAGAGGTTGAAAACAAATCTTGTCTGAGATGACAGGTTTGAGAGGCGGACCATAATTGCGTGTCGATTATTTGATTTGACAATTCTGGGGACTGGCTTTGGCATTGGCCAATCCTGGTGTGTTCCGCCCCCAAATCGAGTGGGATTCAGCGTGTTGTCGTGCTACGCGAGTGGGATCTGCCGAGTAACAGGCAGCCAGCTGCTTCTGTGTGAAGCGGAGCCAACAATCCGATGTATGAGCGCTGCCCGCCCGCCTGGAATCTCCGAGGGACGACCCCTGACAACCAGGCTCTCTGAGGCACACGCCAGTTACGCTATTGCAGTAAATACAATATTCCTGGAATGCGAGTTTAACGAGCCAGTTATATTTCTTTGCATTCTTAGACATTACCGTTTGCTTTATTTTGTATGTTACATACAATTGGCCAAGTTAGTAGTTAGTTTATGGGCTAGAAATTCTGCCAGATTACAGACACTAGGCACCATTTTCTCCTTCATTTGGAGGAGAAAATTATCCTGAAATGAAGATTGATTGACAGCTGCCATGTCACGATATGATTGGTTGAAATGGGGTAGAAATTTGATAGTACTATGTGACGTCAGCAAACTGTAGATTACTGTTATGAATGAAATCTTGAAAAATGAACTTTTGATGTGAAAAAGTGTGGAAAACTAAAGAAATTAGATTGTTGTGATTTTTTTTGTCATACATTATTAAATAGGTGCACTGAATACCCAGGCATTTGAACTAAAAGAAAAGAAAAGTCATTTTTGGGTACAGCTCGACTTTAAAGTACTAGTTTCCCCAACACTGCTGGCAGGCCAGGTTGACACAGTTTATCAGTTTATGATAAAAAAATAAAAAAATAAACTGAAGTGAACTGAGCAGAACTTTATTAGGCTACATAGTATTTATAGTAAATCTTGTCTCAAGCAATCCAACTTGAGTCTGACTCGAATCACAATAATCCTGATGTTTCTACCATGTCCTATCTATTGCTCCACACAGGGAATTGAACCCTCAACCCTGCCAGTGTCTCTGCCTTGCCCGGCCCATTGATTCACACTGGGCCAGTTTCTTATAGACCAGGTGACTCAGCTTCCAGGTCAGTAGAGAAATCCTGTGCGACCTTTGACCCCCTAATGGTTTAGCAGGCTTATGGTGGCAGAGCTGCTCCAGGCTCTTAGAGAGATTAGTGTCACACGGATTTGGGAGCGGGCCAAGCCTATATCTGTGCTTGGTGGTATTCTCAGCATTTATTACTGAGCTGAAACCTGATATAAGGCCATAACACATAGGCTACTGCAGCGTTACAGTAGCCTACATGTAGCTGTGTGCAATATATATTGACCTGTAGGGAGCGATGTATGGTGTGGACGTAGCCTACTGTAGCCTACGTTTATTTTATTTTTTATTTATTTTTAAGTATAGGCCTACTTATATTTTCCCCATTTGTTAGCCTACTACCTCATACCCCAACCCATGAACCCATACATTAGGCTACGTACGGCTACTACCATAACTTTTTTTCAAAGGGAAAATGCTGGATATTATCAAATCTTGACACTAGACACACACATTATGTATTCGTTTGATTTTGGATGTTTTCCTGTACATTATTAAGATGAATGTGTGATACCCGCCCCTGTTATAATGGCGCGGCAGACGCCCGTGTCCAAAACGAGCAGCCCTCCAGAACAAAAACAATCCTCAGCCTGTCAGGCAGCTGCGTCAAGCTAGCCAGCGCTAGCCAGACCAATAGCGGAAGTGTGATGATTTGGACTTCAAAATAAAAACACAATTAATATAAAAATAAAATGCTGTATCAAAACATTCAGTGGAATATTTAAATATAGGCTGTTCGTGTTCCTGGTAAAGGAGTGCCATGTGGGCAGGTTTACATTTACAAATCTCATTATGCTACTTAAATAATATAAATAGTAGGCTATAGCCATTGTCAATGGTATTCGTAATAGCATTTGGTGGGAAATAAAATGGCAGGTAAACTATGACCTCCACTCTGGGATCACCATGAGGCAAACAGCCATCAATACAAACAAAAAACAATGAAATTGTCAAAACCTTCATTCATATGACAATTCACCTTAAAAGAGCCTAGCCTATATCCTCATATGACCTACATTCAGTGTTGGGCAGTAAAACAAAGTAAGTAACACGTTAATGTCCATCTGGGCCATCTGGGCCCTTCTTGATCTAACTTCTTTCTCTCTCTTTCTAAAAAAAAAAAAAAAAAAATACTAACCTAAACTAAACTTGTACCACTGTTCCTTCAGAGGTTGTAGTTGTCATAGACTGTGTTGCATAGTTGATTGCTCTATTGCTGACAAAAATGTGTTTTTGGATAAAAGCGTCTGCCAAATGACGTAATGTAATGTAGCCTAATGTAATGTAATGTAATGTAATGTAATGTAATTTTATTACTTTCCCCAGTAACAAATAGCCTAACGTAAGGGATTACAATTTACAAAACAGGAATTATATTAAAGTTACCAATCCAAGTAACTTCAAGTCATTGCATTACTTTCTCCAGTGCTGGTACAGCACTAAAACGAATTGTGGAGATAGTTCTGGCTAATTGCCAGAACAGGATTGGTTTATTGTCCTAGGTAGGCAAATAAATAAAAAGTATGGAGTTTGGCTGATTGTTGACTCTTCCTGCAAGGTTAATTATTTTTTCCAATAAAGTGGATTCAGTTTTAAAAGGAGCTGGCTAGACAGGTTGTGTGTGTGTGTGGGGGGGGGGGGGGGCATATAGGTAATAAAGGATGATATCAGCCTAAACATGTAATAAAGGATGATATCAGCCTAAACATGACATGACAGTATACTGCTGTATACGGCTTGAGTTTGGTTAGTTTTGTCTAGCGTCATCTTATTTTGAAAAGAACGACCGGAAGTAGCATTTCTCATTCCGACTGGTTTGACGCTGGTCAGTGACGCCATCTTGAAATTGTCCCGACAAGAGAGAGAGCGAGAGGAGGCGAGGAGAGACTTGTGGAAGAGCTCGTCTCTAACCTAAACTAAATCGACCGCTGCTTTAGCTAGCTGGACGAGTTAGCAGAAGATAAAGCAGTTCGTGTCGTTGTATTTTTCAATGGTTTTACATTTCTTTTGAAGTCATTTGAACAGGGGAAGGCTGTTGTTTTTCTCACCACTTTTGGAAAGCGTTGCTGTCATCCAGGAGGAAACCTCCCCCTGCCTGCCTGGAGCGGCTGGAGCAGTCTCATACACACAGACATTCACCACTTAAAAACGGAATACAACACTAAAGGAAAGGCTTGAGAAAATACTTTGGGGGAAATACTCGTTTATCAGCCTCAATTTGAAATGAAATACGCCTGGATTTAACCGAGAGAAGTTTGATTGAAGACCCAGAGGAGTGCGCTCGATTCCCATTCCAATGGATGTTTTTCTAGCCGCTCGGTCTCGGCTGTGTCTCTGCGTAATAACACTGTTATTACACTGTTATTGCACAACCTGTTATTAACAGGTTGACCAGTCTCTGTCCTGGTGTAATACCACTGTTATTACACAACCTGTTATTAACAGGTTAACCAGGCACACATGAACACGTATGTGACAACCATGCTGCAGACCTGGCAACCCTGTGGCAGCCCCGGCTTGAATGCCAACAAGTCGCCCTGAACGTGGAAATTACCCGGCTCTCCTCTCGTGTTTTTGGGACTATTACCTCGCATTACCTGGCTACTACTCTACAGGATATTTTGGATTAGGCATTTATAAAAGATGCCCTTATTGCAAAGACACAGCGAGACATTTGATTTGCAAGGTGTTTTTTAGTCGTTTAGTCTTTTTGTTTTTAATTCTCTCTATAGTCAAAGGATCAAATTCGGATGGAAAATGGGAGACGCCACCAAACTGGCCTTCGCCGTCTTCCTTATCTCCTGCTCTTCAGGTGGGTGTGGATGGAGGGTTTTTTATCGTAAGCTATAATGGAGAATGCAATGCTTATTGTTATCCCTGGAGATGCAATGCAATGCTGATTGTTGCCTATGGAGAGATGCAATGCAATGCAACCCTGTGACGTGTGTGTGTGTTTGGGGGGGGGGGGGGGGGTGAATGGGCGTGCGGGTGTGTGTGTGTGTGTGTGGGTGGCTGGGTGGGTGGGTTGTTGGGGAGAAAATCAATTTGACAATTTCTACCTCATTCTTCCGTTTGCATCCTCCATTCCACATCTGTATGTGTGGTGCAGATGTGAGGAGAGCAGGTGTCCAAGCTGGGGTCGCTGGACCTCCAGGGCTCCTTGAAGGGCTCTCCCAGCACAAATAGTTGAATTTCTCTAGGGCTGGCTGCAACTAACGATTATCTACATATTTAAGATTCATCTGTCGATTATTTTCTCGATTCATCGAGTAGTTGTTTGGTCTATATAACATGTCAGAAAATAGTGAGACATGTGGATCAGTGTTTCCCAAAGCCCAAGATCTCCTCAAATGTCTTGTTTTGTTGCATGACCCAAAGATATTCAGTTTGAGTTTACTGTCTTAGAGGAGTAAAGAAACCTGAAAATATTCACATTCAAGGAGCTGGAGAATTATGGACTTTTCTTTAAAAAAAAATCAAACCGACAACAACATTATATATTAATAATTAATATTGTAATCTACAGCAGTATTATCAAAATAGTTGGCAATTAATATAATAGTTGACAACTCATTGATTCATTGTTGCATCTCTACTGGTTTCTCCCTAGGAGGAGAATTGGGGACAGTGGGGTTGTGTAAGGACGCAGTTTTGTTCCTAGGCTCCTCTGTCCTCAGCTAGCTCCCCTCCTACAGTACATTATAGACTCCTCCTACAGTAGCCTACACATACTGTCAGTATAGAGACTTATGTAAGTCTCTAACAAGTCATATCTGACTACAACCATCTTCTCAGATGGGGCTCGTGCTGAGGACAAAAGAAGGAAATTGTATGTCTCTATTTCGGGTGTGAAAAAAATTAAACCCTGACGTCACACAGAATAAAAAAGGAGTTTAATCTGTGAACTCCAATCAGGCAAACAACCAAAATTATAATTTGAAACAAGAGATTTCATATATTGTGTGTGTGTGTGTGTGTGTGTGTGTGTGTGTGTGTGCGCGCGCGTGTGTGTGTGTGTGTGTGTGTGTGTGTGTGTGTGTGTGTGTGTGTGTGTGCGCGTGTGTGTATGTGTATGTTTTCATGTAGCTAATGTACTCAGTGGTTCTCAACGTGCGGTCCGGGGACCACCAAGGGTCCTTGAGAGGATTCCAGGGTGTCCCCAGCAAATTCATGAATTATTCAACTTCAGCATTATTTAATTTATGAGAAGTTAACACAATTAGAGAATTTAGAAGAATGGCTATTTTGATCATATCTGGTATCTCTACCTACAATACAGACAGTCATGGAATTCTGGACACAATCTGACAATACAAATATTCCAGTGTAGGAAATTAAAAAATATATTTTGTAGGCAACTTTTGCCCCCACTGACTAAAAACTGGCAGCATAAAAAAAAAATCTTTTGAGGGGGGGCACTTAAAAAATGTAATTATAGTGCATACGGCATAATGTTGTAAAATGCATATACCGGTAGTGTGGACAGCGCTGTTTGTATGAGGAGTGGTTGTTCTTTGTCTTCTGGCAACCAGCTTGCAGGTGCTGTGTGTGTGTGTTAGAGATGGATTTAAATAAAATTAATGAAAATAAAATTATCTGAATCTTGGGGTGAAATTTTGCCCCTTGATCATGGTTTTTAGGGCATTCTGAGATTTCTTGGGGCATTTTTGCCCTTCCCCTGCTAATTTACTGAGTCAGACAAACAGAGGCTGGACCTTAGGCATAAATGGATGGTGCTGTAAACCGGAGTTAAGGTTACAGGTTAAATGCATGCATATCGGTATCGGCAATCAGCCAAAAGAGTTGGAAAATATCGACATATCGGATATCGGCAAAAAAAAATCCAATATCACGCATCCCTAATTTTAAATAAGTGGTATTATTGTCTTCCACAGAGGTAATTTAATCTACAACAGCTCAATTTGTCGTCCAGTTTAAACGTCTTTGAAAAAAATATCCTCGCCTCTCTCTGCTGCTGCTTTGTTTTGGCTGTTTCCCGAAGCTGTCAGACCCTGGCTATACTGCCACTGTCCCATCTTCTTTACTGTAATTCTAATAAGATCCCTTGCATTATGCATAAGGCTCCAAAAGCACAGGTGTATTTGTTAAGTCCAGGACCAGGTGTATGCCTTGTCGTCCCACCGGACCCAACTAGCCGGACTGCCTGTGTCCTCTGCTGTTCCGAGGCTTGTGGTGAACAAAGACAGCATCTAACACAACCAAAACAGAGAAACGCTGGTCACTTTTGCCTGGGACTCACTCGTTAGTTTGAACTGAGATTTGCTTTGTTAAGTTGTCGACCGGGGATGCCATTCATGCATAAATGTCATCACTGGTCCACAACTTAAATCAAAGCAACTCTCAATAACTGTCAAACTAAATGCATGTCTGCAAAACTGTTTTTGGATATGTGTGAGATCATGTGCAAAATAAATCAGCATTATTTTTGGGTGAATTTCTCCTTTAACACCTTTTTTTAGTCATCACAAGAAGTTACAGGAACCTGTATTTTCCAATAGTGTTTTTTGAAAAAATTATAAAATGACTATCAGTAAGCCCATGTGACTACCGATTAAAATAGAGTATGATATATATCAAGATTCAAGATTCAAGATTCAATACTTTATTGCCATGTCAACAGAGTTGATTGGAATTTGTTTCGGTGCAGCTCTAAAGAACAGACATAAAAACAAACATAACAAATCACAGATTCAAACACAAAAGAGGATAAAAAAGTGGAAAAAAACACTACATAAAATATCACTATCATGAAAATCAGCTCTGTATAGCAATCAATAAATATGTGAAATAAAAAAAATATTTTGCCATGTGTAGCCACGTCTCGACAGTTTCCACAGCAAATTTAGTGTTTCTACTGTACCTCTAAGTTCTAACAGAAAAAAGTGGGGCTTTTCCTTAACATACTAAATAGTTGTTAGTCATTAATGGGTTAATTTGGCATTGGACTAAAGACATTAAGATCTGCAGATCATTCTCAGCATTTTGCTTATGCCACTGCCAGACAGGAAAACATTCATCTTTAGAAAGACATCCAGAGTAGATGTCTTGTTTTCTTCACCGACGGCGACGATCATTAATTTTTTTGAAATGACGCAACAAGGTTTTAAGTACAGTTTTGAGGCCCCCAGGGCTCTTCAGCAGACTCACCACATAACTCCCTAATCTAAACTCACCCAGATTAAGAGTAAAAATGTTTTAGATGCGGTGGAGGGAGGGGGTTTCTCAGGAACAGCCATTTGTTGTGACTTGCTCCTGCTATCAAATGGTGAGCTTTCAGTCGGAGCAAATCGTTTGAAAGTCGGTGTAGGTTTCTGTAATTGACAATTTAAATGACACATTATGAATGCAGTAAAAACTTCCCAAGCAGGTTAAAACAAAATGCTGAGAATTATTTTGTGAATGCTGCCTCATCCAGATCTCTTTATACCAGCAGTGTAGAGGCAGCGAAGGCACTGAAATAACACACACATTTAATTCAGCCTGTACAGATGTGTAGATCCTGCCAAAAATTGCTTATAACGACAAGATTATTTTGGTAGATATTGCAATCGCGGTTATTGATCACACAATAATACAAGGTTGTAATGCACTTTTGGCATCTTTAGGATCTTGATTAGCGTTAATAATACAGTGGGCATACAATAAATTATCTTATACTTTAGGTTTAGGCCTTAAGCTGTCTTCCAGATTGACTTTAAGTGGCAGAGTATAATTGGGCTGCAGCTGACGATTATCTTCATTGTCAATTCATCCCTCAATTATTTTCTCGATTAATTGATTAGTTGTTTGGTCTATAAAATGGTGAAAAATGTGGATCAGTGTTTCCCAAAGCCAAGATAACGTCCTCAAATGTCTTACTGTCGTAGAGGAGGGGAGAAACCAGAAAATATTCACATTTAAGAAGCTGGAATCTGGAATTTTGACTTTTTCTTTTCTTTTCTCAAAAAACAACAACAGATGAATGGATTCTCAAAATGTTTGGAGATTAATTTAATAGTTGACAACTAATTGATTCATGGTTGCAGCTGTAGAAGCGCAGCAGCAGATGATCTGTCAGTGCAGTGAGAGAATCTGAGTGAAATATCATGAGATAAGCTGAGAGATCTGGAGACAAGAGAACATCTCTGGACAGCAGTGCCATGGGTTTAGACAAGAGACTGTCCTGTAACAGAAAGGTCACAGGTTCAAACCCCCCTGGCCCTGTCACAGACACGCCTGTTGAAAGCAGGTAGGATGTGAGCAGCGGCTAAAAGCCTCCAATGTAAATGCAGGCTGCGTCCTGCTGCTGCCTAATGGGAGCTGGATGGATGGATCGGCCCTCTAACTGATTCCCACTGCATTACAACAAACGATGGGCCTTTTTAAAGGCTAGTGGGTAACTGAAGTCCACAGCTGAGCCAACCGCATCAGCTTTAAAGGCTGCAGCTTCTGTCTTTTGGAGATATTGAATGATGCACTTGATGGCAATGAAGTTTCCTACTGAAATAGATGTTTATAAATAGCTTCTTGGGACTGAAGCTTTCCGTACGCAGCAGAAACTAGTGTGAAAAAGAGTGGAACATTGGTGTTAAACCAAACGTTATTATCTCAAAAACGATACATTAGGGATGCAGACGACTAGTCGGTTCAACGTTTAAACGCCCGCTCCCTCACTAGTCGGCACGAGAATTACCAGTCGTTAAACAAATAATGAAATTATCATAATAATAAACAATGCGGGCGGGAGCTGTTGCGTCTTCACCAGCCACCAGCCACTGCAGTACTAGTCCCCCTCCTGCCCCGGATGTAAACAAAGTAACCAGGCAGCATGGGTTAGTAGTGAAAGGAGCTGGAGGGAGATGGCATCCAGGGGCGGACTGCATAATCGGGCACGTCGGGCAAATGCCCGGTGGCCTGGCCTGGCCTGGCCTGCAAAAAAAAAAAAAAAAATTGCAGGCCAGGCCAGGCCACTCACTGAACAGCAGGCCAGGCCCCGCCTACTGGTTTACTAGTGGTTTTATTACTTTATTCAGGGTTGAAGTGGGTGCATCTCATTGTAAAATAGGACTTGGCCCAAATTGGGCTTCAAACGGCCCAAATTGGGCTTCAAACGGCCCAAATCGGGCTTCAAATGGCCCAAATCTGGCTTTAAACGACCCAAATTGGGCTTCAAACGGCCCAAATTGAGCTTCAAACGGCCCAAATTTTTTTCCCGGCGCCCTTCGGACGCCGGCACGCACGTCGGCCCGTATCGGCCTGGCCTGCTTGGTATCTAATGCCCGGCCTGAATTATGATCCCAGTCCGCCCCTGATGGCATCTCATAAAACCAGTGCAGTTTGGCAGTATTTTGATTGAGTAAATGAAAATATGGTTGTATGTAGGCTGTGTCAGATAAAACGGGCATATAACATTAACCACTCGACCCACATTCAGCAGAGGCATGTGGACGCAAGGAACGTGTTAGCCAGACAAGCTACAGGACGCCGAAGCAACGCTCAACCGAAGCTGTACCTACGCTGTACCCACAAGTTTCATTTAGGCGTCCTTGTTAACAGACGAAGCCGTTCACACCACCCGCCACGCCGAAGCGATCGCTCAGGATTTGACACCGAATTTCCAAGCGTGACGCTGAAGCCGTGAGGCATGAAATCAAATGGGAGTTGTGGGCGGGTTCAAGGCGCGAGCGTAGGAGCTGAGAGGAAAAGAGAAGGCGTCTTGTGTGAACAGTAAGCCCTTGTTCACACAGGACGCCGAACGTAAGCACAACTGAAGCTTGAAGCAGGCACAAGCTGAACGTACGCCTAACTGTGGCACGCGCGCGGGTGGTGTGAACGGCTTCGCCTGTTAACAAGGACGCCTAAATGAAACTTGTGGGTACAGCGTAGGTAGAGCTTCGGCATCCTGTGCCTGCTTCAAGCTTAAGTTCTGCTTACGTTCGGCATCCTGTGTGGATGAGGGCTAACACTAACACGCAACATTTTAACCTTATAGATTCATATTGCGCTCAGTTTGGGCTGTTTTGTGAGTGTTTTCTTACTTTATAGACTAGCCCAGTGATTCCCAAACTGTGGGCCGCGGCCCACTAGTGGGCCGTGGAGGTACTGCAGGTGGGCCGTGAGTGGTCTGCCAACACTCCCGATTTTCGCGTGCAATTAAGTGGCTGTAGAAATGGAGATCCTGTTATCAGAAGAAACTAGAAGACCTAAGGCATCCATTGATACCAATATAGCATAATATAGCTTGTCAGCAAGGGGGCTAAATAACGCTCCACACATAGAGTCTCCCCTTTACAGATAAGGTAGCAGTTTTCACAGCCTAGCATTAATAGCTTGTGGATTGATTTCTTCTGTTGTTGCTCATCACATTTTGCCTCAACAATTGTGTTATGCATACAAATACTTCTGAAGGGGGGAGAAAATGCTGGCAATCTGCTTTTAGGTATTTTGCCGAAATGTTTTTGTATGTTGATGGATTATTAATTTCCCTTATTTATGCCCCAGTTCACATGCTCTGTTAATGAAATAAAAAATATATAATATAAAAAACATACAGGGAAATACATCGTCTTAGTCCCGTGTGTTTATCAGAGTTGTGATTAAAGGGTTGGATGGGCCCAGGAAGATTTTCAGATTTCAAAGTGGGACCCAGCATTCTTAAGTTTTGGAACCACTGGACTAGTCGACTAGTCTAAGTACAAAAAAAATAGACTAGTCAGGGAAATTAGTCGCCACCTGCATCCCTACTATACATTGCATCACTTATATTTTGACATAGTGAGTGAGAGCAGACGTAGCTGAAATAGTTTGATGTATAATAATTTATATGTAGCGTCAAAGTTGTGTGGACTGTCACAGTTTTGAAATGTGTGAATTTTGTAAAAAAAATACAACCTGTGAAGTCTGGTAGTGTGAATTGTGACATTATGCATTCAAGGCTGGTTCCATAGGATGAGGATCCCATTGGTTGGTTTTGGTTATGGTTTGAACAGTGCAGGGGGCTGGACGCTGGAGCATTTTTCTTACCTTTATTTATACAGGGGGAGTCTCACTGCTCTCTTTTTTAGGAGCGCTCTGTTCACATTCACACACACACACACACACACACACACACACACACACACACGCGCACACACACACACACACACACACACACACACACACACACACACACACACACACACACACACACACACACACACACACACACACACACACACACACACACACACACACACACACACACACACACACACACACACACACACACACATTCATACCTGGCAGCTGACCAGTACAACCACAGTCTGATCTGCTGGCAACTGAGCAGCTCCACTGGAGCGGTTGTGGTCAAGGGCCTTGCTCAAGGGCACCTCAGTGGTGGTAATGAGGGAGGGGCAAGTGCTCCTTTTCACTTTCCCCACTCAGATTTATCCTACCGATTGTTCTTTTGATCAAACCTATTAGCCACGCAAAATCTAGATTTTTCCAATATGGCTGCCTGCTGTATTTCCACCTCGGAAATACATTGTGGGGGCAACTGTGTGGAGAATTGTCCAATATGATCTTGCTATCAAACCATACATTTTGTGTGTGTTTGTGTGTATGTACATAATATAATATAGCTCAGAAATAAAAATGTCAAATGATATTTTAGTTGCGTTTTGTGTACATAATATAAATGTAACGGATTGTGTTTAAATGGGCATATTCTATCATCTCCTATCGATCGCAGGCCGCTGACTTGAATCGGATGGAGATCGTATTGTGGCAGACTTTGTGATATCAGCAAATATCGTATCGTTGTCCAAAGAATTTATATAATTTAGTATCATATCGTGATTACACTTGTGATTCCCACCATAGTAGGTCCCCTTTAAAGGCCAGAGCTTCTATATTTTGGAGATATTGAATGATGAACTCGATGGTAATGAAGTCTCCTTCCAAAATAGATGTATATAAAAAGCTTTTTGGGGCGAAATCTCTCCGTGTACACACGGGATTAGTTTCCCCACAGACCCACTTGATGCATGGAGAGCGGACGTCTGAGCGTGGTGCCCCAGAGGACGTCTGAGCGCGGTGCCCCAGAGGACGCTGCAGCCCGGCCCTGCTACTAATGCTATGTGCCTGAGAGAGAGTCTCTGGTGGTCGAGACAGGCTTAGACGTAGAAAGAGAGAGATTCTGGTGCTTGAGACAGGCTTAGACGTAGAGAGAGAGAGAGTCTCTGGTGCTCGAGACAGGCTTAGACGTAGAGAGAGAGAGAGTTTCTGGTGCTTGAGACAGGCTTAGACGTAGAGAGAGAGAGAGTCTCTGGTGGTCGAGACAGGCTTAGACGTAGAGAGAGAGAGAGTTTCTGGTGCTTGAGACAGGCTTAGACGTAGAGAGAGAGAGAGTCTCTGGTGCTCGAGACAGGCTTAGACATAGAGAGAGAGAGAGTCTCTGGTCGGTGGAGACAGGGTTAGACGTAGAGAGAGAGAGAGTCTCTGGTCGGTGGAGACAGGCTTAGACGTAGAGAGAGAGAGAGTCTCTGGTCGGTGGAGACAGGGTTAGACGTAGAGAGAGAGAGAGTCTCTGGTCGGTGGAGACAGGCTTAGACGTAGAGAGAGAGAGAGTCTCTGGTCAGTGGAGACAGGGTTAGACGTAGAGAGAGAGAGAGTCTCTGGTCGGTGGAGACAGGCTTAGACGTAGAGAGAGAGAGTCTCTGGTCGGTGGAGACAGGCTTAGACGTAGAGAGAGAGAGAGTCTCTGGTCGGTGGAGACAGGCTTAGACGTAGAGAGAGAGAGAGTCTCTGGTCGGTGGAGACAGGGTTAGACGTAGAGAGAGAGAGAGTCTCTGGTCGGTGGAGACAGGGTTAGACGTAGAGAGAGAGAGAGTCTCTGGTGGTCGAGACAGGCTTAGACATAGAGAGAGAGAGTCTCTGGTCGGTGGAGACAGGCTTAGACGTAGAGAGAGAGAGAGTCTCTGGTCGGTGGAGACAGGCTCAGACGTAGAGAGAGAGAGAGTCTCTGGTCGGTGGAGACAGGCTCAGACGTAGAGAGAAAGAGTCTCTGGTCGGTGGAGACAGGCTTAGACGTAGAGTGAGAGAGTCTCTGGTCGGTGGAGACAGGCTTAGACGTAGAGAGAGAGAGAGTCTCTGGTCGGTGGAGACAGGCTTAGACGTAGAGAGAGAGAGAGTCTCTGGTTGGTGGAGACAGGCTTAGACGTAGAGAGAGAGAGAGTCTCTGGTTGGTGGAGACAGGGTTAGACGTAGAGAGAGAGAGAGTCTCTGGTGGTCGAGACAGGCTTAGACATAGAGAGAGAGAGTCTCTGGTCGGTGGAGACAGGCTTAGACATAGAGAGAGAGAGAGTCTCTGGTCGGTGGAGACAGGCTCAGACGTAGAGAGAGAGAGAGTCTGGTCGGTGGAGACAGGCTCAGACGTAGAGAGAAAGAGTCTCTGGTCGGTGGAGACAGGCTTAGACGTAGAGTGAGAGAGTCTCTGGTCGGTGGAGACAGGCTTAGACGTAGAGAGAGAGAGAGTCTCTGGTCGGTGGAGACAGGCTTAGACGTAGAGAGAGAGAGAGTCTCTGGTTGGTGGAGACAGGCTTAGACGTAGAGAGAGAGAGAGTCTCTGGTTGGTGGAGACAGGCTTAGACGTAGAGAGAGAGAGTCTCTGGTTGGTGGAGACAGGCTTAGACATAGAGAGAGAGTCTCTGGTCGGTGGAGACAGGCTTAGATGTAGAGAGAGAGAGTCTCTGGTTGGTGGAGACAGGCTTAGACGTAGAGAGAGAGAGAGTCTCTGGTTGGTGGAGACAGGCTTAGACGTAGAGAGAGAGAGTCTCTGGTTGGTGGAGACAGGCTTAGACGTAGAGAGAGAGAGTCTCTGGTTGGTGGAGACAGGCTTAGACGTAGAGAGAGAGAGTCTCTGGTCGGTGGAGACAGGCTTAGACGTAGAGAGAGAGAGAGTCTCTGGTCGGTGGAGACAGGCTTAGACGTAGAGAGAGAGAGAGTCTCTGGTCGGTGGAGACAGGCTTAGACGTAGAGAGAGAGAGAGTCTCTGGTCGGTGGAGACAGGCTTAGACGTAGAGAGAGAGAGAGTCTCTGGTCGGTGGAGACAGGCTTAGACGTAGAGAGAGAGAGTCTCTGGTTGGTGGAGACAGGCTTAGACATAGAGAGAGAGAGAGTCTCTGGTCGGTGGAGACAGGCTTAGACGTAGAGAGAGAGAGTCTCTGGTTGGTGGAGACAGGCTTAGACATAGAGAGAGAGTCTCTGGTCGGTGGAGACAGGCTTAGACGTAGAGAGAGAGAGTCTCTGGTTGGTGGAGACAGGCTTAGACGTAGAGAGAGAGAGTCTCTGGTTGGTGGAGACAGGCTTAGACGTAGAGAGAGAGAGAGTCTCTGGTCGGTGGAGACAGGCTTAGACGTAGAGATAAAGAGGTCCTGCTTTGATCCTTGATTAAAAGCGGTGAGTTGTGTATCTTGTTCTGTTTGCAGGCTCTCTCCTGGGTTCTCGTCCTCTCATTGAGATTCCTCACTGTCATGAAACTGGCTGTAAACCTCTTCTCACTCAAAAGGGTTTAAAAGGCTTGAAAAGGGTAAAGATGCGATGACGTGGGTCTCAGAGGGTCTGTGTGACGTACCGACTGAAAACAAACGGACTGAAACAGGGTAGAGAGGCGGGACATAGCGTGTGGCTGAGTTTGATTTGACCGTTCTGGGGACTGGAGTTGATGTCGGCCAATCCTGGTGCTTATATGGCGTGTTCTGCCCCCAAATCGAGTGGGATCCAGCGTGTTTTGCACGCAATCGAGTGGGATCCACAGAGGACCGCGTAGCTGGCTGCCTCCCTGCCGTTTCCAAACCGACGAAGAGTGCTGCCTGCCCACCTTGAAATGTCTGACGGGCCGCGGTAAATAATGATATTCCTGGAATGCAAGCCAGTTACATGGCCTTTGCATTTTACATTAAATTAAGACATTACAGTTCATTTTATTTTATTTAAATAAATAAATTTAAGTATATTAACATTTATGGGCAAGAAAAGTCTGCTCAGGTTGCAGGCACTAGGCAGCCATCTTACCTCATCAGGCAAACCTAAGACAAAAGGTAAAATGTATTAATGCTAAACTTGCACAAATAAAAACTTGGTATTTTTAGTGACTTAATTTGCTTCAGTACCCCCTTTCCCTGATTTTTAATCCTTTAAAACTATAGCAGATGCAATGAATGAATGATAACCCACTTCTTGAAGAATATAACATTACAAAATCAGAGATGGAGTGAAAGAGTTGCAGTTAGTGCCTCCTGAGCAGATTCATTTTAACATGTCATTTATTTTCATGATTTATTCTTCCATTTTTTCCATTTCCCCCTTTTTCTCTCAAGTACTCGCTGTAGCACCTCTCCACGTTCCCCAGTTTGGAAAGCACTGATGTAATGTGACACAGTGACTCTTAACACTCAAATCAAATGAAGAGGTGTGTCCTATGTGTCCAGTGTAGTAATCATCTCTGGTATTGATTCAGAGTCACAGCCTCACAGTCACATTACATGGACATTCTATTATGGATCCTTGGAAAAGTTTGGAAATTGTATCCATGAAAACGTGTGGCGGGACTGAAATGAATCCAACCAATGGAAGCACAGAGCGGGAGGGGGGAGTGGGGGACTGCAGAGGAGAGATAACGAGGCATTTAAATGGCCTGTCCCGTTAAGAATGCACGCTATGCACCCGTCCCACCGCAGGCCTGTCACAGGAGGATGCCCTGTGTACGGTGCAGGCGGGGGTTCGACCGAGCCCCCCCCCATGTCCCGCGTGCCGTTTGCAACCGGCCCCATCAGCGCTAATTGAGGTGGAGACTAAATGGGGCAGTTGTTGCCCGGGCATACCAGCCAGGATTAAAGGGATTGGATTCTGTTGCTGAGTGCGCTGGTTTTTTAATGCTCCCCCCCTCACCCTCCTCTCCCCCAGCGGTGGAGAGAGAGCAGTCTTTGTGAGCGGCTCGCCCCGGCAGTGTTGGGCAGTAACTTAGTTACAGTAACTTATTTCCTCTCATTTTATTACTTTCCCAGTAACTAGTAATGTAAGCGATTGCAATTTCCAAAAAGTAATTATATTACAGTTACCAATCCAAGTAACTTCAAGTTACTGCATTACTTTCTCCGGCACTGACACACAGTGTGGAGCTAGGTCTGGCTATGCAAGAATGCCACGTCATTAGTGATGATGTCATCAGTGATGTCATCAGTGATGTCACTTGAACAATTGTGATGTCATCAGTGATGTCACTCGAGCAATTGTTATGTCATCAGTGAATCCTTCCTGACTGAGGCTTGGTGGGAGTATAAGAGGACAAGTGGCGCATCAGCGGTGGGAGTATAAGTAGGGAAAAGACGACAAGTGGCGCATCATCTCCAGAGTGTCCACCCTAGGAATTGATTCCTAGTCATTTTAAAGACAGTTTTTTATCCGAAAAATAATTTTCTTTGTTTCTGTCTGTCTGTCTGTCTGTCTGTATCTGTCTGTCTGTCTTTTTGTCTGTCTGTCTGTCTGTCTGTATCTGTCTGTCTGTCTGTCTGTCTGTCTGTATCTGTCTGTCTGTCTGTCTGTCTGTCTGTGTGTCTGTCTGTCTGGCATCTCTCTGTCCATCTGTCTGTCTATTAGAGCTGCAATGACTGACTTCTTTCTTAAAACAGTCAAATCAATTAATCGATTATCAAAATAGCTGTATTAATTTAATAGTTGACAACTAATCTAAATTCTCTGCTTCCAGCTTGGTAAATATGAATATTTTCAGGTTTCTTTACTCGGTACACAGTACACTGAATATCTTTGGGTTGTGGACAAAACAAGACATTTGAGGACGTGATCTTGGACTTTGTGAAACACTGATCAACATTTTTCACCATTTTATACTCTCTATTTGTCTGTGTTTCCAGTTATATTCATGTAATTCAGCATGATACAACGCCACATTCGCCTCTCATTCTCTCCACACCAGCTGTCGTGTTTTTTGGCGATTACCATCCGATTTTTAAAGGATGGTGAACTTGTCTTTCATCACATGAACTTGTTGTGATCAAGCACCAAGGCTAACTGGCTGTCTGACTTTGTGCGATGGGACTTTAGCATTGGCTGGTAGACACGACGCTCGCTCAGGTGCTAACCTGGCCTGGGGCCACGGTCTCCCTGCCTGACGCCTGTGATGCTCCAACAGCTATAAATGGTGTCAGAAATCGTTCTCCCAGCCAGCCAGGAGCTGCCCTCCAGGCACAAGCGCTCGGATGCATTTCTAACCAGCGGCGCCCACGGTGTGACGGTGGCCATGCAAACATAAAATCAAATCAAATCAAATAAATAAATAAATAGAGTGCTGTAGGTGGAAAAAATGAACAAAGACAGGTCTGGCTCGCTAAAAATGATCTCAAAACGTGTATCCGACATCCTCGATAGGTTCATGTAACAGTTATACGCAAGAATCACCATCATAGGTGTGATGTCAAAACAACTGAAACTTTCAAATAATATTCCTTTTCTGTCAGAGTTTAAAAAACAAAGTGCTTGTTTTATCAACAATGTACATAGGCACCAAAATTGCGTCTCACAATATGATTCATATTATTCCACTGAAAGATGATAAATTATAACAATATATTGAATTATTGACATGATTATGGGTTTCCTACCCAAAATGTATGCAATCATGTACAGATGCAAGTGGTATTTTGTAGAGCTGGATTAAAAAAAATATTGATATATCGATATCGAATTGATATTCATTTGAAGTAACTGATGACGATTCATAAATCCCAATATCGATCTTTTAATATAAAGCCTTTTCCCATGGATGCGTGAAGCTTTAACCCCATTAGACTGGTGTGGTTTGGTTCTTGGCACGATGAAATCTCATAAACATCTGTAAACATTCACATTTTTAATAACGCACAACGTTAGAGGTAAATAAATAAATAAATAAAATAAAGAGGGTTCCTTGGACAATCTACATCATTAGTTCTTTGAGAATCTCTTTCATAGCCAAGCAAAATTGGTATTGTAGCTGAAATATCACTATCGAATCATATTGGAAATAAACTCGAATCGGGACCTTGTGTATCGGAATCGTGTCGAATCGGGCAGTCAGTGCGCGATACTCAGCCTTACTGTAGTATCTCCTTGTGTTTTTGTGCCAGTTATGTGGTGGCAGATTGCAGTCAGATTGCATCAGCAGCAGCAGCAGCAGCAGCAGCAGGCCCGGCTGGGACGACGACAGACAGCCTTTTGACCCTTGACCTTGGCCTAAACCCATTTACTCTACACACTGTTCAGAAAGCATCAGTCAAACTGGTGTGGCACCTTGTTGTATTCCCACACGGAGCAGCGCCCAGAGAAATCATGCATCACCACAGATCTGTCCCGTCTCCGCCCGGGCCCACGCAGATGATAAGTTGATCCTTAGAACCAATTCCATCATAAGAACAATCGGCGCTGCTGGCAGGCGCACAAAAGCAGGCTTGATGGATGAGTTGTTTACGCGCTCTCACTCTCTCAGGGTGCACGCAGGGCGAGCGAGGCCCCACATGCCACTTCATTACGGGGCCGTGGAGCAGAGTGCAGCGAGCGCGGCCGCCCGCACCCTCTACTGCCACCAGGCAGCCAGGGGAAACTGGATATTCAAGATGTAACAGTCATTTTAATAGTCATAGTGAGTCATTAGATTTCAAACAAGACATTTGACTTAGTGCGAGTATGCAGCACAGCGGTCACATCAACAGCAGAAGATGGAGCAAAACAGAAAACAATCTCCAATAGTAAAAGTAATTTAAAAGTGACATATAATGGGGGGGGGGGGGGGGGTTAGGATAGTGTCCATGGCAGGGGTCATTGGGGTGGTGATGGTGTGGGAGGGGGGGTAGGGGGGAGACCAAGTCCTGATTTGTGGGGGCTTTCGGGTCTCATCGAAGAGGCGGATGGCAGTTGGGTAGAAGAAGCTGTCCTTGTGACGAGAGGTTCTGGTACTGCCAGACATCATTCTTCTGTCATGGGGGAGGACCCTAAAGAGATTATGATGACCTGGGTGGGAGGGGTCAGCCATACTTTTCTAAGAGCGCTTTAGCATCCTGGCAGTGTGTGTAGGTCCTGAAGGGATGGCAGGCTTGACCTCCTGCCTGTATGCAGACCCATCACCTCCTTGAAAATAACAGCCTTGAAAGTTTTTGAAAATAGACATAGACATGGGTCGTTGAAAGTGCTTGAATTTATATATTTTGTGCAAGAATAGAAATAGAAATTCTTTTGATTTTTTTTCTCTTAATGTCACTAAATAGGCTACGTTCATCTGTCTGCATGTGTGTCTCCCACCGCCTGTGCGTCCTTGTTTCACGCCCGCCTGCCCCCAGAGAAGGTGTGACGGTGCGTGAGGGATTTGAGGGAATTGGGCCTGGAAAGTCTTTGAAAAGTAATTGAATTTGATGTTTAAGGTGGTGTGGGAAACCCTGGGGTTTGTACAAAATCTTGAAAGTTGGGAAAATACTTGATTTGATGTTTTATGTTTTCAAGGTTAGGAATAAGCTTGAATTTGAATACCGGTACGCGGTACTCCTTGAAAAGTGCTTGATTTTCAACATAATCTGTTCTTTCAAAGGAAACTTTGAAAAGAATTACACACTAAAGAAGGCTAGAATAGCTAGTGTTCAGGAGAGGTCTCCCTTGACCACCTCCTAGAACCCGCCCCGGGAGCCCCCCTGGCCAACCACAAAGTTGCCTACTGCTATGGGGCCCTCTTCCTGGTGGTTATCATGGGGACCCGGGCCATGGGAATGCCGCTGGGAATGTCATTCCTTGCTGCTTATCGTGACATCACCGATGAGGTCATTGTGTCGAGGATGTCACTCGTCGCTGATGATGTCAGTCACCATGTGACATCGATGTCATACACCCCTGATGATGTCATACAGTCCTGATGATGTCACTATTAGGGTAGGGCCTGAAATTCGGGATAGGATTGCGGGTATCGCAC
The DNA here is from genome assembly GCF_964638095.1 of Poromitra crassiceps. Lineage (NCBI taxonomy): Eukaryota > Metazoa > Chordata > Actinopteri > Beryciformes > Melamphaidae > Poromitra > Poromitra crassiceps. The sequence continues at coordinate 77,826,936 of NC_139625.1, forward strand.
CTATTTTCTGCAATTCCCGCACATTTTGAATTGATGAAGCAGGACTATCCCGCATGCGTTGGCGGGGGCTGAATGTCTATGTTAGCCGATGCTGTGGAACGTTGCTGAATGCAGACGACTGGTCGGACGCATTACAGACCAAACTCCACTGACCGACTTCCGCAGGCTGGCTCGTCACACAACAAAGAGACAACAACGCTAAAGCCTCTGCTGATTTGCAATACATGTCCCACAAATGTTCCCAGAGGACGGGAAAAGTCTGAGATGGCGTTGCGTTAAACCATAGATCTTCTATTACTATCTAGATGATTCACTGCAGGCTCCGCCAATTCTAACAAATGGTAGCTGCAACTCTCCCAAATGGTCACGTGGTCACGTGGACCTGACCTCTCCCCCCTGAGGACTGTGCCTGGTGACGCGGGGTTAGTGCTGACCTAGCATGCTAACTTGAAATAGAGATTGTGAGTTCCCAAACTCCACAAAAACCACACATATAAACACAAAGCTGCCCTTTGTTAGCTCAATACAGTTGAAAACTAAGATATTCCATACAAAAATATTTTTTCTAGTCACAGATTTAGCTACTACATCAACGAACTTCAGCTTTAGCTTTAGCTAATCGCTCCCTGCTAACATGAGTTCCTGTTGCCAAATCTCGGTGAGAGTGTGTTGCTGAGATAGCAATCTGGGAACCCAAATATTTTTCTCTAACCTCAGGGGGCAGCCCCATTTCAATGTGGTGCAAGAGGAACTCAAGAGGTGCGGTCGGCAGCAGAAGAAAATCCCTTTCCGCTCCCTGCAAGCTCTGCTATCAGCTCCAACGGACCGACTCTGCCCATTCATGCATTTATTTTCCGCTCCCTGGGTGTCGCTCTCAAATCCGTCCGTCGCTATGAAACGACAATAACTCTAGCTCGTAGCTAGTAGCAAGTAGCAACTTGCTACACGCTGAAAATGGTAAGTGTTGACTACACACCGGTCACGGTCACTTCATTTTGATTGGGTAAAGACGGAGCCTGCCGACAGATTTTCAATGCAAGTCGAAAGTCTGTCTCGAGAGATTACTGAGATAGACAGGTCTTGAACAAGTTTAATTTTCTCCTGATCTGTCTGTCTGAAAAATGCCATTTTAGTGTCAGCATATTCTGAAGATATGTGGCTTCGGAGAATGGGCCCAATATTTACTTTAATGGATATGGGGGCGAAAGAATCGGTCATAATCTGAGATCACGTTGACCCATTGACTCCAATAGACCCAGACCGGCCAAAAACCTCCTAAGTGTCCGTAGAAAACCATGGGCAAAACGTGCGTGCTAAAATGACAGGAACTGAGTTGAAGTTGGGTCGTCTTGCTTGAAATCCCATCGTCTTTGGTTAAACCAAACCTGGGGCGGATGCAGCGGTTTTAGTGGATAGCGTTAATGTTAGCTGTTGTGGCTAGCAAACGTTGTTAGCTGGCACTCAGGCAGCAGCAGTGTCCTCCCCGCTCGGCAAGCAAACCGCTTGTTGTGACCAAACATCCCCGCAAAGGCACTTCATACTCCTTCATACTAATTGGGGGCAGGACTCGATAAGCCTAGGCTTCTTCCTGCCCCTTTTCAAACAGTTCGTCTATCAGACTGTTATGTTTACTGGTTTTTTCACTTTATGTATTGTTTTAACTGTTTGAAATGAATCATTTCAATCAATCAATCGATACTTCCTGAGCTGGCGTAATCCATATAAAAACCCCTCATGCTTTACCCAAAATGAAACGTCCAGGGTTTGTGTCGGTCGGTGCGGCTCCAAAAACAACCGGCTAATGTTACGGCGCTAACCCGGGGCTAACGCTAAAAATAAATGCACACATTTACATAAAAAACAGTCAACATCACATAATGTCTTTTCTTTACTTAACATGTTCACTGCCATTGGCGAGTCAACTCATCAAGCAGAAACCAACGGTTGACTGCCAATGGCGAGTCAACTCGTCAAAAAAAAAAAAATTTTTTTATTTTTTTTGACGGTGGGACGTTGATCTAACCCTTTTACATCTCCTATATAAATATGGGAGCCACCGAACGTGTACAACCCATTCCACCGACCCACTAAGTGGCGACAGTGCTCTCCAGACTAGAAAAAGCCGAGCCAAAACTGCAGGGGAACGCGCGAGGAAACCATTCTCATACTGTAAAAATGGATTGGTGAAAACGCTTTCGCTTTCGCGCTGGGAGCTGGCGGTGGGGGATTGCAAATCTGCATAATAGATTATGGGTGCAACACACTTTGAAACACCGGCAGAAAGCCCACAATCGCACGCAGCTTCATTCCAGCTGAGCTCACAACCGAAACGAACGAGCCCCATGCAGACTCGCCCAAAGAGCGGCCGCCAGCAGCCAGGCAGCACAGACAGGCAGAGCCTCGCTTGTACCGCTGCAGCCACGGAGGGAGGAGGAAAACACACACGGAGGGAGGAGTTTGAAGGAGAGGGGGTTTCCTGCTGCTATGGAGGAAATTACTGTTCAAAACTATTGTTTAGATGTCTGACGTCTTACGCCAAAAATAAATGGTTAAAGTGACTGTTGTATCGAATTTCACAAAAAGCCATTTATCTCAGCTTAAATTTTCAGACGCTGAAACCATGCTGTATTCAACTGCTAATGCCTACATAACTACTAACTCTACAAACTAACTCTTTTAGACAGAGAAAGCACACATTCTATTAGTTCTTTTGAGATATTTTGTGTTCACAAAATCTTAGCAGAAAATAATCCTCGGCTCTTGAAAGATGAGCCAGAATCCTCAAAAGAAAACCTTGGCAGAAGCTACCTACAGTAAAAAAAAAACTGCTGGCAGTGAATGTGTTAAAGAGCATGGTGTAGGTTAAAAGAAAATCTGAATTGACATTTTGGGCTCATGATTACAGTGAAAACACTCCAAAAAGACAAAGATCCCCCCCCCCCCACAGGCCCCCAGGGTATAAATATGGAGGAAAAGGTGGCATTTTATAAATGGGTGTGTGACATAACAACAGGAGTGACATCACAAGAGGAGAATGTTCTGCTGGGGCTGACACAGGGATGCAAAGTCATGGAGAGTGAAAAGAGGTGACAGATACCAGGGCAGACATAAAACCACTCAGAAATCCTCATATTTTGGGCTGAAAAATGTGACTGTCACCTAAAGGTGACTATTTTGCATCCCTGTGACATCACAAAAGGTAGTTCCATGAAATGGACCAGTGCCCCCTGCTGGTTACAAAAACTACCGTAGTCTAAACGCAGCTATGTGTGATTGAAAAAAAAAAAATCCCCCAAATCCCATTGCTACTGTATATACCCCTTCCACATATTAATGCAATGTGGTCTCCAACCTGCACCATGCCCTTTAAGTGAATGATTTTATGTCAGCCCTGGTATCTGTAACCTTTTTCACTATCCATGACTTTGCATCCTTGAATAAGAGTCTAAATTACTATGCCTTTTGTCATTTGTTTTATCTGCAGACTAAGCAGCTATATAGGCTTTCAGTTCTATCAAAGCATTTATTTTTTGTATTGAGTAATACACTTTAGTAAAACACTCATATCATATCAGAAGTGTTCTTTGTTTTGTGTTCACAATAGTGATGTCAGATTTGGTTACGTCCGAGCTATGGAATATTTAATCATCCATCTTTGCTCACTACATCTGCCTTTCTTACCCCAGGTGTGCATAGACTACAAGTTAAGAACTTTCTTTCATACAAAGATGTGAAATTATTATTGGTTATCGGACAGGAGAAGCAAATATTTATCGGTTATCCTATTGCTGGGAAAAAAGCCACCCCAAAGTCTAAATATCCCTCCCAAAGTCTATAAATTCCCCCTATTTGAAGAATTCCCCCCCAGTTTACAAAATGAATTTCAGGCCCTGTCCAGGGGACCCGACCAGCCTGATGGGCCCCGGATTGGGCCCCTTGACAGCCGATCCCGCTGTGAATTGCTAGATAAGTCCTTTGTTGATCTGTTACACTGGAAATGAGCAAGCATTAAATAATCATGATCAAAAGATACAATCAAAGTTAATATTATGAACAGAATGGTCAAATAAACTGACAATATACATTGATTGCTGTGGGTATAAAGAAATAACTTTTTTTGCAATTGCATTTACAGTAACAATTCAGATGTGATGATAAAGGCTACAAGAGTCTGGAAATGTTTGGTTTAGAAAGTGCTTGAAAAGTGCTTGAATTTCTTTTCTTAAATCTACGAATGGGAAGCTTAATCATGGCGGAACAGAGCGTCAAGCGAAATGCCTGAAATGTAAATTTAAAATATCAGTGAATTTTTCGGGGCCCCCAGGCAGCTAGCGGCGGGGGGGAAGCAGTATTGCAGAGGCCCCAGTGGATTGAGAAGTGGGTCGGGGTGTTTAGACGATTGCATGGTTTGCTGAAATGTCCACAGCTAAAGTAGGTCTTGGTTAACCTTGATAAATCTCTTGTAGTTCTGCAAGACGGAAGCCTCTGTGAAATGCTGCATTGTCGTTTGTATGTTGAAGGGCAGCAACGTGAACGCAAAGAGATGGGGTGCTGCTGTGTTCAAACATAAGAGCTGCCACATTTAAAACACGGGAGACGGAGCTCGCGTCGGGCGAATGAAATGCAGTCTGCTTAGTGTTTTTCCAGCATATAATGAGGTGGCCACCTCCCTCCAATTTGGTGCCACCTCCAGCTCTCAAGAACACTCTGACAGGTGTTTTCATGGAAAACACTATTTTCTAACTAGCGTTGCACTGGGTGGATTTCTGTCCCAGGTCATTATCCAAAGTTGCTACTTGCTATGCCTGAACTGTAGCCTAAGCCACCAGGTTAAAAGTATTTCTCTAAAGTTGGCATCATACAACAAACTGAGAAAAACGCGGTTCAAATTTTGATCTCAGAGGGCCATAACTTCGCGCTGACGGACATGTGGTCAAGTATGATCGTTCATTCATTACACTATATCTCGCAGATGGTCATAAACAAAACAGCTTGTTCTGCTTCTTCTTTAGTTATTGGTGGTTGGCAAACCAGCTTAGAGGTGCATTATTGCCACCAAGTGGACAGTCATTTATCAGCTAAACTGGGAAGCACTGCTCAAAGTGCGACACCTAGTGGCAAAATTCAGTATACCGGGTGGTGTGAAGAGCAAAATCGAACCGGTTTTAACATTTTCGCACTGACCCATGCCTAGTTCTGAGCTCAAATTAAACAGTAATCAGCTCTGGGATACCTTTGTAATACACTATAGAATAAAACATGAAAACATGCTTTTTTTTTTATATATATTTTGTATTTCAACAGATTTACTTGAATGAAAAATCTTATTTCAAAAGAAAGTGAAATAATATTAAAGTGAAATATTATTGCAAAAGCAGTTTATAGGTTATATAAGATGTATTCTGCTGGTTTAGAAACTGTATTATAATTTCCCCTTTAAATGTAAAAATTTTAAATTATTGCAATTAACAAAATAGATTTTGTTACATGGTCCAACATGATGAGCTAAATAAATGTACTCTCTGTGGTAGAGACAGGAACATTTCCGTACTGTGGCAAGCCTGATAACCATCGAATAAGTCAGTAATAATTGCAGCTGTGACGTTTCTATAATAATTCAATGGTATTAATTGCCAAACAAAAAGCCAAAGCAGCCAGCGCTGTATTTTTACTCACAGCATTACTATGTGTTTATTTGCATAAGGGGCGGGGAAGTGAGGTCTGATCACAAGAAGCATTCATGGAGACGCATTCTAATGCCAGGTGTGAACAGACGTACTTAGAGCTGGCAACTTGTGATCGGATCCCCCAAGATGCATGTTAATACCAGGTTCGAACGGGGCCTGAAGAGCCATTTCATGTGGACTTTAATTGGCAGCAAAGAGGTGTAGTGACTATTACTTGAACAAGCAGACACAAAGAGGTGTGACTATTACTTGAACAAGCAGACACAAAGAGGTGTGACTATTACTTGAACAAGCAGACACAAAGAGGTGTAGTGACTATTACTTGAACAAGCAGACACAAAGAGGTGTGACTATTACTTGAACAAGCAGACACAAAGAGGTGTCGTGACTATTACTTGAACAAGCAGACACAAAGAGGTGTGACTATTACTTGAACAAGCAGACACAAAGAGGTGTGACTATTACTTGAACAAGCAGACACAAAGAGGTGTAGTGACTATTACTTGAACAAGCAGACACAAAGAGGTGTAGTGACTATTACTTGAACAAGCAGACACAAAGAGGTGTCGTGACTATTACTTGAACAAGCAGACACAAAGAGGTGTCGTGACTATTACTTGAACAAGCAGACACAAAAAAGGTGTCGTGACTATTACTTGAACAAGCAGACACAAAGAGGTGTAGTGACTATTACTTGAACAAGCAGACACAAAGAGGTGTCGTGACTATTACTTGAACATGCAGACACAAAGAGGTGTCGTGACTATTACTTGAACAAGCAGACACAAAGAGGTGTCGTGACTATTACTTGAACAAGCAGACACAAAGAGGTGTCGTGACTATTACTTGAACAAGCAGACACAAAGAGGTGTCGTGACTATTACTTGAACAAGCAGACACAAAGAGGTGTCGTGACTATTACTTGAACAAGCAGACACAAAGAGGTGTCGTGACTATTACTTGAACAAGCAGACACAAAGAGGTGTTGTGACTATTACTTGAACAAGCAGACACAAAGAGGTGTCGTGACTATTACTTGAACAAGCAGACACAAAGAGGTGTCGTGACTATTACTTGAACAAGCAGACACAAAGAGGTGTCGTGACTATTACTTGAACAAGCAGACACAAAGAGGTGTCGTGACTATTACTTGAACAAGCAGACACAAAGATGTGTCGTCACTATTACTTGAACAAGCAGACACAAAGAGGTGTCGTGACTATTACTTGAACAAGCAGACACAAAGAGGTGTCGTGACTATTACTTTAGGAGACACAATTTCAATCCCCTGTGACAGCAAAACTCTGCCCTGCTGAAGTAAAGGAAAGACAGCTTTCTCCTTTAGAGAAGATGGGGTCAATAGACTATCGCAGAAAATACATGTTATGCTTTAATTCACTGTTACAGTTTCTCATGGCCTCAGTGCATTTGTAGGTCAGCCTCGAGTCTGTGTAAACTTTAAATAGAAGACTGACCTTTGTTTTTTCTTGCAACAGGGTTTTCCAACCACCTATTACTATTAATTAACCTGACAGGTTGACTAAGACTAAATAGTCTACCTCTGCTTGTACCTTGGGCTGGGTATTCTTAAAAAAAAACATTATGATACCAGTACTAATACCAGTACCCTTAAAATGATACAGATACCAAAATAATACTTCATTCGATACCTTTGTTGTTATTTTTTGCTGAACTGCCAACTCATACACCACGCTCGACTTCACCACCACAGACTGTATGGGCTGCAGCTGCTGCGGTATAGTGGGCCAATCACACGTCACATTCAATCGAAGAACGCAACTAGCGCTGAACCGGAAGAACAAATACGTTTGCGTTGAACGCGGAAGAGAGAAAAAGTGGGCGTGGTGAATAAGGTGAATAGGAGGCTGAAATTTGCATGGAGGTCGTGTGTGTGTGTGTGTGTGTGTGTCTTTCCATGCCAATTGGCGGGCTGATATTTAGCATGGAGGACAAGTGTGTGTGTGTGTGTCAGGGGCAGAGGGCTGATATTTAACATGGAGGACAAGTGTGTGTGTGTGTGTGTGTGTGTGTGTGTGTGTGTGTGTGTGTGTGTGTGTGTGTGTGTGTGTGTGTGTGTGTGTGTGTGTGTCAGGGGCAGAGGGCTGATATTTAACATGGAGGACAAGTGTGTGTGTGTGTGTGTGTGTGTGTGTGTGTGTGTGTGTGTGTGTGTGTGTGTGTGTGTGTGTGTGTGTGTGTGTGTGTGTGTCAGGGGCAGAGGGCTGATATTTAACATGGAGGACAAGTGTGTGTGTGTGTGTGTGTGTGTGTGTGTGTGTCAGGGGCAGAGGGCTGATATTTAACATGGAGGACAAGTGTGTGTGTGTGTGTGTGTGTGTGTGTGTGTGTGTGTGTGTGTGTGTCAGGGGCAGAGGGCTGATATTTAACATGGAGGACAAGTGTGTGTGTTTGTGTTCATGACAATTTGCTAAGGGTGGGCTGCCCCTGCCATCTGGCATTTCGGAAATTCTCATTATGTGGTGTGGTCGCAGCTATTGCGAATTCGTGCTCGTTTTTCTAGATCTGCGTACAAAAAGGATGGCATGCAGGTATTGTTTGAATACTACTTGGTATTCTGGGTTATTTCTTAACGATACCCAGGCAGCTCTATTTGTACCCCTCTTTGCCTTCCTTTGTTTTGCTTACATGTTATGCTTTAATTTACTGTTACAGTTTCTCCACAATGGCCTCGGTGCGTTTGTAGGTCAGCTGAGAGTGCATGTCGACTTGAAACAGGAGATGTGTTTCTTTGCCTAATTAACTTGACACAGACTAAATAGCTGCAGTACCTCCGCTTGTACCCCTCAGTGCATTCTTCTCCGTCCTCCGTCTCCTCCATGGCTTTTGCCCCATTACTTTTAATTGGCTTTTTCCTTGCAACACTTGCCGAGATTTGCTTGTAATGAAAAGCGCATCATAAATTAAATATGCTATCGCCGTTATTAAGAAGACATTATTGCCCCCCTTGTGTGAGATCCCATACATAGCGTCTCTTGCTTGGCATGTAAGCACCTAGTGTGGCTGCTGGCACCACATTGTAATATTGGAGTGTTGATGTACTGTATGTTTTTGTTTTTCCTGTATATTTATGTTTATTTCCCTTTCTTTTCTTTTCCCGTATCTGAGTTTGTTTGTGTTTGTTGATGTTCTGAAAACTCTAAAATTACAAAATAAATTATTTAAAATAAAAGAAGAAGAAGACATTATTGCAGCAGACCCCATGCGGGAGTAGTCACCCCAAGGCTGAGCTTGGATTATCTCTCTACTGGGACTTATTTGGGGTTCACACACATTTCCAGGGACGATATTTCAAAATGACTTTTTTTTCCCATGACTTTTCGAGGATCCATTATTATAGAATGTCCATGTGAGGTGAGGCGGTGTCTCTGAATCAATAGCAGAAATGATGACTACACTGGACACATACTGTAGGACACACCTGTTTATATTGGATTTTAGTGCTTGAGAATCACTGCGTCACATTACATGGAAGCTATTGAAATAAAACACACATTTTCCATCAAATATGACTAAAATCGACACATACTCGAGCTATGTTACATCAACAGCTACAGAAAATTAATTTGCCGTTATGGTACATTACCTGGAAGGTTATCCACCGAAGATTACTGTAACAATTAATCTCATTAGATTACACACAACAAAATTGCATTACTTTTCCAAAACTTAAAAGGATTTTTACTAATTCCATGACTTGGAAAACGAGATTTTGAAATTCCACGGCTTTTCCAGGTTTTCCATGACCGTGGGAACCCTGCTTATTTCGGCAAACAAATGGAGCCTGTGCCACTCATGTTTGACATTTCCATGCGTGAAATATCTCCTGGAGACAAAGAGGCTTGACTGTGTAATATTGCCTGGATGTGTGCTTGTGGGTGGAAGCTCCATTGTACGTGCTTGCACAATGGTCCATGTAGGCTCTGCACTCGGTGACATTACCCATGAACTCTTTAGTCACAAGATTGATTCCTCTGCTTTTTGTCCTTCACATCCGCCATACTGTCAGACAACACTCGCCCACCTTCTGCACACGGCGCTATAAGACGCGCTATAAGAGAGCCAAGGTCACGCCTTCTGCACACCAAGTCTGTCTTTTTCATCGCACGTTTGAAAAGAAATACGACCCCATGTTGTGTCACTCACGTTTACACACTAGTCTGTCATTCAAGTTTTTGGAACAGGTTTGATCTTCTGCGTTTTTCGCATCAGCCTTTTGCGAGCTGTTTGACCCATGTGTGTCTGTGTTTGGGGCGGGGGAGAGCCAGAGGAGCGGCCGAGAGGGGCTCCAGTCTGAGGGGAGAGGACGCGGTGAGAGACACGGTGCTCACTCCACTCACCCGCCCCTCTCTGCTCCCTCTGCCCAGGGAGCTCCACCTCACTGGCCCCTCTCTGCTCCCTCTTCCCAGGGAGCTCCACCTCACTGGCACCTCTCTGCTCCCTCTTCCCGGGGAGCTCCACCTCGCTGACTTCTGCCCGGGGAGCTCCACCTCACTGGCCTCTCTCCGCTCCCTCTCCCCCAGGAGCTCCACCTCACTGGCCTCTCTCCGCTCCCTCTCCCCCGGGAGCTCCACCTCACTGGCCTCTCTCCACTCCCTCTCCCCCGGGAGCTCCACCTCACTGGCCTCTCTCCGCTCCCTCTCCCCCGGGAGCTCCACCTCACTGGCCTCTCTCCACTCCCTCTCCCCCGGGAGCTCCACCTCACTGGCCTCTCTCCGCTCCCTCTCCCCCGGGAGCTCCACCTCACTGGCCCCTCTCCGCTCCCTCTCCCCCGGGAGCTCCACCTCACTGGCCCCTCTCCGCTCCCTCTCCCCCGGGAGCTCCACCTCACTGGCCGCTTGGCTTGGCGAGGTGAAGTTGAGAACGGAGCTCCTGTCCAATGAGATACGGCTGCCATTCCCCGACCTGCTGCCATCTGCCATCTCCAGTCCACATCAGCGCTGCTGCAGATCAGCCACTGCTGCCTGTGTCACCTGTCATATTGTAATGTGGATACAAGAGAGGACAAATATTTGTCTCACATTGCAAATAGAATGACAAACTTGTGTGTGCAAATACCTTAAGGCATACGAACCAAGGGATTATATCCGCCATTTTGTAAAAATAGGCATCTCGCACGCTACACGCGCTTAAATCCTAGGCTCGCCCGCCCTGCAGCTCGCCGAGCTGGCCCTGCAGCTTGCATACGCAGCTCGGCCGCTGCACGGCCTTGCCCGCCCTGCAGCTCGACCGCTGTGCGGGCTCACGTGCTCCCTCGCCCTCCCTGCTGTGTGGGCTCACTTGCTCTTATGACATCGCTGATGACCACTGCGCATCGCGGCCTCGCCTGCTCTATGACATCACTGATGACATCATATATATATATATAGGTCCGAGTGAAGTGTTATATGGTTGCCCCAGACTGATTCTAAATATAGCTGAATCGCTTGGTTTGACAAAGTAAAACTATTTTTATAAGCATTCTACAAAATGTCTATGGAAAAAAGAATTACATCCCCTGGTTCGTATGCCTAACCCGGAATTGTGCGTGTCTTTGGCTCTCTCTCATTTCAGAGATGTGATTGATTCTATCCTGGATGGCTGTGTGTGTTTGCAGTTCACATGGCTCACAGCTCTCTAACACACACTCTAACACACACTCTCTAACACACACTCTGTAACACACACACTCTAACACACACTCTGTAACACACACTCTCTAACACACACTAACACACGCTAACACACGCTAACACAGTTCACATGGCTCACAGCTCTCTAACACACGCTCTAACACACACTCTGTAACACACACTCTCTAACACACACAGTCTCTAACACACACACTCTAACACACACTCTCTAACACACACAGTCTCTAACACACACACTCTAACACACACTCTCTAACACACACAGTCTCTAACACACACACTCTAACACACACTCTCTAACACACACAGTTCACATGGCTCACAGCTCTCTAACACACACTCTAACACACACTCTGTAACACACACTCTCTAACACACACTCTGTAACACACACTCTCTAACACAGAGGTTCTCAAATGTTTTTCAGCCAAGGACCCCTTACAAGATAGAAAATATACCGGGGACCCCCTCATTCTGATTTGTGATTTTGGGCTAAGCTTAATTGTTTCCATGGTAACGTGCTTGACTTTTAATTTGATAGGTTTGTTATTAGAATGTAATCCATGAACCATTTTAGATTTAAAGCATAAACTATTTTCGTTGAACTATGAAGATTTTGCAAAAAAAAATATATATATATTTTTTTTTATTACATTACATTTACATTACGTCATTTAGCAGACACTTTTGTTTTATCCAAAGCGACTTACAATATCACAATTTGTCAACAGTACAGAAAACCACTATGCAACACAATCAATGACAGCCAAGATATTTTGATAGACTAGCACCATGTAGGAAGTAGTTTGAGAAGGAATAAGTAACATGTAGCATTTTATAAAAAAAAAAAAAAAAAATTACTTGAAAACTTTTCGCGGACCCCCTGGCAAAGTGCCACGGACCCCTGGGGGTCCGCGGACCCCCATTTGAGAACCACTGCTCTAACACACACTCTCATACCTGAGCGGAGGCGTTATCAATGGAGGCGCCGCGGCCTGCCTTGTGTATGCAAGAAAACAGGCCGGCTTTCATGTCCCGCGTTCTCACTTTGAGACCCGTCATCTTTGGAGAGATGGATGCACTGTCAGTTTACACAAGGGAGGTGAGGCGGAGTTTGTCTTCTCAGTGCATATAGGTCGCTGATACCCACGCTTAGCCTCCCACTCAGAGTCGTGAGAGAGATGGCGTCTGGCGGCACCGCGCCGCCACCGGATACGTTTGCAGTTGATGGGAGTGCCTTGCTCAAAGGCAGCGGGCACAAGTTCATACATATCTCCCCACCAACCCAACGTGGGCCTGTGAATCACAGGTCATCAGTACTGCTGGGCCAAGCTTAGTTATGATACACTTTCTTTTCTTCCTATCTACAGTACCACTCTCCATGTATAGGCTACAAAGCATACAGCGATTTGCTGATCGCTGAGCTGTCATTGGCCGTTGTGTTCTCAGTCTCTCGTAGGCGTTCTTAGCTCAAATATGCAGCTGTGATGGATACATTTTTTTGTTTGAATCTTTTTTCCTTGAAAAGTATCATTACAAAACAGTGGCAACCCTGAAGTTGCTAAAGCGTAGTGTGAATTAACCAACAACAGCGCTGTTTGTGTGAGTGTATTCTTCATCATCATCTTCTGGCAAACAGCTAGCAGGTGCTGAGTGTGTTACAGATGGAAATGGAAATGAAATGAATTGAAGGAAATAAAATAATCAAAATCTTGGGGGGTGTTTAGGGGCACTTGGAGATTTCTTGGTGCATTTTTGCCCTTGCCCCTGGCTAATTTCCTACACTGAGGCAGCCGCAGTGCAGCGGCCGGGGACCAACTCCAGTTCTTTTGCACTGACAGGAGTATTGACTCTAACATACCGGTACATGTCTTTGATGGTGGGAGGAAACCCACACGAACATGGGAAGATCATGCAAACTCCAAATAGAAAGGACCTGGAACAGGCCGGGGTTCGAACCAGGACCTTGTTGCTGTGAGGCAACAGTGCTAACCGCTGAGCTACCGTGCCGACTACCGTAATAGGTTTTCCAAAAGTCTCCAAAACAAACGCAATGGCTTCGTCATCGGTTTGTTGGTCTCGCTGGCCAGCCTCCTCTCTAGGGCTGGGTATCGTTCAAAATTTTTCGATATCGATACCGTTTCGATACTTGGATTTCGATACCGGTTCCTGAACGATACTTTTTTCGATACCAATTTTTAGAAAAATCCATTTTAACAAAAATAAAACTGCATTACACATTGAAATTATTTTACAAATCTTTAGTTTTCCCCCCATCTTAAGTTTTACAGCAGAAAAAAATAAAACCTACTGTATTTAACATAACTTTAAGTTCTCTAAACGTATTGCCGTCCCTACAAAAAATATTGGAGTACTACAAAGGAAAGAAATGTAGCTAAAACAAATAAATCAGTGGAATAGTTTTCAGTGCAAAACAGAGAGTTGCAAATCAGGGTTTAATGCTCACTGATGCAACAGAACTCTATTCTTGTCCAAACTGATGAGATGGCTCCACTTCATGCATGGAAGACTAGTTGAGCATTGACTAGCCTATCAATATAGCCTTATATGCCACAAAGTGAATCGCATTTATATTCAACAAACTATCATGACATCAGCGTTTGTTAACGAGTTGCTAAAAATACATGGGCGATAACTGCCCGCTTGCACATAACGATAACGCTAATTAATTAAACATTAACGCTAGCGTTGCAGATCAGTGTGCTCACTGCTGCAACAGAACGTCATTCTTGTCAAATCTGACGAGACAGCTCAACTTCACTGACTAGCCAATCAATATAAATGAATCGCATTTACATTCAACAAACTATCATGACATCAGCCTTTGTTAACGAGTTGCTAAAAATACACAATGCCCGCTTGCGCATAACGTTACGGCGGCAATTAATTAAACGATCTAATGCTACAACTCACAGCCAGATGCATGGATTTGTCAGACTGAGGGATCTGATAACCGCTAACTTGCGGTAAGCTGAGCTGACCCACCTCTCAATTATTTCTCTTGTCTGTGGAAACCAGTCCGTGTTGTTTCTGTTTCTTTTCCTGCTTTTCATCATCTTCGCCATATGGTACTCCAGGATAGGAGTAGCTTGAGTGGCTAACTTCTTGTATACTATCCGCACCGCACGCCTGGCTCACAGTCACAACAAACACACCGGCTAAAGTGGGCGTAACGTTTCCTGCATGCCTCTACATGACAGCCAATCACCAGCCGTATTAGAGCGCGGCGTGCAAGCATGTCGCATGCTTATAGGCTCAATGACGCTGTTTTGTTTTGGTATCGAAAATTGGTATCGATTGACAAGGGAGGCTTCGATACCCCTTAGTATCGATGTTTCCATTTCGGTGCCAAGTAAGTATCGAAACTCGATACCCAGCCCTACTCCTCTCCCTTCCGTCCGAGGAGTCTGGCGCCGCAGCTCTCCATAGGGGGATTGCGATGGGCGGCGCTTAGCGGCAGTGCCCTTGGAAAATAGTTTCAAACAATCCAACTTGCCGTTTTCAGCGTGTAGCAACGAGCTAGGGTGTAGATTTCTGCCGTTAGCTTGCTAGCTAGTTAGCGTTGTTGTTTTCACTGAGGCGGCAGGGCACTATTTACAGCGACACACAGGGAGGAGAGAGCGGAAGCCGCTCTGATTGACATGGTCGGAGCCAATGACAGAGCTTGTAATAAGCCGGGAGCGGACATCCGGCTGCCACCGAAACAGTCGCTCCAATGGGATAGCAAAGTAGAGCAGGGGAGGGTTTATCCCAGTTATGGAGACCTGCGGCGCCAGACTCCTCGGACGGAAGGAAGAGGAGGCTGGCCAGCAAGACTATCGGTTTGATTCAAGATTCAAGATTCAAGATTTTTATTGTCACTCCGTGGTACAAGTATCACGTGTGAAATTCTTGTGCTGTGGACTCCGTTTACAACATAGTACAAATATAACAGGGCATATGAGTGCAAAAACAACAAGAGACACAACAAGCAATAAGGCAGTAGAGTGATAAGACAAGTCAGTGACAGTGGCATATTCACTGCACATAGGTGCACATGTCATGTGCATACTTTAGGCGTGCTTAAACATTTTAAATTCGACGTATTTGACGTACAGGTGCAATAGCATATACCTAATTAAACATACAATTAAACATTGGACATACATAATGGTAGCAGCTATAGTACGGTACAGTACAGCTACTACACTATTTGTGTATGTTAAGGCGTCTCGTGGCCTGCGGGAAGAAACTGTCCCTCAAGCGATTTGTGCGTGCTTTTGGGACCCTGTATCTCCTCCCTGAGGGTAACAGGGAGAACAGGCTGTCGTGGGGATGGTTTGTGTCTTTGTGGTCTTCACCAGAGTTTTCTTGATCATACTCACAGGATCCCCCCCCCCCCCCCCCCCCGTCTGTCTTCTGGGCACTGTGGGTTTGACCCATTGACTGTAAATATGGTTTGACCCCTGCACTCTTTACTATTGGTTTCTCATCCTGAAGAGATGGAACAGGAACTTAACACTGCTGCTGCACTCATTGCAAGTCACTCAGAATAAAATGTAAATGCGCGGGCCGAGCGCCTGGATGTAGCGTCCGTGGGGAGCGGCGCGCCGGCGGCGCTAGCACAGCTAATGCCGTTACACCAGAAGTGGCTAATGAGCTAGCCTTCCGCTCGGCGTTCCCTCCGTCTGCATACCTCTCCATCATTAGCGCCTTTGGGCTCCCGCGAGGCCCCGCGGGGGGAACGGCGTGTCCGGGAAGCCTCGGAATAGAAAGGATAGAAAACAACGTCCAGACAATGAGCGCTTACCTGCCAACACTGCTGATGATGGAGTGGATAAACTTACAGCCACAGCCAGGGAAGTCTTTACATGACGTAAAGTCGTAGCATACATCATAGTAAGTAGCATGGAGATATGAGAATGGGGTCTTTTAACGAGGAAAAAAAGGCTTTATGTTGGTGCTTGTTTGCTGTATGATTATCACTGGTAGTTTACCTCCTATTTATTCAGCGCTACATCACTGTGACAGCCAAACACTTCATTTTCATATCGGCAAAATAACAACATAAAGTGTCTTCAGACGGTGCTACAAGTGCCTGGAAGGGATGGGGCGATGTAACATATTTCAATATGTGGCTAATAGGGCTAATATCTCCTCTCCCTCTGCTCGGCCCAATCCACTCAGGGGTTCAGTTGAATTGCTCAGTAGTTGAATATGTTTAGATTCTTTGAATGAATGCAATGTGAAAAAGAAACCTGCAAAATGTGCAAATGGCTCCGTTGGGCTCAGCCATGAGTTTCACTTTGAAGGCTTTCTCAAAGCGTCTGCCGAGCCCGCACCAAGCTCATCACATCATGGCAGCTTCCATGTGACGTGTGTGTGTGTGTGTGTGTGTGTGTGTGTGTGTGTGTGTGTGTGTGTGTGTGTTCGAGTGTGTCTGTGTGTGTGTGTATGTGTGTACTGTATATTTGTGTGCAAATTTAAAGTTTCTTCCCAGTTTTTTCCCCCTGCATGCAGATGTGTGTATATGTAGGCTCTTGCATGGCTGTGTGTGCTTTCCTGCATATATGTGTTTCTGTGCAAATATGTGATTCTCTGCATAGCCTATGCAGATTTGTGTGCACTACTGCACTTGCATTTTTGCAGTTCTTATTTCCTATATTTTTTTATTTATTTTATGAAGGCAGCTCGCGTGGGCACCACCTATTCATCAACCCAGACTGTTATTTTTCCTCTCGCTCTTTTTGCATCCGCCGTTTGCTCTCGAACGCGCGGGCGAAAGTTCACGGTTGCACCTGTTGGTGTAAAATAGCCCGCGGCTTCATGGGAAATTGATTTGATGAGGCGAAAGGCCCTCAGTGCTGCTAAGAGACTCAGTGCTGTGACCTCACTCGCTCGCTGGTGAAGTAGTTTCTCCATGTCTCTCTCTCTCTCTCCTCTTTCTCCCACTCTCCTCGCTCTCTCTCCCCCTACTCTCTCTCTCCCCCTCGCTCTCTCTCTCCCCTACTCTCTCCCTCTCTTTCTCCTCTCTCTCTCCTCTTTCTACCACTCTCCTCGCTCTCTCTCTCCCCCTACTCTCTCTCCCCCCTCACTCTCCTCGCTCTCTCTCTCCCCTACTCTCTCCCTCTCTTTCTCCTCCCTCTCTCCTCTTTCTCCCACTCTCCTCGCTCTCTCTCTCCCCCTACTCTCTCTCTCCCCCTCGCTCTCCTCTCTCACTCCCCTTCTCTCTCTCTCTCTCTCTTGCTTCCACCAGCAGCTGTTGTTAATGGTGTTGAAAAGAAAGCTGCAGTTGGCATTAACTGGCTTTACTTGAGCAGCCATTTTATTGAAAAACACATGGTGCTGGTAAAATACCCCCCCACACACACACTTTTCAATTGAAGTGATTTAACATAATTAATACGGTAATAATATTATTACAAATGCCAGACAGAACTAAAGCAGAATAAAACAGAAAAATCTGAAGAGAATATGATGGGTAAAGCAAATACTTATATTATAAAGTATTATAATATTATAAACGCAGCATTAGACTCTGTGTCTTGTTTTTGTTTGTTTAAAGAGACACATGTCCATGACTAAGGCAAACCAATATAATTGTTTCTGATCCCTCCAATGTCTTACACGCGCTGAGTATGAGTTACTGCCCTCTGGGAGGAGGTTTAGAGTCCCACGCTGCATATTAAATAGATCTAACAATTATTTTATTCCTGTTTCAGTTTCAAACTTTTAAATAGCGCCAGATAACAGTCTGTGCAATTATCGAATACCGATATCAAGACATGAAACTATGCTGCGCAATTATCGATATACATCGATATCAAGACATGCAACTAGATTATGGAAGAGTGCATTGCAGGGGGGCGATGCTGCAGTTCTTAAACTTGCCGGGTTGCCCAACTCGTTCCATTGTGTGTCTAATGTGTGTCTTGTCCACTTGGTTATTGTCTGTCTGTCTGAGTGAAGACAGCATGTTTCTCAATGGAAATTATTCACATTACATTACATTACATTACGTCATTTGGCAGACGCTTTTATCCAAAGCGACTTACAATAACACATTTTTTTGTCAGCAATAGAACAATCAACTATGGAGCACAGTCTATGACAACTACAACTTCTGAAGGAACAGTGGTACAAGTTTAGGTTAGTGGTACAAGTTTGGTTAGTTTTTTTTTTTTTTTTTTTTTTTTTAATAAGGAAAGAGAGAGAACGAAGTTAGATCAAGAAGGGCCCAGATGGAGCCTGAAAAGGTGTGTCTTTAGTCTTTTCCGAATTTCACTGGAAATTATTCACTGTTATCATACATGTCAATATAGTGATAACTTCCATTTCGCCCCCCAAAAAATCCACCTTTTTATTCAATTCCTTCACATATATTTTAAGAGTCTGGACAGACATGATCACATGGATGCAAACTGCAACTTGACTTGTTCATAGAGGCATACAGTCACCAGGCGCTTATTTCCACTTTATTGTTTATCTTGAAGGCTTTTATTTTTCATTGGTGTAATGACTAAAGCACTTTGGAGCACTGCTATAAAACATTTAAAAGTACCATAGAAGTCGATTCTGTTATTACTAAATGTTTTATGACTTCTCTGTATCTTCTATGTGTTTTGAGGCTATAAATAAATGTCCTTCCACAAGTCACTGCAATACAAAAGAAAATTATCTCCGCTGTCAGCGACAAAGCAGGAAACTTGTCTCCAGCAGTAACATTAGCAAGTTTATATATATATTTAGAACACGGCTCTCTTGAATACTCGATTCTGATTGGTCAATCAACAAGATTCACCGGTCATTATTTCTCGACAACCGACCGCTGCTCTGCCACACCTGGATTAATCAGTTGATAAGAGCTTTTTGTCAGCAAACACTACTAATTAGGCCAACCAGTTGCAGCTGTGGTGTGTTGTGTGCCAATTACGAATGAAACCGCTTTGTCGTTGAAAACGCTATTAAAAAATCTATTTGAATAATTATTTTTGTCAGATTATTGAATGATTTAGTTGTAGGCCGTGTTCTAAGCGGGATACTGTATATTGAGGCGGTGATTACTGGGAAATAATGACCTTCAGGTGAATCATTATTTCCCCCGTAATCACCGCCTCAATATACATTATCCCTTACATATATATATATATATATATATATATATATATATATATATATATATATATATATATATATATATATATATCCAGCAGCAACAGCAGTCTTTTCTGCCTTTTTCTTGTTTAATTGTTGTTATTGAGTCTATTTCTGCAATAACTTCACTTATGGCTGTGTTTATGCTAACGTTCACATTACTGCTAGTTACTTCGGAAGCCGCCATGTTTGCTACAGCGTCGGCCTGTATTTACGTCATCAACTACGTCAGTCCGCTCCATTGGCCAACTTGCGCTGTTAATCACAGGGCACTGAGCGCAGTTGGTGATTGGCTCTTCCGCTTTGCAGTTTCTGCTTAAAGCCCTCCCAGGCCTTGGGGCCAGACCGTCTCGCAGAACTAAATGAAATGTGAGTTCACGTGACGGGCTGGTTGACCAGACTAGAGGAATAGGTCTTAAATTGCATTGATAATGGTCTTAAAAAGTGATGAATTTAACTTGTTGAAACCTGCAATTAAAGCTCCCATATCATGCTATTTTTAACTGTATAAAACATGTCTCATGGGTCTTTAAAACTGTCTCTGTCTCTCCCCTCATTACCTATGCGCTGTTTTGATAAGGTAAGATAAGATAAGATGATCTGTTGGGATAGATCCACCTTTGGTGCAGTTGATTGTTTTCTGTAAACAAAAACTGGAACTGGAAAAACTTTTTCCATTCTACTCAGCTATGCTACAGACAATAAGGTTTGGTCTTCCACATTCAGTTGGCAGGGCAGCGCTGTAAGCAGGAAAATTAAACAAGTGTTACATTGTGATGTCACAAAATCACGGAAGTCAAAAAGACTCGTTTGGAGGCATTTTTTCCTTACATGGCTGGTGTGGCTTTGTCTGGGGCCCATGTGTTTTGAGACGTCCATGATGTTTATATAGCAGCACGCCCAAGTCCTTTATAACAAAGAAGCAAGGAAATCTTGTTTTACGCAAAGATGGGACTTAAATGAGCTCCCCCACCCTCTCTCTCCTCCAGGTGCCATCCTGGGCCGCTCAGAGACTCAGGAGTGCGTGTACTACAACTCGAGCTGGGAGAAGGAGCGCACCAACCGCAGCGGCATCGAGCCCTGCTACGGCGACAAGGACAAGCGGCTGCACTGCTTCGCCACCTGGAAGAACGTGTCCGGAGCCATCCAGGTTGTCAAGCAGGGCTGCTGGCTGGACGACGTCAACTGCTACGACAGGTACGCCAACTGCTACGACAGGTACGCCAACTGCTACGACAAGTACGCCAACTGCTACGACAGGTCAACCCATTCTCACTCCGAGCCCGTAGCATATTGACGCTTTGTCCCGTCCCTTGTGCGTCGCTTGTTACTAACATGGTACCCTTGAGTGACCCAGGAGCTAACCTCTCCCAGACCCTAACCCTAAACCTAATCTCTCCCACCCCCCACGCCTAAACCTAACCTCCCCCAGACCCTAACCCTAAACCTAACCTCTCCCACCCCCCATGCCTAAACCTAACCTCCCCCAGACCCTAACCCTAAACCTAACCTCTCCCACCCCCCACGCCTAAACCTAACCTCCCCCCAGACCCTAATGGGGGAGCAGTTGACTAATGGGGGAGCAGTTAGGCTAATGGGGGAGCAGTTTCCATAAGCGTCAAAGATGACTTCCATGGGTTTACATTGAGTTTAGTCGGAAAGCCCAAGTCCTTTCATGGGTCGCTCAAGGGTACCATGTTAGTAACAAGCGACGCACAAGGGACGGGACAAAGCGTCAATATACTACGCGCTCGGGGTGAGAACGTGTTGTACAGGTACGCCAACTGCTATGACCGGTACGTCAACTGCTACGACACGTACGCCAACTGCTATGACCGGTACGTCAACTGCTACGACAGGTACGCCAACTGCTACGATAGGTACGCCAACTGCTACGACAGGTACGCCAACTGCTACGACAGGTATGCCAACTGCTACAACAGGTACATCAACTGCTACGACAGGTACGCCAACTGCTACGACAGGACAGGTATGTCAACTGTTACAGGTACGCCAAGACCAGACACAGCTGGAGGCTCGCTGCAAGGCAGGAGATCATAGTGACACGATACAGCAAAGGAAACAAAATAAGAATAGAGAGAATAGGGGCTATTCTAACGTAAACCAACTGACAATGACAAGTGACCAAGATCAATCAATCAATCAATCAATCAATCAATCAATCAATCAATTTTATATTTATATAGCCCAAATCATAACAAGAGTTACAGTATCTCAAGGCACTTAGAGCAGGTAGAAGACCAGGCTCTTTATTTTAGACCCAACAATTGAAACAATTCTCACATGCACTGGCGATTTTACTGCAAGGTCATGTTCTGTCAATTTATAGTTTCAGATCTTCCATAAGCTGTTCAGTCAGAAAGCAGCTTTGTTTCTTTATTTTGGTTTTTAATTCGGCTGAAATTCCAGGTAGTAGAAAAAAGTTGTGAATTTTGCTTTCAGAGACTTACAGATACCCTTAGATTCTGAAGACTAGAAACAGAGCACTCCTTTCTAGTCTACTGTGCCTCGTCCTCGTCCTCCTTCCCCTCCTCCTCCTCATTGCTCATTTCTACCGTAGCTGCTACCTCGTTGGTTTCCCCTCGAGGTCTTTCCCGCTTCGCAGGCTCGCAGATGCAGCTCGCATGCTACGCGCGCACGCCCAGCCTCGCTCGCTACACGGGCTCGCATACGTGGGCTCGCATACGCGGGCTCGTGTACACGGGCTCGCGTACGCAGCTCGGCTGCTGTGCAGCCTCGTCTGCTTAACTGGCCTGCGCGTCGCACAGTCGTAGTTGAGCAATTGTGTGTTGCGCCGCCCCGCCGCCGTGCTATTCTCTCTCCAATCATAGTGTGGTGAGATGTTTGAATTACAGCATGTATAAGTGCAAAATAGCAGCTTGAATGCACTGGGGCAAAAAAAGAAGAAATAATCACAAATCCAATATGGAGATATGCGAAAAATCGGAAATATAGACCTATTCACCTTATTCCTGGACCTACGTTTCCCATGATTCTAAGCGGTTGCCGGTTGTCAACTTCCTGTTTACATTTTTTTCACTAGCAAGTAGGTGCGCGCCGCTGTCAAAGAGTGGGAACGTTTGGCTTATTTTATCCCAAATGGCTAAAAATAGTAACGTTGTGTGGTTGCATAGCGGCGATATTTTACAAAAACGAGGTGAATGTCAATTCACTCGTACTGTACGGGCTTATTTTAGCCGAAATGGCTAAAATTAGTATATGGTTGCATAGCGGCCACTTTTGTTTTGAAGGCTAAACGTCCAAACCTTGGAACTCTTATTATTTGGTCATTGAACGGAGCTTTAGCGGTCTCTCTCTTTCAAGATTCAAGATATTGTCACTCCGTTGTACAATTATGCACGTGTGAAATTATTGTGCTGGGGGGCTCCATTACAAGACATAGGTAGGTACAAAGTCACAACAATTATTATGATTATTTGCAGTCTCTTTCGCTATGAACGGTCCTGGGCGGAAACAGGCAACCGGCAGCTGGAAACAGGAAGGGAGGGTGTCATGGAAGCAGGGAGGGAGGGTGTCATGGAAACAGGGAGGGAGGGTGTCATGGAAACAGGGAGGGAGGGTGTCATGGAAACAGGGAGGGAGGGTGTCATGAATCAGGGAGGGAGGGTGTCATGGAAACAGGGAGGGAGGGTGTCATGGAAACAGGGAGGGAGGGTGTCATGGAAACAGGGAGGGAGGGTGTCATGGAAACAGGGAGGGAGGGTGTCATGGAAACAGGAAGGGAGGGTGTCATGGAAACAGGGAGGGAGGGTGTCATGGAAACAGGGAGGGAGGGTGTCATGGAAACAGGGAGGGAGGGTGTCATGGAAACAGGGAGGGAGGGTGTCATGGAAACAGGAAGGGAGGGTGTCATGGAAACAGGGAGGGAGGGTGTCATGGAAACAGGGAGGGAGGGTGTCATGGAAACAGGGAGGGAGGGTGTCATGGAAACAGGGAGGGAGGGTGTCATGAATCAGGGAGGGAGGGTGTCATGGAAACAGGGAGGGAGGGTGTCATGGAAGCGCCCACGGTCTCACCAGGAAACTCGTGAATAGTTGCTCTTTTTGTTCCTAAATGAGCTCTCCAATAGATAACAAAGGTCCTTTGCTTTCAAAATAGCAATATTTGTGAGGAGAGCACAAAGTAGTAATAGTAGTCAGTCACTGTAGTAATATTATAGTGTTTATAGTGTGCAGTGATATTCTACATCCTCCGTTCAAACAGTTCCCAATATATCTATCTGTTCGTCATGCACAAGGAAGGGCCGTTTTTACATTGTAAATGATCATAATCGAGGGGGGAAAACTACTAAATAAGTACAGTATAAGTTGCCGGTGCAGTGATTTCCAATGGGAAGCTTGAGACAGGAGTTCTGAGCATCATGCTCGAAGTAGTCTACATTTTAAAAGAGGTCATTTAAAAAAAAATATATAATTTTTTTTTAATATAATTTAAATCTGTGAGAGAACTCCCACCGCCGATGGATTCCTGTATAGTCCAATCGTGACCGCCCGAACCTAGTTTAGTCATGTTATTGTGGTTCCTTGCTCTCAGGAGTTCAAAATAGAGCTAGATTGGCTAACTACATCATGATACATGACATCATGTACTGTAATGTGTTTTTCTTTTAATTGGGTAGAAGCATTTTTCAATCAAAGGTGATGATGGTTTATAGTGGGACTTACCCTGCCCGCCCCATTCACTTCAATAGAACTGGCATCAATGCAAAATCCCAATGCTGTGACATGAGTGATGTCTTCTTATCCTTTTTTAGGGTCCTTGCTCACAGTTTGGCTGCTTGTTCTCAGCCCGGCGCCGTCTCGCCTCCCGGGAGAGTCCGCCGCAAGTCGAGGGCGGCTGCCACTTCCTCTGAGAGAGGGAGAGAGAGATTGTGTGTGTGTGTTTGTCTGGATGTGTGTACGTGGGTGTGTGAGTGTGTTATTGTTGTGTTGTGTGTTACCTCCATGTCCTCCAGGCGAGGGCATAGGGAGGAAACAGAGTGTGTGTTTGTTTGGTTGTGTGTAGTCTCTCAAAGCCAGTCTATCTCTTCCACAATCTTCGAATGCTCCAGAGACCGTTAAAATGTGGCCAAAGGAAAAAAAAATGCTTCAGACCGGAGGAAGTTTGATGATATTCGATCAATCACAACAAAACCGAGGCAGGTGATTGGAAAAATTTGCACATGTGCCCGCCTTCAACGAATGTACCCGCCGCTTATATTGAACTATTGGACTCTGATTGGACTAATGAGCCGATGTCTCGCCTAAAGCCTCATTAGTCCAATCAGAACTCATTATTTTCACTGGACTTTCCCTTTCCGTTTTGACCGACTTTCCCCTGCAGGAAGTACAGACGGGTAGGTGGGAGCTTTTGCAAATCGCAGGGGACAATACGTCTGTTTTAAGAGACTAGGATGTGTGTGAATCTGCCATAGCTTCTGATCCAGATCCAGAAGTGTGTCTTAAAAAATAATGTTCTTGCACTCATCCTTGGTATAGGAGAATGACTTGTGGTTGGCCATCTAGATTCATTCTAATGGGTCCACAACATCCTAAAGCAGGGGTTCCCAACCTTTTTTGGCTCGTGACCCTATTTTGATGCTGCAAAAATCTAGGGACCCCCAACATTCAAATTCCGGTACACCATTGATAAAGTCATCAGTGACATCGTCAGTGATGTCACATAGTATGCATCTTTTTCCGCCCAAAATTCTGCCTTTAATCTGATAATTCTGCCTTTAATCTCAAAACACTAACTATTTTCTCAAAATTCTGACAATAACTCAGAATTCTGACTTTAATCTCAGAATTCTGACTTTATTCTCAGAATCCTGATTTAAAGTTATAATCTCAAAGACTTTCCCAACAAAAAAAAATACTCACAATGATGATTGAGGCTATGGTCCATTGATGGAAGCCTTTGCAGTACATTATGTGACATTAGTAATGTCACATAACGCAACACTGTTTTGATGTCACCTGCAATTACCACTCATCACCATAGGTGTCACCCAAGAGAACAAAGCTGAAATCTTAGAGATTATCACTTTAAACTCAGAACTACACAAAAAAAAAATCGCAAGTTACCCTAATCATCTTCGGTAGTATTTTTTGTTTTTTAATTTCTGGCGACCCTATTTTAATTCCTGGTGACCCCACTTAGGGTCGCGACCCTAAGGTTGGGAACCACTGTCCTAAAGAAAGAGAACGGAGCTGCTCCTGTCCAGGACAACCCAGGAATGTCCTTATCAGAGAGAGAAGTGGCAAGAGTGCTGCTGCTGCTGCCACCTCACACAGCCCCCAGGCAGAGACAGAGCAGAGCGGCTCGCTGCTCCTGCATTTATTCACTTGTTTAGTCACTTTATTTATATTGAACGTCGCGTGTCCAAATTGCACCAAATCCAACACTGCAAATTGCAGTAAGGTTAGAATACAGAAAGTTGGCTCTTTATTTTATGGGGGCATTTAAAGTCCCCGTCATCCCAATTCCAAGGGCAATTTGATATTTTTTTGTGGGCATTTTGCCCCCGACACCCCGCTAATTTCCGACCCTGGTGTGTGTGTGTGTGTCTTTTTGTAATCTGTGTCTGTGTGTGTCCTCTCCTCTGTCTACAGCAGCGAGTGTGTGGAGAGGAAGGAGAGCCCGGACGTCTTCTTCTGCTGCTGTGAGGGCAACATGTGCAACGAGCGCTTCCTGTATGCGCCAGATGCTCCACCCCCGCAGAGCGAGTCGCACCGCCAGTCCACCGCCTACAGTACGTTTCGCCAGGGGGGAGAGGGGGGAAAATACACTCAACAGTGTATGCTAAAGTGTTAGCATGGAGCCTACTATCACTCACCATAGTGTATGCTAAAGCATTAGCATGGAGCCCACTATCACTCAACATAGTGTATGCTAAAGTGTTAGCATGGAGCCTACTATCACTCACCATAGTGTATGCTAAAGCATTAGCATGGAGCCCACTATCACTCAACATAGTGTATGCTAAAGTGTTAGCATGGAGCCTACTATCACTCACCATAGTGTATGCTAAAGTGTTAGCATGGAGCCTACTATCACTCACCATAGTGTATGCTAAAGCATTAGCATGGAGCCCACTATCACTCAACATAGTGTATGCTAAAGTGTTAGCATGGAGCCTACTATCACTCACCATAGTGTATGCTAAAGTGTTAGCATGGAGCCTACTATCACTCACCATAGTGTATGCTAAAGCGTTAGCATGGAGCCTACTATCACTCACCATAGTGTATGCTAAAGTCTTAGCATGGAGCCTACTATCACTCACCATAGTGTATGCTAAAGCGTTAGCATGGAGCCTACCATCACTCAACATAGTGTATACTAAAGTGTTAGCATGGAGCCTACTATCACTCACCATAGTGTATGCTAAAGTGTTAGCATGGAGCCTACTATCACTCACATGGAGCCTACTATCACTCAACATAGTGTATGCCAAAGCGTTAGCATGGAGCCTACTATCATTCAACATAGTGTATGTTGAAGCGTTAGCATGGAGCCTACTATCACTCAACATAGTGTATGCTAAAGTGTTAGCATGGAGCCTACTATCACTCAACATCATGTATGCTGAAGTGTTAGCATGGAGCCTACTATCACTCAACATAGTGTATGCTAAAGTGTTAGCATGGAGCCTACTATCATTCAACATCATGTATGCTGAAGTGTTAGCATGGAGCCTACTATTATTCAACATAGTGTGTATACTAAAGTGTTAGCATGGAGCCTAATATCACTCAACATAGTGTATGCTAAAGTGTTACTTAGCATGGAGCCTTCTATCACTCAACATAGTGTATGCTAAAGTGTTAGCATAGAGCCTACTATCACTCACCATAGTGTATGCTAAAATGTTAGCATAGAGCCTACTATCACTCACCATAGTGTATGTTAAAGTGTTAGCATTGAGCCTACTATCACTCAACATAGTGTATGCTAAAGTGTTAGCATATAGCCTACTGTCACTCAACATAGTGTATGTTAAAGTCTTAGCATGGAGCCTACTATCATTCAACATAGTGTGTATACTAAAGTGTTAGCATGGAGCCTACGATCACTCAACATAGTGTATGCTAAAGGGTTAGCATGGAGCCTACTATCACTCAACATAGTGTATGCTAAAATGTTAGCATAGAGCCTACTATCACTCACCATAGTGTATGTTAAAGTGTTAGCATTGAGCCTACTATCACTCAACATAGTGTATGCTAAAGTGTTAGCATAGAGCCTACTGTCACTCAACATAGTGTGTATACTAAAGTGTTAGCATGGAGCCTACGATCACTCAACATAGTGTATGCTAAAGCGTTAGCATTGAGCCTACTATCACTCAACATAGTGTATGCTAAAGCGTTAGCATTGAGCCTACTATCACTCAACATAGTGTATACTAAAGCGTTAGCATGGAGCCTACTGTCACTCAACATAGTGTATGCTAAAGCGTTAGCATGGAGCCTACGATCACTCAACATAGTGTATGCTAAAGTGTTAGCATGGAGCCTACTATCACTCAACATAGTGTATACTAAAGCGTTAGCATGGAGTCTACTATCAAAACGTTCAAAGTCCCACTGAAAAAATGCCCTAAAGCGGAAAACATGCTTGTGCGTCAGCCTCAACTTGGAGCCTTGCCGGCGGCAGCTAGACCTATATACTCCTCATCATCAGCTTGACGAGGTGATGAGTAAATTGTGTAATTTCACTAGGATTTCAATAAGTATAAGTTAACCCAAGGAGATAATGACGTGCATATACTGTACTTGGTAATAGCTTTCACTCTCTCCTGTTATCTCCCCATCTACATTATATTACAGTATACTTGCACTGTTCACGTCAGCTACGTCGAGTCACATTTTCGCAGAGCTGCACGCCAGCTGTGCCGTGGCTCAGCCCTCAGAGCATTCGGCGCAGGCTTTGACGCTGTAGCATGTAAAAGGTTTCAGAGTCCGAGTCCCAGGATGCAGCTGGCGTAGCCCCGGTTGCCACGGTGACAGTGGTGCCCGATGGGGTTAGACTCTCACGCCGTGTGACGCGAGGACAGGCCTGCCACTGCCTTCAGGGTCACACACAGTTCACAGCACTGCTATTTTTGGCAGTCGGATTACGTTATGTCACGAGATGGATATACTAATCCTGGAGTGTGTGTGTGTGAGTGTGCCTGTGTGTGTGCATGTGTGTGTGCCTGAGTGTGTGTGCACTGTGTGTGTGTGTGTGTGTGTGTGTGTGTGTGTGTGTGTGTGTGTGTGTGTGTGTGTGTGTTGAAGATGATAGGGTCCCTCAGCACAGTAAACTATACGCAGAGTTGCTGCTGCATTTAGAGATGATGTAGCTCAGAGTCACGTCAATCAAACCAGCTGTGGTTTGACACATTACATGCACACTAATAAACTAATTATCATATTTCTAGATTTAGCCTACCTGATTATCAAGTGGTCATATAAACAGCCTAGACCCATATCCTTTACCGGATAAAGACAAATAAAAACACCTAGCTTTTCATCAGGTTTATTCATTGCATTCTGTCCACTCACAGACTTTGAGGTGAGTTCCTGCTATTTAAGTGTATGTAGAATGCAGAAATCAGATTATTGCCAGTTACCTGATTATTCTCAGTTATCTGTTCATTGTGTGCATGTAAATGCACTAGACCGGATTAATGCGCATCAGACATGTCTGGACATCTGTAGTATTTGTGGTGTGTCGGTCCCACGCCATCGGCGGCTTGTCGGTGGCTTTTCTGGTGATTCATGGATCTTCGGTGAGAGAAATCACTGATTGGCTGGTCAGCTGGGAGTGAATCCATGCAGGAGAAGAGAGGGCACAGTCAAAACGTTCTGCTCATTTTCCAACTTGATCCCGTCGGATGATTCCAATACACAGATATTTTCACCACGACGTGGCTTCAGGAAAGCCCCTTGACCCTGTCACTGTATGATATGACCCATTTAGTGTGCTTTCTCCTTATTTTTACACCTTCACCTTTTCCTTTCTTCCACAAGCAAGGGCTGACAATGGCAGTGTCATTTTCAACTTTTTACCAGACCAGACTAGCTATATACCGTTTAAGTGAGCGAAATCGTAGGCAAACGCTGCTTTGTTCCATGAATCAGATCTCACGCAGGTGCAGAATGTACGTGCTAGTTTACCGTCACCTATAGTATTTGCGGTGTGTTCGAGTGCAACTTTTTGGCTCAGAAAAAGGCGACGCGTCAGTTGGCCTTTGTTGCTGCTAGTCCTTTCAAGTGTCCCCGGTACGTCAAGGCCTTTTGTCTTTCCTCTCTCCCCACCAAGAATGTAGGTTATTTGTGATCATTTACACTTTGTTTTTGTTTGATTCTTATGAGCAGGGTTCACACAGGTCCTTGAAATCCTTCACAATTTGTGGATTGGGGGGGGGGGGGGATCAAGGTCTTGGAAGTTTTTGAAAATAGATAGACAAAAATAGACGTGGGTCATTGAAAGTTCAAGATTCACTTTAATAGCCACAGTAAGTAATCAGATTACATACAAGGAATTTGACTTAGTGCAAGTATGATGCGCAGCATTCACATCAATAGTCAGAAGACAGCAATACAGAAAAACAATCACAAAATTGGGAGGAGGATGATAAAGTACTATTCATGAGGGCTTTCAGGTCTCGTTGAAGAGGCGGAAGGAAGTTCTTTTGGTCTATTATTTTTGCTTGGAAAATATATTTTTTGCTTGGAAAATATAAACATGTTCGGTGTTGTAATAGTAATTAACCTTGATCCGTGTCTCAAACTATGCCTTGTTGGGTAATTGAATTTGAAGGTCCTTGAAAAGTCCTTGAATTTGATGATTATGAAGGTGTGGGAACCCTGTATGATATGAGTCAGTAAGTTTGAAGGGTCTGATTAATTATTCTCCTCCTTTGCCCCATTCCCTCCCTCTCCCCCCTTCCCTCCCTCTCTCTCTCTCTCTTTCTCCCTCCCTCTCTCTCTCCCTCCCTCTCTCTCTCTCTCTCTCTCGCTCTCTCCACAGCCACATCGAACCCTTTCTCCCAGAAGCCTCAGCTCTTCAGCACTCTGCTGTACTCTCTGGTTCCCATCATGGGGCTGGCGGCCGTGGTTCTCTTCTCCTTCTGGATGTGGCGGCACCACAAGCTGGCCTACCCTGCTGCCCTCGTCCCCACACACGTAAGTCACAAGCTGGCCTACCCAGCCGCCCTCGTCCCCACACACGTAAGTCACAAGCTGGCCTACCCTGCTGCCCTCGTCCCCACACACGTAAGTCACAAGCTGGCCTACCCTGCCGCCCTCGTCCCCACACACGTAAGTCACAAGCTGGCCTACCCTGCCGCCCTCGTCCCCACACACGTAAGTCACAAGCTGGCCTACCCAGCCGCCCTCGTCCCCACACACGTAAGTCACAAGCTGGCCTACCCAGCCGCCCTCGTCCCCACACACGTAAGTCACAAGCTGGCCTACCCAGCCGCCCTCGTCCCCACACATGTAAGTCACAAGCTGGCCTACCCAGCTGCCCTCGTCCCCACACACGTAAGTCACAAGCTGGCCTACCCTGCTGCCCTCGTCCCCACACACGTAAGTCACAAGCTGGCCTACCCAGCTGCCCTCGTCCCCACACATGTAAGTCACAAGCTGGCCTACCCAGCTGCCCTCGTCCCCACACACGTAAGTCACAAGCTGGCCTACCCTGCTGCCCTCATCTCCACACACGTAAGTCACAAGCTGGCCTACCCAGCCGCCCTCATCCCCACACGTAAGTCACAAGCTGGCCTACCCTGCCGCCCTCGTCCCCACACACGTAAGTCACAAGCTGGCCTACCCAGCCGCCCTCGTCCCCACACACGTAAGTCACAAGCTGGCCTACCCAGCCGCCCTCGTCCCCACACACGTAAGTCACAAGCTGGCCTACCCTGCTGCCCTCGTCCCCACACACGTAAGTCACAAGCTGGCCTACCCAGCCGCCCTCGTCCCCACACATGTAAGTCACAAGCTGGCCTACCCTGCTGCCCTCGTCCCCACACATGTAAGTCACAAGCTGGCCTACCCTGCTGCCCTCGTCCCCACACATGTAAGTCACAAGCTGGCCTACCCTGCTGCCCTCGTCCCCACACACGTAAGTCACAAGCTGGCCTACCCAGCTGCCCTCGTCCCCACACATGTAAGTCACAAGCTGGCCTACCCAGCTGCCCTCGTCCCCACACATGTAAGTCACAAGCTGGCCTACCCAGCTGCCCTCGTCCCCACACATGTAAGTCACAAGCTGGCCTACCCAGCTGCCCTCGTCCCCACACATGTAAGTCACACGCCCTCGTCCCCACACACGAAACAATTGAAAAAAAAACAGTGAAATGAATACATCCGGATTCCAGGATGTACCCTTCTTAGGCCTGGCTCATCTCCTCTCCTCTGTTCAGTAGACTCTGGGAGGCTAGGGTGTCACAAGCTGGCCTACCCTGCTGCCCTCATCCCCACACATGTAAATCCTACTAAGAAGTATAAGAATCACTTTATCCATATTGAGTACCGCAAATTTATGAAACAGCGAAGTTTGTGTTGAGCAAGATAATCTTCACAAATGAGGAACACTGTTTGGAACACTTTTGAAGTGTTTCTGAAAATCTCATAAAAAAAAACCTGCATGTATCCTCAAAAGTCATAAAAGTGGTCCTCATTCGTGAAGATTATCTTGCTGAACACAAACGTCGCTGTTATTTACACTTTTGTTAACCACAGACCTTATTTCATAGCCTGGTAAACCAGCCCGTCACGTGAACTCACATTTCAGTTGCTTCTGCATGATGATGAAAAGTTGACTAAATTGAGTTGGACGTTCAGTGCTCCTTGTATTGTTCTTAATAGGAAACCCTGCCTATCTGGCTTCTCCATTACCACTCCTTTATTCTATGACTCACTGGTCCTTTTGCTTCTCTACCTCATCTCCTATCATGTGTTTCCTATTGCTGCTGTCATAGAAACACACACACACACACACACACACACACACACACACACACACACACACACACACACACATCTCCAATTGTGGCGATTTTCATGTTTTTACTCAAGGTCCTTCTTTGGTCTTGTGGCCCCTAGCAGCACCCGTGGGACCCATTCAAAGCCTTTTAGAAAGTTAAAAAATGGCACGCTTGTCAGTGTGAGAATGAGGCTGTTTGTCTGAATTCCTGAATAGTTAACAGGGGAAAAAGCAGAGAAGCCGTGCAGGGCTGGGAACGCTCTGAGAGCTTCCAGCCTATGGAGCAGGAGTCTGGGGCCTCTGCATTATTGATGAGGCTTTATATAGGCAAACACAGCTAAACACAGAGACACGGCTCCCAGCACTGCCTGCCAGCACGGAGCCCGGCGGGGGGAAGGAGGCAAGGCAAGGCGGGCGATTCTCCGTTGAGTTTTTTAGGTTTGCACAGCCCCAAAGCAGAGCAGGGGAGGTGATCAAAACACAGATCAAGACCAACCAGGACAAAATTACTAATTAGAGCTGCAAAGATTAATCAATTAGTTGTTGTCAATTATTAAATGAATCGACAACTATTTTGATAACCCATTAATCGGGTTGAGTCATTTTTAAGAAAGAAAAAAAAGTCAAAATTCTCTGATTCCAGCTTCTTAACACGTTCACTGCCAATGACGTATTAATACGTCAAAAATAATCCAACGGTTGACTGCCAATGACGTATTAATACGTCAAAAAAATGAATTTTTTTTTTTTGACCGTGGGATGTGCATCTAACCCTTTTACATCTCTTATATAATTATTGGAGCCACCGAACGTTTACAACCCATTCCACCGAGCCACTAAGTGGCGACAGTGCTCTGCTGACTAGAGGAAGGCAAGCAAAAAGCAGCCATTCTCATGAAAATGGATGGGGGAAAACGCTTTCGTTTTCGCGCTGATTGCTGGCGATGCGGGATTGCAAATTTGCATAATAGATTACAGGTGGAACACACTTTGAAACACGCAGCATAAATATGACCAGAATCGCAAAAGCTTCTCTCAACCAAAACTCCAAGAAGCGAGCGAGTCCATCCAGACTTCCTCAAACAGCGGCCGCGCAGACAGGCACAGCAGCAGCAAAGCAATGAGACTGGTGACGCGAGGTTACAGCAGCAGCAACGAGCTTGTGACACGGCCGCTGCGGCCAAGAGGACACACACGGAGGGAGGAGTTGGAAGCGGAGGGGGGTTTCCTGCTGTTATGGAGGAGGTTGCTGTTCAGAACTATTGTTTGGATGTCTGACGTCTTACTGATGCCAGGGATGAATGGTTGAAGTGACTGTTCTATCGAATTTCACAAAAAGCCGTTTATCTCTGAATAATTTTTCTGACGCTGAAACCATGCTGTATTCAACTGCTAATGCTTACATAACTACTAACTCTACAAACTAACTCTTTTAGACAGAGAAAGCACACATTCTATTAGTTCTTTTGAGATATTGTGTGTTCACAAAATCTTAGCAGAAAAGAATCCTCGGGTCTTGAAAGATGAGCCAGAATCCTCAAAAAACCCCTCTGGCAGAACCTACCTACAGTAAAAAAAAAACGGCTGGCAGTGAATGTGTTAAATGTGAATATTTTCAGGTTTCTTTACTCCTCTATCACAATAAACTGAAGATCTTTGGGTTGTGGACAAAACAAGACATTTGAGGACATCATCTTGGCCTTTGGGAAACACTGATAGTCATTTTTCAACATTTCCTAACATAGACCAAACAACTAATCGATTAATCGAGAAAATAATCGACAGATTAATCTTCAAAGAAAATAATCATTAGTTGAAGCCCTATTACTAATGTGCATGATAGATTGAAGGGAACAAAACTGAGAGGCTTATATTAAATCATCTTACCTCGAAAAACATCCGGACAAATGAGTAAATAAACAACAAAAAATAGATGAGATGACAAGCAAAGAAAAGAACCTGATTGGATAACAGAATATCAACAGGGTTCCCACGGGTCCATGAAAACCTTAGTGAAAAAAGTTAGTGAATTTGAGAGAGAGAAAAATCACGTTTTTGAAAATAGACAAATAGACATGGGTCATTGAAAGTGCTTGAATTTATATCTTTTGTGCAGGAACAGAAATAGAAATTCTTTTGATATATATTGTTTAACTTAACATTAGTAAATAGGCTACGTTCTACTGTCTGCATGTGTCTCCTGCCGTCTGTGCGTCCTTGTTGTTTCACGCCCACCTGCCTCCAGAAAGCGTGAGGGTCACGTGAGAGCGTGAGGGTCACGTGAGAGCGTGAGGGTCACGTGAGAGCGTGAGGGTCACGTGAGAGCATGAGGGTCACGTGAGAGCGTGAGGGTCACGTGAGAGCGTGAGGGTCACGTGAGAGCGTGAGGGTCACGTGAGAGCGTGACGGTCACGTGAGAGCGTGAGGGTCACGTGAGAGCGTGAGGGTCACGTGAGAGCGTGAGGGTCACGTGAGAGCGTGAGGGTCACGTGAGAGCGTGACGGTCACGTGAGAGCGTGAGGGTCACGTGAGAGCGTGATGGTCACGTGAGAGCGTGATGGTCACGTGAGAGCGTGAGGGTCACGTGAGAGCGTGACGGTCACGTGAGAGCGTGAGGGTCACGTGAGAGCGTGAGGGTCACGTGAGAGCGTGAGGGTCACGTGAGAGCGTGAGGGTCACGTGAGAGCGTGACGGTCACGTGAGAGCGTGACGGTCACGTGAGAGCGTGAGGGTCACGTGAGAGCGTGAGGGTCACGTGAGAGCGTGAGGGTCACGTGAGAGCGTGACGGTCACGTGAGAGCGTGAGGGTCACGTGAGAGCGTGAGGGTCACGTGAGAGCGTGAGGGTCACGTGAGAGCGTGACGGTCACGTGAGAGCGTGAGGGTCACGTGAGAGCGTGAGGGTCACGTGAGAGCGTGAGGGTCACGTGAGAGCGTGACGGTCACGTGAGAGCGTGAGGGTCACGTGAGAGCGTGAGGGTCACGTGAGAGCGTGATGGTCACGTGAGAGCGTGAGGGTCACGTGAGAGCGTGAGGGTCACGTGAGAGCGTGAGGGTCACGTGAGAGCGTGAGGGTCACGTGAGAGCGTGAGGGTCACGTGAGAGCGTGAGGGTCACGTGAGAGCGTGAGGGTCACGTGAGAGCGTGAGGGTCACGTGAGAGCGTGAGGGTCACGTGAGAGCGTGAGGGTCACGTGCGAGCGTGACGGTCACGTGAGAGCGTGACGGTCACGTGAGAGCGTGAGGGTCACGTGAGAGCGTGAGGGTCACGTGAGAGCGTGACGGTCACGTGAGAGCGTGAGGGTCACGTGAGAGCGTGAGGGTCACGTGAGAGCGTGACGGTCACGTGAGAGCGTGACGGTCACGTGAGAGCGTGAGGGTCACGTGAGAGCGTGAGGGTCACGTGAGAGCGTGACGGTCACGTGAGAGCGTGAGGGTCACGTGAGAGCGTGAGGGTCACGTGCGAGCGTGACGGTCACGTGAGAGCGTGACGGTCACGTGAGAGCGTGAGGGTCACGTGAGAGCGTGAGGGTCACGTGAGAGCGTGACGGTCACGTGAGAGCGTGAGGGTCACGTGAGAGCGTGAGGGTCACGTGAGAGCGTGAGGGTCACGTGAGAGCGTGAGGGTCACGTGAGAGCGTGATGGATTGAAGTGGATTGATGCTAGTCCTTATTATAAAACATTTGAGGGAAATGGGCCTGGAAAGTCCTTGAAAAGTCCTTGAATTTGATGCTTAAGAAGGTGTGGGAATGTGTGTGTGTGTGTGTGTGTGTGTGTGTGTGTGTGTGTGTGTGTGTGTGTGTGTGTGTGTGTGTGTGTGTGTGTGCTTGTGCGTGCGTGCGTGTGTGTGTGTGTCTGTCTGTGTGTTAGTGCATAATAGTGTTAGAGGTAGGTGGGACATTTGTACAGGAATGTATTCTCGCATGCTCTTCTGTGTCTGACACTATCTGAACTGCCATGATGCTGTAAGCCCTACCCGCCTGCTGCTGGAAGCGGGCTAAAACAAACGGCAAGAATCATGTGCAACCGCTATCTGACCGGGATCTGATCACGGATCTGATATACACCCAATTCATCTCACTTCCCTCACTCTTTTTCCTTTGTAATGGATTAAACCTGCTTTGGTACTAAGTAAGACAGTAAATGTCTCTCGGCCGTAGAGAGAGAAGATGAATGGATACAGGGCGAGAGGCGAGCGGTTGAAGAATGCGTCTTGTTTTTGTGTCGCACCACGGGCTGCGTTGGAAAAAAGGCAGAGGTGACTCCGGCAATCGCTCAAACAGCTTGCTCTGCCAAAGTCACAGAGGACGGCTGCTAGCAAACCAGTTAAAGCACACCACACTTTCCACTATAGGCTGTACTGGATTTTGCCATGGACTGCCTGATGAAATCAAAGATATACTAACGCAGAGATTCTCAACCGTTTTCATCTCGAAGACCAGGCCCATAGACCCCCGTTTGATGAGATTCTTTCTCTCAACCGCAAATCTGAGAATATTTTTATTGTCACATTTGATTGAAGCGGATTTGCTAGTTTAATTTATTTTTTATTTTTTGAAAATGCTTATTATTAGTTGAGTTTGTATTACTTTCACTGCTAGGTTTAGTCTTTTTTGTGGGGTATTTGTCAGGGCGAGATTCAGAAAGGTCAGAAAAAGTATTGTGTAATAAAAACTCAACAAAACATCATAACATTTTAAATAATGTATTCACCTAGGACAGATGAACAGCCATTCACAAAAGACAACTATAAAAGATGTGTCAGTCAGTGTGATTGTGTGATTAACCAGAATCCACCCCGAATATTACTGTAGGCTTATGTAGGAAATCAACTGACAAAGAGGGAAACTAAAGACCATCTCTCTATCATTTTAGTTTATTTTAGTTAGTTTTGTAAACATACAATACTGTTTCAGGTATATATTTTTTGTAACGCCTCGTTTTTATCCTTACTAGAAGTATCACATGCTTTGCGTGCTCATTCCTAGCACTGTGCAGTGTAGCATCTGTGTAGCATTGTGCAGCACCGCGGTACCCCCCGGCTGCCTTATTATACTAGTGAGATTTTTTGTTTTTTGTTGATCATTTTTCAAACAGTTGACAAGACTTAAACAAACTCATACCCAACAAACAGGAAAAGAAGAAAAATACTAAAAATAAAAATAAAAATAAATAAAGCCATAAACATCACTGATGGGAAGACAATTGGCTGTACATATGATTTGTAAGTACGAATACAATGGCATACATACAGAGAAACACACACACACACACACACACACACACACACACACACACACACACACACACACACACACACACACACACACACACACACAGAGACACTCACAGGTATATAATTAATCACAAAACCAAAAGAAAACGATAAATTAGTGCAGAAAAGAGGTTTTAATTCATTGGCAGATTCAAAGGAGGAGCCCAAGTGTCGTGAAATGTAGCTGTTTGATTTTTATTGAGATGTGTTCTGTTAAGAGGTTGTACCATTGTGAAGTCGTTATTTTGTGTCTGTATTTCCAATTGAGCAATGTTGTCTTTTTTGCAATGGTCAAGGTGATAAGTTTGTGGTGTTTTTGTAGGCTGCGGATAGGTGTGACATCTCCTAAGAGGCAGAGGAAAGTAGTGAGATTTCGGTTAACACAAATGTCCCCCCCCCCTCTCTCTCTCACTCACACACACACACACACACACACACACACACACACACACACACACACACACACACACACACACACACACACACACACACACCTAGTTTTCGTTATTTTGTTAATGATAATAACCTTGGTTGCAACTTGCAGGTGAACGTTATGAAAAATGTCCCCAGCATTTGGTGTTTGCCGTTTGACTCTGAAACAGCCACATAGTAAAAGCCTAGAAGATGAACGCCTAAAATGTGGGTGTAAGATGTGTGTTATCTGTGCAGGGTGGCGTCAGACTAGCAGCCTGCTCTAGTTTCTGCTCCCCCACCCTGCCTCCACATCCCATCTGTGCCCACTGTGAAAGTGGAATGTTGCGTCTTCTTGCATCACCCTCTAAAGACGGTCCGGTTGATACGGAGTAAGAATGTGATAATTTGATGGTAAACGCAAGAGCCATATCCTCACTGTCGGGCGGAAACCGTGTAACTCCAAATTCTGCCACCCCCCCTCCCCAACCCACCCCCATAAATGGATTTTGTGGGTACCCAAAAATAACCTGTGAATGTTTCAGGCAATTTGGACCAGCGAAATATGGTACTGTATATTACTGGTTATTAATGTTAAGAGCCCGACCGATACTGGATTTTTGAGGACGATGCTGATACCGATTAGGGAGTGAAAAATTTCAGATGTCGATATATCGGATGATATTCTTATACTATATATACACATTATATTAAAAAAGATTTTTTTGCAATGATTCCTCAAATATCAAACACTTGACAAAGATAAGACTTGACATGACTTGAGATATGTAATGTAGGCAGGATATTTTACAGCTTATCAATAAACGTTATTGTCCAAAATGACATCAAAGCAATGAAACTGTAAAATTCACTGGGAATTTAATAATTATAAATAACTAGAAATACAAAAACACAAATAGAACAAATATAAAATATAACTTGAGTTATGAAAAAATATCAAATATACACAAGATGCTATCTGTAACTTAAAAAAACAAAATAAAAAAATATGGGCAATATCGGCCAACATTTCGGCCGATACAGATATATCGGTTATCAGCC
This sequence comes from Poromitra crassiceps, assembly GCF_964638095.1. NCBI lineage: Eukaryota > Metazoa > Chordata > Actinopteri > Beryciformes > Melamphaidae > Poromitra > Poromitra crassiceps. The sequence continues at coordinate 77,866,201 of NC_139625.1, forward strand.
AATATCGGTCGGACTCTATTGCATGTATTACTATGCCACTATGTTAAAATGGGAATGTTTTTTCTTCCTTGTGAAAATTTGCTTTTTGGGAGATAGAAGGTTTCCCCCCCAACAGATTATGCACAATGCTGATCTTTGCTTTCAGGTGAAAACCTCTCATCTGCTGCTGTCCTTAGCACATATTTTGTATTTTATTTTATTTTTCTTGCAGTAGTTTTGTCAGCATGCGTACGGATGAGAACCTTGCACTTCTTACTACTGGTAGCTTTTCATGTTTTGATTAAGGAAGTTTACTCTAGATAAAATGTAAACAAGTTATAGACAGACACATAGGGCTAGATATCGATACTCGATACCTTAAAGTCCCTGGAAACCAAACATAAATATGTGTTTTGAGTGTGTGTGTGTGTGTGTGTGTGTGTGTGTGTGTGTGAGTGGCTCCCCTCCACTCGCTCAGAGACTTCCGCGTTGAGTCTGTTTCCCCCCCAAGACCATAAACCATATTTCCGCCTCGGAGTGCGTTTTCAGATAACATCCACCCCTCCCGGATTGAAACGAGGGTGAAGGATGGGCGCTGAGTTTCATTATTATAATTAATCAAAGTATGCTGACACCACATCACTACATCAGAAAATATTACCGTATCTAGAGTCAGTGAATGTGCTTGAAATGCTGCATTTCACAAAAGGCTGAATATCTCAGCTTATAATTTGAAATGCCTGAAAACGCTGAAAACAACCTATCTTCTCCGGCTCATAACTAAAGAACGGAAAATGGTATCAATAAACTTTTTTTTGCTGATGATACAATAGAGTCTCCTTGTTCTTTTTGCGTGTTCGGTGTTTACATAGTAATATCACACAATATTCTGTGGGCCTCGAGAAATCACTGAAAACGCTCTGAAAACTCTGGCACTGGGAGCGTCCGTTCTCCAAAAGTGGCTGGCACTCAATGAGTTAATGGTATTTTTTTTTGTTTTTGTTTTTTTTGTTTTAATGTTTAATTACCATATGTAAGGGTTCATGCACAGAGGGGATTGTCGGGAAAGAGATGGCTGTTTGAGGAAGCTCCCATTTATTAACATTTCAACAAAACAACATAACACAACACCACCTGTGTTGTTTTTTACAGTGCACACAGTGTCATACAGTGTCATACAGTGTGGTGAAAAGAGGGCAAGAGAGGAAATTAAAACTTATTATAGTTATATAGGATTTATAGTTAGAAAGAGTGCTAAAAAAGAGAGATTTTTTTTTTTTTTTTTTTTTTTTTTTTGAAAAAATCCATAGATAAGCCGCACCGTTATATAAGCCGCAGGGGCCAAAAAAGGCCAAAAAACGGGAAAAAAGGTGCGGCTTATAGTCCGGAATTTACGTAAATATTTTCATGTGCAGGTTATAGGTAGGCTACTGTATGAGGAATGAAAACAACCAAAACATCGCCATGTAGCTCTCAACAGCTGCTCAAAACTGGTAATCATTTAAAGTGTTCTCCAAGACAAGATATTCTACCGAAAAATCTTCATGTTCCACCTGCATTATTACGAGAGGACGTACTGCGTGCGGATGCATGAATATATTCTGGGGAGTTGAAGATAATTTTGCAGCTGATCATACAGCAGGCTGCAGATGGATTTCTCTGTGCGCACCTATTGCGAGAGAGATTATTATTATAACCGAGGAGTCATAACGCACAACAGGGGAGACAGACTGCAGATATGCTTTGGTTATCTTACTTCTGGCTGTTCCGTGTCGCGGCTCCTACGCTTTCAGGTGGAGGCGGAGTGGAGGGTGATTTGGCGCTATGACTACCTCCACTGGCGGAATGAAAGGCGTAACACAATTATCCATGACTCCGCTTTCATCACTTTCACATGGGAGATGCAGATGAAATATTCCGTAACATTTACCGCTTTCAAGGCCGGTGTGTGCTAGTGAAAACAGGAAAATGGCAATATTTAGGATTTGGGTTGAAACTAATGTCTCCTAATTTTTTAGGCTTACAATTAGTCACCTAAGGTCGCTTTCACATATAAGCTGGTGGACTCTGTGCGATTCGTTGGGGTGAAGTTGCAACATTGTTTCATTTTTCATTTGGTCCGGTTCACTTTCACACATGCAATTTGCCACAAGCACCAAACTTTCTGAACAATGTGACGTGGTCGAAACAGTCACTCATCTATTGGACAGAATATAGAGGGGAAATCTCTCCTCTTCTGCCGCCTTGCCTGCTGAGGGCTGACTGAACAACACAAGTGAATCTGCGAAACACAACCCATAGAGAAACACCACCTTTATGCGATCTTGGTTTTACTTTGGTGTTACTATCAAATAAATATTTTACAAGAATGCGCCCAATATGAGCAGCAGATGAGGCAGCGAGCTGTTGGGTCCAACATCATTCTGCAGATGAGACGAGACGAGCGAGGCAGCGTGGTGCGCACCGACCCGTGTGTGTGTGTGTGTGTGTGTGTGTGTGTGTGTGTGTGTGTGTGTGTGTGTGTGTGTGCGCGCGCCGCAGTGTTTGTTTTGCTTCCTTCTACTGCCTTCTACTCATGATGCACTGCCTTTCCTATATTTGCTCTTGTGTTTGGTTCGGTTTGCTTTCTCACCACAAACGAACTGCGCTAGAGTTCAATTGGAAATAAAACGAACCGAGACCCACCTTTCCAAGCGGACCAGAGTCCGCTTGTTTGTTCCGCAACAGAGTTAAGTTTGCGCTTTCACACCACCCCAAACGAAGCGCACTATCCGAGGAAACGAACTCTGGTGCGGTTAAAGCAGACCAAACAGCTTATATGTGAAAGCGACCTAAGACACTACATTACACAGTTGGAAGGTTTTGGTGCATTTTGCTTGCCAGAGTCTTAATAACCCAGTACCAAGTACTTCTCCAGTCAAACGATACCTGATACTTTTCTAGATGTCTCTCTACTACTGCCTCTATCAATTCTACAGCCCATGAAATGATCTGACAAAATTCAATGTGAATAACATGCACAACAACTCTAGAAAACCACACAGAAGGCCCGCATATTTGCCACCGGGCCTCCATTCTCCGCACGGCGGTGTGAAGTGGAGGCGAGGTGGAATTGATTCTGTTTGAGTACATAGACCCACTGCTTTCACATGAGAGACCTACTGGAGGAGACCCACTGCTTTCACATGAGAGACCTACTGGAGGAGACCCACTGATTTCACATGAGAGACCTACTGGAGTAGACCCACTGCTTTCACATGAGAGTCCTACTGGAGTAGACCCACTGCTTTCACATGAGAGACCTACTGGAGTAGACCCACTGCTTTCACATGAGAGACCTACTGGAGTAGACTCACTGCTTTCACATGAGAGACCTACTGGAGTAGCCTCACTGCTTTCACATGAGAGACCTACTGGAGTAGACCCGCTGCTTTCACATGAGAGACCTACTGGAGTAGACCCACTGCTTTCACATGAGAAACCTACTGGAGTAGACCCACTGCTTTCACATGGAGAGTCCTACTGGAGTAGACCCACTGCTTTCACATGAGAGACCTACTGGAGTAGACCCACTGCTTTCACATGAGAGACCTACTGGAGTAGACTCACTGCTTTCACATGAGAGACCTACTGGAGTAGACCCACTGCTTTCACATGAGAGACCTACTGGAGGAGACCCACTGCTTTCACATGAGAGACCTACTGGAGGAGACCCACTGCTTTCACATGAGAGACCTACTGGAGGAGACCCACTGCTTTCACATGGAGAGTCCTACTGGAGTAGACCCACTGCTTTCACATGAGAGACCTACTGGAGTAGACCCACTGCTTTCACATGAGAGACCTACTGGAGTAGACTCACTGCTTTCACATGAGAGACCTACTGGAGTAGACCCACTGCTTTCACATGAGAGACCTACTGGAGTAGACCCACTGCTTTCACATGAGAGACCTACTGGAGTAGACTCACTGCTTTCACATGAGAGACCTACTGGAGTAGACCCACTGCTTTCACATGAGAGACCTACTGGAGGAGACCCACTGCTTTCACATGAGAGACCTACTGGAGTAGACCCACTGCTTTCACATGAGAGACCTACTGGAGTAGACCTGCTGCTTTCACATGAGAGACCTACTGGAGTAGACCCACTGCTTTCACATGAGAGACCTACTGGAGTAGACTCACTGCTTTCACATGAGATACCTACTGGAGGAGACCCACTGCTTTCACATGAGAGACCTACTGGAGTAGACCCACTGCTTTCACATGAGAGACCTACTGGAGTAGACCCACTGCTTTCACATGAAAGACCTACTGGAGTAGACCCACTGCTTTCACATAAGAGACCTACTGGAGTAGACCCACTGCTTTCACATGAAAGACCCACTGGAGTAGACCCACTGCTTTCACATAAGAGACCTACTGGAGTAGACTCACTGCTTTCACATGAGAGACCTACTGGAGTAGACCCACTGCTTTCACATAAGAGACCTACTGGAGTAGACTCACTGCTTTCACATGAGAGACCTACTGGAGTAGACCCACTGCTTTCACATGAAAGACCTACTGGAGTAGACCCACTGCTTTCACATGAGAGACCTACTGGAGTAGACTCACTGCTTTCACATGAGAGACCTACTGGAGTAGACCCACTGCTTTCACATGAAAGACCTACCGGAGTAGACTCACTGCTTTCACATGAGAGACCTACTGGAGTAGACCCACTGCTTTCACATGAAAGACCTACTGGAGTAGACTCACTGCTTTCACATGAGAGACCTACTGGAGTAGACCCACTGCTTTCACATGGAGAGTCCCACTGGAGTAGACCCACTGCTTTCACATGAGAGACCTACTGGAGTAGACCCACTGCTTTCACATGAGAGACCTACTGGAGTAGACTCACTGCTTTCACATGAGAGACCTACTGGAGTAGACCCACTGCTTTCACATGAGAGACCTACTGGAGTAGACCTACTGCTTTCACATGAGAGACCTACTGGAGTAGACCCACTGCTTTCACATGAGAGACCTACTGGAGTAGACTCACTGCTTTCACATGAGAGATCTACTGGAGGAGACCCACTGCTTTCACATGAGAGACCTACTGGAGTAGACCCACTGCTTTCACATGAGAGACCTACTGGAGTAGACTCACTGCTTTCACATGAGAGACCTACTGGAGTAGACCCACTGCTTTCACATGAGAGACCTACTGGAGTAGACCCACTGCTTTCACATGAGAGACCTACTGGAGTAGACTCACTGCTTTCACATGAGAGACCTACTGGAGTAGACCCACTGCTTTCACATGAGAGACCTACTGGAGTAGACCTACTGCTTTCACATGAGAGACCTACTGGAGTAGACCCACTGCTTTCACATGAGAGACCTACTGGAGTAGACTCACTGCTTTCACATGAGAGATCTACTGGAGGAGACCCACTGCTTTCACATGAGAGACCTACTGGAGTAGACCCACTGCTTTCACATGAGAGACCTACTGGAGTAGACCCACTGCTTTCACATGGAGAGTCCTACTGGAGTAGACCCACTGCTTTCACATGAGAGACCTACTGGAGTAGGCCCACTGCTTTCACATGGAGAGTCCTACTGGAGTAGACTCACTGCTTTCACATGAGAGACCTACTGAAGTAGGGGCACTTAAACATAACACCCCATTTTCCATCTGGAACCTATTTTTCTGATCGATTCTGACCAAAATCTATTCACTTGCTTCATTATAGAGCTACTCAGCTCTTACTTGCCTTGGTGCGCCTCTCCTATACGGTCCTATAGAGCCAATGGACTCACTCATGTTGGTAAAATTATATAAATGAAAATGAACTGGACTCATGCATTTCTCATACAGTTTTGATGCTACCTTGGCCATTTCTTTAGCACTAGTCTCACTTGCCAGACTATCTCCACACTTGGTTTCGTGCTGTACCAGCGCAGCAGAGAATCTGACTCAACTCACTCTCATTGTGGTATAGCCAATAAAAATGCTCCGTTATCTTTACAACCATCCACCGAAAGTACCAAGCAGGCCTGCTTCATTGCACAATCCAAATCTTCGTCAAAACTTGTCATTGTCAGTGTGTAGTAGGTTGATAGCAGCTAGCTAGCTAGCATTGTTGTTTCACAGCGTTGGAGACGGTAACACACAAGGAGCGTAAAGGGATTTCCCTTCCGCTCTGACGAAATGGTCAGAGCCAATGGCAGCTTGCTTCCATTGAGTCAGACGACTTTAGCACTGCCTTGTCTAGTCTACCCAGCTGGGTGCGGCTGGCTGTCTACATGTCTAGTCTACCCAGCTGGCTGTCTACATGTCTAGTCTACCCAGCTGGCTGTCTACATGTCTAGTCTACCCAGCTGGCTGTCTACATGTCTAGTCTACCCAGCTGGCTGTCTACATGTCTAGTCTACCCAGCTGGCTGTCTACATGTCTAGTCTACCCAGCTGGCTGTCTACATGTCTAGTCTACCCAGCTGGCTGTCTACATGTCTAGTCTACCCAGCTGGCTGTCTACATGTCTAGTCTACCCAGCTGGCTGTCTACATGTCTAGTCTACCCAGCTGGCTGTCTACATGTCTAGTCTACCCAGCTGGGTGCGGCTGGCTGTCTACATGTCTAGTCTACCCAGCTGGCTGTCTACATGTCTAGTCTACCCAGCTGGCTGTCTACATGTCTAGTCTACCCAGCTGGGTGCGGCTGGCTGTCTACATGTCTAGTCTACCCAGCTGGCTGTCTACATGTCTAGTCTACCCAGCTGGCTGTCTACATGTCTAGTCTACCCAGCTGGGTGCGGCTGGCTGTCTACATGTCTAGTCTACCCAGCTGGGTGCGGCTGGCTGTCTACATGTCTAGTCTACCCAGCTGGGTGCGGCTGGCTGTCTACATGTCTAGTCTACCCAGCTGGGTGCGGCTGGCTGTCTACATGTCTAGTCTACCCAGCTGGCTGTCTACATGTCTAGTCTACCCAGCTGGCTGTCTACATGTGCCACTGTGTCAACTTGTGCAAAACAAACGAATGTTGTCAGGTCATCGATAAGCTGCAAATTAAATCTTGACGAATGAAGACTTGCTTTGGGGCTTTGGGATTGTCGTGTCCATTGGCCCCTAGGTCATTATTATAGAGCCACACCCAGGCAAGACTGGAGTAGCCGTATAGTGAAGCAATTGGCAAGATCTTCGTCAGAATTGGTCTGTATGATGAGAAATGATGCAGAAGTAGGGTTTAGGTCAAAAACGTTATGCAAATGATGCTTTAAATCTCTTCAAACTAGGAGCACCATACTGTAGGCAGAAATATGCCTATGGTCCATTTTGAATCCCAAACCATAGTTTCTGAAACACCGGCGTCTGGAGTACAAGGGGCTTTTCGGGGACAATCCATTGCCTGCCTTTTACCAGCTTCTATTTATCCCACTAACTGACAGAAAATCGCAATAATTTCTCTGTTTGCCTCTTATGTTCCTCTTCAACAAGCACGCCTTTCACATTATGGTGGAGGTAAGAGCAGTTTAATTGAAGTTGAATTGAAACACTCCCGTTGCCCCTACCCCAGCCCACCCCCACCCCCCCACCCCCACCCTGTTTTTGGGGTTTAGAGCTTGGTATGAATTATCCACTTCAATCCCAGATCACCGTTTTGTTATTCTCCTTTCTTTCTCGACAGCATCTTGTTTACTTGGTTTTGTAAAAGATTTCTGTCTTGGCTTTGTTGTGTGTGTCTGGGTTTATTGCATGGATGGATGTCCTTTGTGCATGCTTTTAATTGGCCAACGTGACTCTGAATGCAGCCCCCTTTTTTGTACGAATGTCCACCTTTGATGTTTGTGTAATTGCCTTGTGTGTGATGTGACTCAGTTATACAAATGCTATCTGTCAGACCTACTGTAGAGCTCACCGTTTCCCATGCAAAAACGTGGAGGGGAGATATTGAAATTCGACCCAGCAGCATGATTATATCTGTGATATCCAGACAGAGGATGGAGAACATACATATTTTACTTCAGTAGAAGCATTGCTACTGGAGTTCAACATCTCTTAAGTCAAAGTAAGTTACACAAATCAGAATGAGAATTGGTCAGGGACTACATATGCAAACTAACCTTTTGGCTAATTCTGGCATATTTACAGCAATGTTCATTATGCATTGTCCCTGTCAAATAAACCAATAAATAAATGAAATAAAAGAGACGCTGAATTTGATGCGCTGCTTCTTCTTGCTACATTTTCAAATCAGAGTAAGAGTGTAGCTACAGACATCAGTGGAATTACTAAAAAATAAAATGGCACGTAAATACTTAAATAATGCCCAATCACTCGTTACTTTGGGGCAAAATTGTGAACTTTGTACACATTCCAAAAAACCCTGCATCAAAATTTGATTTTTATTTTGATTTATTTTACTCATATCAACAAACTTATAGTATCAAGTGATCAGTTACATGTATGGTATGTTGGAATATTTTGGTAAAGGTAACACTGGGATTTTGTCATATTTATGCATAGACTATCAGGACTTGGACACAGGTCAAACCAACCCAGGCCTAAAAGGCCCAGTTGTGATGTAACAGATGAAGATGTAACCTGATGAGGGGGGTGGAGGGTTGAGGGCTGGGGAGAACGGTGTGAAGCAGCAGATTGTGTGTGCCCGTTTCCTGTTTCCTGTGGTCTGCTGACTAAGTGTAACGTGCCCCCATTTGAGGCTGCGGCGCCCCGCCATCGGACAAGAGATCGGGTGACTCCCCGGGGAGGGCCAGCCTCGTCAGGCCAAAGCCCGGAAGATAAGTCCACAGTTTCCGGGACAATGCCGACGCAGAGGGAAAGGGAAAGAGGGTCCTGCAATGACTCGTCTTTTTAGCCGACGCAGAGGGAAAGGGAAAGAGGGTCCTGCAAATAACTCCTTTTCTTAGACCATGGCATCCTCAGAATCATCAGACATTTCAAACGGCGAGCGCAGTACATTTACTTGAACTTGTCTTTAGTCACGTTTATGCAAACGCATGGATGACATTGTAACTTGAAACGACACTGGTATCGAAGGCCAGAGACCGAGTCCATCGCTGATCATTTTCTCGTCTGAATCGTGGTCGTCGAGCACAATAAATGTCCAGGAATTTGTCTTGGTCATATTTCTGCAGACTTATCGACGACTCACATTATAACCTTGAACAATGCTGGTATTCAGAGGCAGACAGAGTCCTTCCGTGATCATTATCTCGTCCACATCATGATCAGATTCAGAATCATATTTTGCCAAGCACAACAGATATACAGGGGTTTGTCTCAGTGGCATTTGTGCTGACATACCCAGGGCCCATAGAGGAATATTCCCCCCCGCCCCCCAAAAACATTTTTTTTTTAAGAAAAAGAAAAAAGTTTTAGTCACCCCAAAGAGGTTTTAGCCTTCTAAATTAAAACATCCCACGAAATTGTGAGGGACATAATTCTTTGATTCTGGGTAGAAAGAACAAAAAATCCTGAGAATGAGTGATGTATTTAAGTTCAGGACAACCCAGACTGTATACTAACTCAAAATCAAGCAATTTTTTTTTACTGTATCATTTCAGAGAATTTCAAAGTTAAAGGCCCACATGTGTTAAGTTAAGTTAAGTTAAGTTATCCTTTATTTATCCACATGGGGAAATTCATCCTCTGCATTTGACCCATCCTCTACTAGGAACCTTCCTACAACTAGGAGCAGTGGGCAGCCGCAGTGCAGCGCCCACAGACCAACAATTCTTTTGCCATTACGGTCAGGGACACTGACAGGAGTATTAACCCTAATATACATGTCTTTGATGGTGGGAGGAAACCGGAGCACCCGGAGGAAACCCACACGAACACGGGGAGAACATGCAAACTCTGAACACAGAAAGGACCTGGGACGGACCGGGGTTCGAACCCGGGACCTTCTTGCTGTGAGGCAACAGCTGTGCTAACCACTGAGCCACCATGCCGTTGTACCTTGAAGGCTTCCTTTCTGAAACTGGAGGTGCTGTAAAAACACATTGCTCCATAAGTTCTGAAAATGACTGATATGGTTGTATTCAGGATAACCCCAATCTGGGAACCTACAGTCTGCACGTAAATAGACTGGGACAGTCGTACCTTTTTTGAGGCTTCCTGTACAGCGTGGATATTCCGCCCGGGACTTCCACTTCCACGCAGCGGTGCCTTTTAAAAACATGGAACTTGGAAACTTTTATAGACTGAAGAAAATGCCACTAGTTTGTGGATATTGTGCGTAGTCACCCCTGATTGGCCCCTTCTGACCCTAGGAAAACCCTGCATACCGATGACTTGCTTTAGCCGCTTTCACACCGGCCTTGAAAGCGGTAAATGTTACGGAATATGTGATCCGCGCCTCCGAATAATAATAATTGTGTTAGGCCTTTCGTTACGCCAGTGGAGGTAGTCATAGCACCATATCACCCTCCACTCCTCCTCCACCTGAAAGCGTAGGAGCCGTGACACGGAACAGCCTACTATCAGAAGTAAGATAACCAAAGCATATCTGCAGTCTGTCTCACCTGTTGTGCGTTATGACTCCTCGGTTATAATAATAATCTCTCTCGCAATAGGTGCGCACAGAGAAATCCATCTGCAGCCTGCTTTATGATCAGCTGCAAAATTATCTTCAACTCCCCAGAATATATTCATGCATCCGCACGCAGTACGTCCTCTCGTAATAATGCAGGTGGAACACGAAGATTTTTCGGTAGAATACCTTTTCTTGGAGAACACTTTAAATGATTAGCAGTTTCTGCATTGTCGGCATATTTGGGTGAGCTGTCGGCTGTCATCTTTTCTCTTTGATGTCTTAACGAGCAGCTGTTGAGAGCTGCTGTGCGTAGGCTACATGGCGATGTTTTGGTTGGTTTGGTTGGTGACCAGCATCATTTTAATTTGGCGGACTTTGATTAATTATTATAATAATGAAATTCAGCGCCCATCGTTCACCCTCGTTTCAATCCGGGAGGGGTGGATACTAGGCGTCCACCCGCTATGCCGACCACCCGCAGTGCCGACAGCCCGCAATGCCAACGTTAGGTTTAGTCGTGGGGGATGGGAGAGGTTAGGTTTAGGGTTAGGGTCTGCGGGAGGTTAGGTTTAGGCATGGAGGGTGGGAGAGGTTAGGTTTAGGCGTGGGGGCTGGGAGAGCTTAGCTCCAGCCGGTCCCCCGACATGCTGCACACCGCCTCGCTCAGCTGGTTCTGCTTGTGGGCTATTGGCATTGCGGACTGTGGGCACTGCGGTCTGTCGGCACATAGACGCAGCACCGGATACTATCTGAAAACGCACTCCGAGGTGGAAATATGGCAGGGCTGCTTGGTCTTGTGTGAAAGCAATTTCTGTGGCAAGGCTGCCGGCGTTGCGGGCCTTCTGAACTGCACTATTGCGCGATCTGTGTACTGTGAAAGTGGCTATTGTAACACCTAACAATGCAACAGCAGGGGCTGTTCAAGAGCACTTGAATGGTGTCCTGTTGTAATTAATGACGACTCTACAACTGGTAAGTAGGAGCTTCCGGAGGGCACGTGAACGTAGCATGAGAACGGCTTGACTGTTAGGACCTCTCTATAAAGCGCAAATTATGCTCAAGCGAAGGGGATGCGTCAAATGCGGAGAACAAATTTCACACATTGTGTGACAATCAGTGGGACTTTACCTTTACCTTTACCTAAGAACAAAAAACAAAGAAAATACAAGCTCAGTCACAGGAAAGGAAAAGAAAGAAAAAGCATACACATATCAACATTCCGACATTATAATGAGGTGCTATCAGCCGCATAAGGTGCTTATGTGCTTCTAAGAGACGTTATATATAGAATCCCGTGTAAGGAGTCAATGAGAAATCAGCTGGGTGAGCTACCCGTCGCCCTTAACCTTATCCAAGTAGGCCATAAATGGGTCCCAGATGGTAGAAAACGTTTTAAGAGAATTGGTCCTCAGGAACCTGAGTCTCTCCATACGTATAACTGAAACCATGTCCGTCAGCCATAGCTGAAAAGAAGGTGGGGATGGGGACTTCCTTTAGAATGAGTCTCTTGGCGACGGTCGTCCCCTGCGTCAGAGACTGCTGCACAGCCGTAGGAAGGAACAGAGAAGATGCCGAGCAGCCGAAGATGGCAAGTTCCGCCTCCGGCTGAAGGGTTACTTTATAGGGTTGGAGTACCAATCAAATATTTTGGACCAAAATGTAGAGAATAAAGGGCAAAACCAAAAGGCATGGGACAATGTACCCTCTAACACTTGACACCTATCACAAAGTAGTGAGACGGAGGGGTAGATCTTGTGCAACTTAGACTTTGAATAATGAAGACGGTGAGTGACTTTAAATTGGATCAGCTGGTGTCTGCTGTTGATTGACCGAGCATTTTTAATTAAAATAAAAATTAATTGGTACTGGTTCCGGACTGGTTTGGTACCAGGAGTATCGATAAGGTCCTGGACGTTCAGTGCTGCTATCTATGTATTTTATTACTATTATTTATTTTATCTTGTTTTACCGCTCGCTTACGATGGTGAAGCGGCACCAGGCATTTGACGTTGCATGTTTACACTCCTGTCCTGTCACTACGCTTGTGGCAGGTTTAAAAGATCAGTAGTATATTTGGAAGAAAACTAGTTTCATGATAGGAGTCATCGTTGAATCACACAGTGTCTGAAAGATAAAGTGAGCGACTGCCCTGTGATGATTGGGAGGGAGACAGACAGAGAGAAAACTCCGCCTCGCATTGCAACACACGTCACGGTGCTTTGTTCAACCCAACTTGTTTTCCCACAGAATATTCTGTGGACTTTGCCAACTCTGAATACAGAACAACAACGAACAGCGACGTGTTCACTTTACCTGTAACGTTACATCCAGTTACATCCAGATCCAGCATCCGTTCAGCAGATAAGTTGGTCCACATAACGTAACTGAATCCATCGCGCTGGTTTGTTTCATAATCCTTTGAAAACGGGTGTGATTTATCCAGACTCCAGACTTTGTCTTGGTGTCAAGTTTCTACTCAGTGGCATGCGCAATGCATTCTGGGTGTATGATATGGGGAAAACTACAGCTGTTTTATCTGGTCAAAGGGCTCCAATTTAAAAAATTATTCATATTTCTACCACATAGGTGACCCAGATTTAATAAATCATCATATTCACAGCGGTGAAATAGGCCTTCTCAGGAATTTAACTTGTAATAAGTAATAACAAAATAACAGTTGAATTTATTAGCATCTTTTCATGTAATGTATTTTGTTTTTGCACCAAATTATGGAGAGTAGTATCAATAAGAGTATTGTATGATTGATTGATTGATTGATTGATTGAAGTATTGGTATCGATAAGCAGTAGCTACCGGTATTGGTATTGATAAAATCCAAACGATACCATCCCTACCCTCCGTATCCCAGCCCCAAAAGCACCGTGGGTAATTTCCCTGTCGTTTGGCTGGCATGTGGTGTGAACGCAGTGTGTGGAGACAGCAGGTCTGCCTCACAGGCCTCTGTCAGACAGAAGAGGCTTAAGGCAAACACATCGGTCCCACTCCAACCCGCCGTGCCCCTGCGCCTCTGGCAAAACCGCTTCTCACTTCACCATAATGGTGGTCTCGACCTAGTTTCAAGATGAAGACCAGACACGCTGCCTCGCACCACGCGCAATCCTAGTGACCTCACCTCACCTCATGTAGTGTGACGAGCACAAGTGTAATCCCAGCGTGACGTCCGCGTGACGCACTTGCCTATATGACGCCGATAATGTCGTCAGTGCCGAGGCTATGACGTAGCAGTATTTATAGCCATGCTCTGTGGGTCATCGTTCTCTTTCCCTGATCTTCCGGTCGCTGTACCCGAGCTGATCGCATCCCATTCTCTGAAAGCTGCGTTTCGACCCACCCACCTCCCCAGGCCATCACCAATGTCTTGACTCCTGAAGAATCCCCTACGGGGGGGATTCTCTATTCTAGTCCGAGCAGATGCCCTCTCTCACCGCAAGAAGAGAGGCATCTTAGCGCGGAGTCATTACGCCAAAGGTTTAGGCAAAGGGGGGGGTTTTCTTTCTTAAAGCAAAAAGGGGGGTTGTCTGGCTTAAATGCCAATTCAGCGCGCCGAATTATGCCGGATTGGTCGGTCACCCAGCGCCCGCTGTATCGCTGCGACCACGCCCGGACGGTGATTTTCATAAGCCGCTGCGGGGTTTCTCAAATCTCAATGCTGAGTCAGCGCGCCGAATTATGCCGGATTGGTCGCTGGATGCGGCCACGCCCGGTCGGTGGTTTTCGTAAGTCGCTGTGCTGCCGAGCCAACCGGTCGGCGACAAGCGTCGCCTTCTGCCCAGCGCCTGCTGTATCGCTGAGGCAAGCAGACCGGTTGGCAGTTTTATGCAAAGGGCTGAAAGCCGGGGTTGTCTTTCTCAATGCTAGGGGGGTTTTCTTTCTTAACACTAAATCAGCGGGCCGAATTATTCCGGATTGGTCGATAACCCAGCGCCCGCTGTAGCGCTGTGGCCACGCCCGGTCGGTGATTTCGTAAGCCGCTGTGAACCAAGTAAACCAAGTAAAACCGCGACCGGGCGCGTCTGCGACCGGGCGCGTCTGCGCCCGGTCGGCGGTTTTCCTAAGTCAGCTCGCCGAAGCTCGCCGGATTGGTCGATCACCCAGTGCCTGCTGCAGCGCTGCGGCCACGCCCGGGGGGCTTCGTAAGTCGCGGCCGCCAAGCCAACCGGTCGGCGACAAGCGTCGCATTCCGCCCAGCGCCCGCTGTAGCGCTGAGGCAAGCAGACCGGTTGGCAGTTTGGGTTGTCTTTCTTTTGGGGGATTCTCTATTCTGGTCCGAGCAGATGCCCTCTCTCACCGCAAGAAGAGAGGCATCTTAGCGCGGAGTCATTACGCCAAAGAACTAGTGGCCATGCTGCCATGCCATCAGAATTAGTTGCCATACCGTCCCATGCCATAGATCTTATCGCTCTGCCATACTTGAATACAGCTTGCTTGTTAAAACTCTACCCTCTGGTCTCTCATGATTGAAATATAACCGCACATACTTTTCTGCTTTATTAGGCTTGTTAAAGCTTGTTGTTGTTGTGAAATAAGAAATGAAAGGACAACATATACTTCTCCTACAACTACTCCTATTAGAACAGTTATTCTCAACCTTTTTCATATCAAGGACCCCTAATTTAGTCCATATTAGAGCCACAGGCCTCTCCATTTGATGAGATCTTGTCTCTCGGACCCAAATCTGAGAATGTTTTTTGTTCAATATGATTTTGTCCAGAATTCCGTGACTAGGTAGAGCGATACCAGAGAACAGTCAGAACAGTCATTCTTCATTTTGTGTAAATTTAATTATGCTAAAATTTAACAATTCATCAATTTGTTGGGGACCCATGGAACCCCCTCAAGGACCTCTGGTGGTCCCCGGACCCCACGTTGAGAACCATGGTACTACGATAGTAATAGATTATAAGATTAGATGAAAATGTGATTATTCCCACGGGACTATTGTGTAGCAAAAAATAAATCTATATTCATAAAAACTGAACAAATTGAAAGGCATTGAAAGACAATACAGTACAACAAATAATTATCACAAATAGAACAAACTGATAACACTACAAACAGAACATTTAAGATGAAGTTACATTCATCTTCATCTTGCAATACAGTACTCTTATTATTGGCTTGATATTGATATTGTGCAAACTATTTATAGTAATGGGAATGTTGTCAACAGCGTTGCCAAAGTAGTTTATAAAGGGTCACATTTCAAAAGCAACCGGCACTGTTGTATGCGTTCAATCCCTATTGATTTTTGGAGATAATTGTATTGAATGTTGAAACAAAGATATTAAATGCACAGTAGTTCCAGATAATCATCGGTGCCGACTTTATAACAATCCAGAAGATGACCTAAGTTGTCATTATGCAAATCTATATTAAAAGGGAGCCAGTGGTCAATGTTTGTTTCAATTTGTGTGCCGACCACAGCTATGCCGTTTTACGTGCGATCGGGCTGAAACTTTCAGGGGGTGTAAAGAGCACCCTTGCGGGTGACCTGACGGAGACAGATTTTTTAATTAAGTGATTGCCCTAATTACCTAATGATGTGATGTCATCAGTGATGATGTCATCCTTCCTGGCTGAGGCTATAAGTTCAGTGATGATGTCATCAGTGATGTCATAGAGCAGGTGAGGCCGCGTAGCGGCCGAGCTGCGTATGCGATGCGCAGTGGGCGAGCTGCAGGGCAGGTGAAGCCGCGAACCCATGCAGCGGGCAAGCCTAGGAATCGAGCACGCGCTTGATTGCTATAATTCAATTGTGATAGGTTTTTTTTCCCAAGAAACCCAGGCGTGTTCGTTGAATGGGAGGAAAACACAGCGAGACTGGAGACTATGACAGAGCCGACAACAGACAGGTGGATAAGTTTAAGTGTACAGGGACACACGTTTATTTAAGACTAGCAGACATGAATGGTTATATCAAAGCTTATATTAAAATTGGTACAAGTCAGAAACAACTGAATAAACTCTTAGATACTGATACCCAAAGTTGTTCAAGTCCAGAAGATCTATTTCAGGCTTCAACGATCGTCTCTACAGTGACCTGTCATGCCAGAACAACAAGTGTCGAGGCATCAAAGGATGCAGAGTTTATCCCACACTGGGATTTTGTACAGTAGTTGTGAGTTTCTGATTGGTCCTGACGTGGAGAGCCAGGAGGAGTCTTGAAGTAGACACGCAACGCAGCGGAGTAGGTGGGAGTTGACACAATGATTAGAGTGGAAACGTATCGGCTCCGAAGCCGTACCGCAGTGCAGATGGACCGAACACGGACCCAGTGGAATGTGGCCGTAACTGTTTTTTTGTACTAAAGGTCAAAGTTCATGACCTGGGTTTAGATTTCATAGCAACAAAAATTCTGCCCATGAATGCCATTAAAAGACATAGGATCCACTGTAGCAACAATCATTTTGCGAGGACAGGCGCTAAAAGCCCAAGTTAGTTTTGACCTCTCACGCGGTTACAACTGCTTGGCTTTGTGGAGTAGGAGTGCAGTTCAGTGGTTCTCCACATGGGGCCCGGGGACCATCAGGGGTCGTTGAGGGATTCCGGGGGTCTCCAGAAAACTGATGAATTGTCAAACTTCAGCATTATTTCATTTAAAAGAAGTTAACACAGTTAGAGACTGTAGAAGAATGACTGTTCTAATTATAGTACAGACAGTCAAGGTATTCAGGACAAAATCTGATCTGAAAATGTAAATATTCTCAGATTTAGGTCAGAGAGAAAAATGGCATCAAATGGGGGTCCGCGGCTCTAATGTGGATTAAATTAGGCTCCTTGATATCACTGCTGTAGTTCATACATCACTGCTGTAGTTCATAAAGGGTTTTTCAGAAATGCAGTCCTTGCTTTACAGAAAGGTGATGATAAAATATGCAGAGGTGATGCGTGTGTGTGTGTGTGTGTGTGTGTGTGTGTGTGTGTGTGTGTGTGTGTGTGTGTGTGTGTGTGTGTGTGTGTGTGTGTGTGCGCGTGTGTGTGTGTGTGTGTGTAAATGTGTGTACGTGCAATTTTGATCTATCAAGACTTTTATCACCGCTGTCGGAAGAAAACCATGTAGCAAAGAGCTCAGCTGGCAAACAGGCTGGTTTTCAGATTGACACGGCTGTTTTGTGCCCTTTTGAAATATTTTGACAGGCTTGTGAAACAGTCCCATGAGGCCTAGGGTCACGAAGATCGTTCTACTTATCAAGTTATCAAGCACCTCGTACGGCGTCAGTTCAAGTAAAAACACGACCGTCCACCTGAAGTGCAGTCAAGAGTTTTTTGTTTTTGTTTTTTTAACTGACAGCAGGATTGGGAAGTAATGGAATACATGTATTTAAAATACAGTATTTAAAATACAAAATATGAGTAACTGTATTTCATTAAAGTTAGTTCAAATTGGTGGTATTCTGAGTACAGTTACTGTCCTTAAAAATAGATTACTATTACTTTGTTTTGTTTTATTTGCTCTAAAATGCATATGAGGCACACATTTCCCATAGACAGATTGAAAAGAATGGGCAACAATTTGTGCACGTGTCGTGCAGTGCACCTGCCTGCCCCACACCGCCAGGACACTCTCAGGAATGTGTTTTTGACAGGGAAAAATGAAGAACATTTGACTTCCAAACATGCTGAAGAAGACGTTGATATTTCACACAACCTGTTGGTGCCCAGTGTGCTCTCTCTTTCTCCTGTCTCTCATTTGAAAATGACCTCTAAGCAACGGTTTTCTGTCAATGAGGTTTTGTCACAGCTCTTTGTGACAGTGCCATGTTGACACCTTCAAAGCAAATATTTTGATTATTATTGGGGAATTTGGGGGCTTGGGTAAATAAATGGCAACGCCTTTGGACTGTGGGCCTGTAGATGTAAACTTAGTGACGGCCCCTGAGCTCTTGGGTCCTCCGGGGCTTTTGCCCAGCTGGCCCATTCAGTAATCCATCCATGTAAGCAAGTATTAAAGGAACACTCCGCCGATTTTCAACCATTATATATCATTGTAAAATCAGTAGTATATCAGAAAACTAAACAGTGTTACATTCATTCATTTAGTTTGACAGTTATTGAGAGTTGATTTGAGTTAAGTTGTGGATGTCATTTGTGCATGAATGACATCACTGGTCCACAACTTAACTCAAATCAACTCTCAGTAACTGTCAAACTAAATGTATGTCTG